>NC_088983.1:39908929-40280179 GCF_963932015.1 Anas acuta | reverse complement strand
CATGCTATTTTGCTAAGCCGGACAATATATCCCGAGGATAAAATGAAGCAGCGCAAACTGCATGAGCTGAACAGGTTAATAAAACCTGCAGGACTGACTGCTGAAACTTTTATTCCCATTTTGTTGTTTTCTGTCATTTTTTTAAAATTATTTTTTAGCTCTGCTGCAAAGAGAGTTTGACTCATAAACACAAGTTGTACCTAATTGCTTCCAAAAGGGTCACCTAAGCCTATACTAGCACTGAAACTGGGGATGTGTGAACAAACTCCAGTAATATCACTTTCCATGCTGCTGAAGTACTGGAAGCATCTGAAGCACTGGGCGAGCCCACATGTCCCCTGTGGAGCAATACCTACTCTCTCTGAGGGTGGGCAAAAGATGGACTTTCAGCCTTAAGTGTCAGATTTTATGCTTTTGTGAGCTTGTAATCTATAAAGTCACTTGACAGTTTCTTATGATTAACAGTTGGCCTTTTGTTTAAAAAGAAAAAGAAAAAGAAAAACAAAAACACGTGAAGTCTAAGTATTTGCTGTAAGGAAATAATTTTTTTTGTAAATCCCCGTTATAGCAATGGTGATTAATGAATTTATATTACTTGGATTAATACTTCAGAATATTAATCTGTTTGCATTTTTTCCTAACTCATCATATTCCTTGATTTTTTCCTGAGTGAAGCATGTGTTATTTCATCACATGACATTGCTTTGAAAAATCTTTCTAGTCTCAGATGTGGACCTTAATGCATTATGCAAAACCCAGGGATTTAGATTTTTGACATTGCATACACTCAAAATATATTCTAAAGGGAGACATTATATGCTAACTTCTTGTGAAATCCTGTAGCAGCTGCTTGGTT
Source organism: Anas acuta (assembly GCF_963932015.1). NCBI lineage: Eukaryota > Metazoa > Chordata > Aves > Anseriformes > Anatidae > Anas > Anas acuta. The sequence goes on along the minus strand of NC_088983.1, from coordinate 40,279,323 downwards.
AATATAATATGTTGAAAAATATTTATATAGTTTGTTTTCTTTTCTGTCAACCCTAGTATCTTATGATTTTTTTTTTTTTTCAAATGGCCAGTAGCTGAAGTAGTGACTTTAGTTTGACTTAATATTATGCCACATTGACAGATGAAAACTCCTTCTAAAAATGTCATTTGAGTGCTCTACTAATTTGCATTTAGCTCGAAAGCTTTTAGTGCTTTGCACATTCACATTATAAACATTTGGGTGAACATTAATACCCCAGCTAAACAAAAATGCTATTCACTTCAACCATTTCTTCCACTACATAAAAACTATAAATGATTCTCCTACAAAAAAAAATTTAAAAAAAATAAAAAAAAAATATGAATGCAACCTGAAAATCAATTATAGTAACTATTTAGAAATGTAAAGGAAAGGCAATGTAAAAAAGTGACAAAAAATCTTTAATTGTAGGGAAAATGTGCATCTTTTTTTTTTTTTTTTTTTTTTTTTTTTTCCGACGTGTGAATAAAATGCATTTCCTTCTTTAACAATCACAGTTACAATGGATCTATGCATCTCGCAGGAAAAAATTGACAATTTGATTATGACTTGTACTTTTTGCCGGGGCCATGAAAGTGGTTTGTGTTTGAAATGTATCAGCTGGAAGGTACTTATTACTCATAAACGCTGCGCTATTTCACTCTCTGCAAAGTGAGCTGTTAACAGATACAATTTGAGCAGAATAGCCAGAGGAGGCCTTTTGATATGCAGAAGAGCTGACCCGCGTGCTGAGCCTTTAATTGGGTTTTTAATTTTCCAGGCCATCTGACAATATCAAACATGATCCCAGTGCTTGAAATGTTGATTGGAGGCTAAGCAGGATGCACTCCAACATGGCATTATGGAGAGAAAGTGGAAAGGACTCAGGTAGAAAGGAAGGCACAGAGTTAAAAGCACCCAGGTCTCCATATTTACTATTCTCTAGAATACTCTGAAGTGGCTTAACATTTCACTTTATTATTTTATGGTTTAGTTTTAGATCTCTTATAGTATTTTAATATTATTGATCTTCAGCTCATTATCTTGACTGTTTGTGTTAAAATGAACTGAAACCAAGTGCTGTGCAAAATAACCTTTAACAATTTAGCACAGATTCTTAAGGAAATAAAATAAAAACAACAACAACAATAATCTCCCACCAAAACAGCTGCAAGGAAAATACTGTATTAACATCCATCTTGGATAAGATTAGCATCCATGTCTTGGATAAAAATGATGTTCGCAGTCAGTGTTTCCTTTTTCTGTGATGGAGTTTTCAATCTGACTTTTAAAATGGTTCTTAAAAGTAGCATTGTACACTGCTTCATCTGTATCTATATTGTCTCTACATCCAAAAGATTTGAAGAAGAGTAATGTTTAATTTGTTAGCTTCTGCCAGATTGCTCAGTAAACATTTTTTTAATTTGTTCATTTGTATGGCTAAGGCAAAGAATAAAATCTAATTTATCATTTTATTAGAACTGTGTATCTGAGTGATGCAGGACTGTGGATTTAAGAAATCTGTAAATCTCTTTAATAAAGGCCTGGGGAATTATTAGTAGGGACAAATGTAAAATGCCTGACAGTTACATTTCCAAAAGAAAACCACAACAATCTCATTAAAGAAATTACTGAAGGCAGCTCACAAATGTTAATGGTTGAAACAACAGAGGACATACAGTATCAGAGTGCAAAGATTTTTTTATTTTTATTTTTTAACTATCGATCTGCTAACTTATAGAGCATATCAAAATAATGTGCCAGACAATTTCTTAGTGAACAGACATCTTCCTTAGCAGTTCTAGACAATGCAGTGCCAGAAAAGCTGCTGATGTACAGTGGCTACTACAGTGTAAGAAGATAAAGAGCAGTTGCAGTAATAAATAGGAATATTACAGTAAAGGTGATATTTTGTGCTACAACTTTGCTGAAACCTTCAAAACTGGAATGAAACAAAAATTTCAAATGAAATATGTATTGAAGCATATATTTGGCATGAATACTGAATATTTAAAATATTTTGCTTTTGTATATCTATGACTGATAAGTCTTATAATGGTGACAATTGCCTTTTTTTAGAAATAGGCAAAAATATTTTGGATATTTGGCTTCATATTTGAGTGTTTATATTAGGCTAGCTTTTGTACAAGCACATGTCCATTTTACTTTGCCATAATTTAGAATTTCTGAAATATTTAAAGGAATATAAAAGCCTATTTGTGACCTGATTTTCTGCAATTATAACTGACATGAAGGAATGCTTCGCAGATATATCTGCAAGAATTAGTAAAATCTTATTTTCCAGTTTAATTGTATCTTTTCTGTTTTCTGCAGGCTAAGTTGCCAAATTGTATAGCCATGAATACTAACAGCCTGCATACAGACATGAAAAAATATAACCTCATTTTATCAAAGCAGTTATGGTAACCTGCTAGAGAATCTTCTCTGTTTCCTGACAGTCAGGATACACTTTTGGCCTTTTAGCTTTCCAAAGCTCATCCTAATATCCTGGTAACTATTCAGGAATAATTTAGCAGTAATTATTACCTCATTGGAGTAAAAGTAAAAATAACATACTACAAATAAAACTATATACACGTAAAGTTTCTTAGAAATCTTGGACATATTCTTTTTCTATTAATGCAGCTAATAATTTTCTCTGTAAATTGCACACCAAGGAATTTCCAGTGCATTGTTTTAATTCCTCTGTTTCATGTCTCGATCCCTGCAGTGTTCTACTGTTTATAAAAGAGGAGCAAGCAGAGTCCCTAAGGAAGTTTGTAAAGATATCATATGTAATAACCTAGCTCATGCTTACCATCCATCAGGTAGAGTCCAATATCTGCAGGATTTTTTAGCTTTAAAATAGAGTACAAGTTAACTTTTGTAACAAGCTTTGCTATTTTTACCTCATTTGATCTATAGTCAAGGTGCTTCTGTTTCTGTTTCCTCAGAACTATGTTCAAATCCATTAATACCAGTCAGTTTGTTTCTTCAGGTGTTCATACTCCCCCCCCCACTCCCCCCCCAGTGCAATCATCAAGAACTGTAAATATTCAGGGAATTCAATTTGAAGAACTTTGTGGAAAAGTTTATATTCATTTTATATTTTTGGAATAAATTAGAGCCTAACTTTTCTTAAAATACCTTTTTTTTTTTTTTTTTTTTTTTTTAAAGATACATTCTGATTAGAAGAATTAGTCTTTTATTTCGCTCGGGTGACCTTCAACCCAATGGTAATAGCAGAAAGCTTCACAATCATAAATAGATTCTATTTTCACAATATACTGGCAGTGACTACCTAGCAAAAGCACAAAGTAGGCTAATGATTGCAGATAGTTAAGCCAAATGAGGTAGCAAACCCTTCTACCTGGACCCAATTAAGTTCCTTCTTTAAACCAGTCATTATAGCAATCAGAAGACATGTTTCATCAGTAGTAACTGGAGAACAGTTGCATGTGGTCCCATGCAAACAAATAATGAGAAATAAACCTCCACTAGTGGGAAGCACATTTCATGCTCTCACAGAAGCACAGCTGCCATGTTGTCAGTGTGGCCTCAACCTAATGCATTACGCCTCTGGACATGTGCACTGTGAACTAGGCATTTCTATGACAATGAGCAGTCAGTCTGAGTCTTTTTTAGCTTAGGCAGATTGGAGAAAAACAAAACACAACAGTGTTTTTTGCTAACTTTGTGTTACGGACTCACCAGCTTACGAAAATAAAGCCAGCACCATTTCTTTGTGGTTTCTAAAGAGGGAGGATGTGGATGGGTATTTCTTAGGTAACATTGATTAGAAAAATGTTGATATTCCTACAGTTCTGTTAAATTAGGTTAGTAGCAGAGAGAGGTAGTTTACACTGCTGAGTAGTAGATACGTCTGGGCAGAGCCAGTCACACTGCAGCATGACTGACCCATTTGCCTTGGAACCATTTTTGGAACCATTTGCACTTGTGCTGTACAGCATTCCCTAGCCTGCATTTCTCAAGGTTTCATGGAACAAAGAGATCTCAGAAAAGCTGCAAAAGCCTGGATTGCATAGCCACAGGCACTGTGACCCACTCTAGCTTCAGACCTCAGTACAAGATATAAACTAGGAGAGCGGGAAAGATGAAATACTGAAAGCACCTGTGCCTTTCAGCCTCCTTGTTGAAACAAACCCTTCACAAAAATCTACATGGGTAGGACCTTGTCCCACACCAAAGTAGCTAGACATCTGCTCTTGATTTATGATGACAGTATTTATGGTGATAGTATTGAGTTAGAAGATGAAGACAAGAGAGAAATATTTGATATCTGTGGGTCATGATTAACAAGGAGAGACCAGATTATCTAAATTTCTATGTTTCAGGACAAGATTCATTCATATAACTGTAAATTGCCTACCACACACTGGGAGCAATATAAATCATAATTATAAAGTAATATGACACAGCTGATTAATTGCTTAATTAAGCCTTAATTAATATTTGTAAAGCAGTTTAACATCCTTGGTTGAAAAGTCTTATAGAAGTGTGAGATATTAAATACTACTATTTACAGTCAGAGATTCTGGCCTGCCCCTGTTTAAATTTCAGAGAGATGCTTTGATAAATCAATGTTAAACTGAGATTATTATTAAGAAGACAAGAATCACTCTCTATTCTATCATGGACAGGAACAGAGTTCCAAAATCTTTGGATACAGTATGTATCCTTCATATTTTTGTAGTCCATGCTGATGGACTGATAGTGAAAAGTGAAAAATCTTTTTATTGACTTATTTCATTATTTTATCTATTGTACTAGTAGCATCTACTTGTTCTAGGCCTCACCTCATGAAAAAAATAAAAAAATAAAAAAATCCCGAACAGGAAAAAAAAAATCCGGATTGCTTGTACCCTGAAGAGTCAACGATATATAGCCCTTGTCCTGCAATCAGATCCACTTGGGCAAACCCAATTATAGGATCAGGGCCTAAATAGGATAATAGGTATTGTAGAAACTACCATAAATTTCTCTCTGGTGTCCCATTTTGCCACTACTTGAACTAAGTGGATAATTCCGGTCATCCTTCTTGTTATGATGTATCAATTCAACACCGTAAATTTACTGCTATTGGTCTAATTTGTCCATAGAAAATCTTTGCCAAGCTAAATTTATATATATTTTTTCCCCAAAGCTAGTTAATTTTGCATGGAAAAAAATCAAAAATATTAGACTAGAATTGAACAAATATAATCTTTACAAAACAGTGAACATGGAGCTCAGTAAATGCAAAAAGAACTCAGTAAAGAAATATCTAGAGATGTGACAAACTGCACTCAAATAACCTGGATACTCAGTGAACCACAGTATCTGCTGGTTTGCAAGTAGCCAAGATATCTCATTGTCTGCTCTGCGTGAGGCCACACACATACTTATAATTAGATACCTGTTCTATGAAATGGTGATGGCTATCTGATTTTAGAATAAGAGTGTTTTTCTTTAAATGTATTCTGTTAACTGTATTGTGTCATGTTGTGTTACACAGCATTCAGTTATTTTGCATCTCATTATGACAAATGCTGTTTTGATACAAAGGGAAGTGAATGTTAAATTCTGAGAGAGAACATTTTTTAGGTCAGATTATTGCTATACCATTGAGGTTTTTAAAAGAACATAAAAATTATTATTAAAGTTGTCTTTATAGCTTTTTCTGTAAATTCTGACATGCATTTTCTTTTATCATTTTCAACTATTTTCTTTCATTAACCTCTATTCTTAAGTTCTCTTGAAAAAAAAATAATAATCTTGTGCCATCCTTAGTAGGGAAAATTGCATAAACTGTGCCTGCCATAAGCGGCATTTACGTGTTATCAAAAGCCCCTTAACATTACTCCTGCTGTTTTCACTTCACTGGCATGAGTCAGTGAAAGCCCAAATAAGTTCTAAATTTAATTTAGATTTCAGGATGTGTTGCAGATGCAGAAATACAAGTATCTACCACCAGCTGAAGTGTCCTGGGATATTACATGGCATCTGCAAGAGCTGACAGATGTCACATAGGACCTACAGGAAGCCTGCACCCTTCTGGAATGTGTAGGACTGGCAGGGCACCCAAGCATGGCTGGATGACCACAAGCATGTATGAAGGTGTCTGATACTTACCCTTGGTATCACAGGAGTGCTACCTTATTAATTTTTATTTCTATTTAAGATACACTATCAACTTGTGAATTTCAATATTCTGTTATTTCAGTATGCCAAATTTTCAGGTATATTCTGTTTCTGGCATTAATCATTTCACAAATCAGTAAAATTAATTTCATGCTTCTTCTATGCCTGTAATTTGTTTCTACCAAACCAAGAGGAATTTCATCTGCATCTGTGAAGCACTTTGAAGGAAAGTGTTGTATAAATATTATGCTGATATTAATTTTCTTAAAAATGTTATACTTTATAATGTTAAAGGTGCTTGTTTCAGCTGAAGTCCTGTGACAGGTTCCGTACCTTTCTCTAAGGACAGGTTTTAGTGAGGAAGACAGTGGAGGAGGAGGTGCATGCTGGTACATTGACTAACAGGCAAGTTACTGATTACAAACAAGTTGCTCTAAGTTGCCCAATATATGAAGAATTGCCCTTATTGCCCAGTTTGCCCTATGTTCTAGAAGCAGTGTAAGAAAAACGCTCATTTCCTTTAGATATCCTATTTTATGTCTGCCAAATAAAGCAAGAATTTCCTAATTTGGTAGTCAGCATCACTGACTGTTCTACAATGTTAAGTCCTTGTTATTCTTTCAAGTAATATTTTGCTATATGTTTGATAGTATAAGAAACAAAACTGCAATCATTTTTTGAAATGAGGAAAAAAATCAGCAAGCATTTACATGTGTAATGTTGTCATCCTCATGAAGGGATGCCTTATTTGTAGAGGAAATAAAGGTGAATTGTTTATGTTTATTGTTTATGTTTAGTACTTTTTAATCAAAAAGAGGGACCAGTAGTAGCAGTCCCCAGATAGAAAGTGACCTGAACAGGTTTATCAAAGACAGGAGAGAAAATTCTTGGTGACTCATTGTACTAAACAGAGGATTGAAGTGATTTTGATCTGTAAAGAGTCTGTTTCACCGTGTTTTCCTTCAGTGTACTTAGGTTAATTGATTTATGCTATTTTATCATGTCTTCCAAGTAGTCCTACACAGTAGAGAATACAGAATCAAAACCATTATGATTTGGACTAACCTTTGATGTTCTTAAAACCAAGTAATGAACATAAGTGAAACATATACCTAGCATATCTGCATGTTCCACTAGCATTTTACTTGTGCTTGGATTTTCTTTGAATAACTTCTTATTTGAGGAATTCTTTCAAATCATGTAAAACAGTGATATGCAGTATGTTTAAAATAGTCACTGATTACATGCAAGTGTTAGATTTCAAACAGTATCAATGTTGAAAAGGAAATAAAAGTGCCCAGTGGTTTCAGAATGAAGAGAAGATAATACAAACACATGGTGAAGATGTGCATGTGAAGACAAGGCTGGGAAGAGGACATTACAATTTCAAGGCAATGACAAAAATTCAATTCAAGTCTATAGAGACCATATTACAGTGTCAAGACGATGGCAAAATTATGCCAATGTAAGTCTATGGAGACCACTTTACTATGTCAAGACAATGGTAAAACAATGTTATATAAAATGATTGAGACCACATTGCAATGTTAAATTATGATGCCAAAACCTTGTCATTTCCTGGAGTAATGACAGAGGATTCTGCATATGTTCCTTTCAGCATTGCTGCTGGACCTGTACTCCAGCTGAGAACACTTATGCAGTTCCAACCCTAGGTCTTTCTTGAGTAGGAACCAACTTTTTTGAGACTTGAGGGTGAAAACCGTGGATATTAGAGTTGTTGGAGCTATTTGTCTTTGCATTTGCAGATGCAGGGCTGGTGAAGAGCCACTCTTTCTGATTTTTTTTTCTTTCTTTCTTTATTTTTTTTTTGATAATAAGACACAATGCACATCATTGACTTTGGGTGCATTGCCAGCCTGTCTTTTTTTTTTTTTTTTCTTTTCTTCCTTTTTTAATGTGGTGTTTTGAAAGATGATCAATGCTTCTGTTTTAGGAATGTTTATTACTTTACATTATGCCAGTTGTTTATAACATTATGAAGCTATAGCTACTGTACATGTATGCAAGCAGTATCACAAAAGAAAGAATTAATCTCAAATACTTCTGCTGAAATTTCCCTCTTCAGTGTGAAAGTGCATGTATTTGATGTTCTTGTAAAATGACAGTTTGAAAGCTTGATTTTTTTCACAGGACAAGAAAAGTGTTGATAATGGTAGAGCATATGTTAGCTACCTCTCCTCCCAGTATGTTTCAAGCCATATATAGAGAGAACAAACTTTTAGCAGTTCAGTTCTCGTCTGTTCAGTTCTTGGTATCATCAACAAAGAGACCAACACTGACGTAATTTAACAATTTGCTCAATCTCTTATGATGTTCTGTAATAAGGACAGTGGTACCAGGACATACCAAAGGTCTGCAGATCTTCATATCCTTATGCAGCAGTGGCCAAGACTAGATGCATTGTAGAGAGGACAAGCATTTACTGACACATCCCTAGAATCCCTCTGTGGAGTTTGCTGTCCTGGCACTTCACTTGAAAACTCTGATAAAGAGCTCTTTCCATATGACATTATGAAGTAATTTGCATGGTGGTATGATTACCCGGTTGGTGGCTATACTTTTATTTGTACTGAAATTTGGAAGAGAGAACTAGGGTATTAGCTATAAAATTATTGAAGTTGCTTAATTCTGTCACAAATACAAACTATCATCAAAATATCTGATATTCAACTTCTGATATAAGTTCTACATTACATACAAAGTGATATTTACTGATTAAACCATTTAAATGCAAACATTCATAAAAAAACAAAAACAAAAACAAAAACAAAAACAGATGAAATGGTATTTGTTATTTTAAATATGACATATTCTAGTTCTAATATAAATGTTTAAAGATTACTTGGGAATAGCTACCAAGAAACAAAAATAAAAGAAAGAAAGAAAACAGATCTTTCATTATCTCCAATTTTGAAAACACCCTTGACTTCTTTATGATTTGAAATGGCAGCTGTAGCCATTCCTCTGGCCATGAATGTTATTAAAAAGTGAGTAAATGGTGCTATACTTACTTTCCTAATAAGAAGCAATATTCTAAGTGGTGTTAAAACTCTATGTAATTGTGCAGAGATATTTCATTTCTGAATCAGAAGGGAATTGATCTACTTCAGTTATAAGCTAATATGTGGATATTGTGTATCTGCAGAATTAAAAATCCACATGACCACAAGCCAAAAGGATTTTCTTTTAGTCATCAGACAGTGAAATTACTCTTTCTCTTGTCTCTATGGAATCATTAGTGCAGGAGTGATATTATTTACCTGAGCTTTCCAGGAAAGATAGATTGAAGTTTCTGAGGAAGAAGAAAATCTTTTCCAGATGAATTTTTAAACGCATCCCCTTATGCAGAGGTGTTAACAAAGCATACCTCTGCATAATTTGGTGATTAGATTTTTTTTTTTTTTTTGAAAAAGCTAATCACTGTGATTGTTTTATAAGAGTTTCTGCACTGCTCATATATAAATTATCCCTCTATGCTTTGGGCCACCTCAGATGTCCTTCTCATTCAATGCTGTCAACGAGAAAGCACTTTACTAACTGTAGGAATCATCATGAGCTTTTGTTTCATGTGAAAAGTTCCATGATTTCATGGCAATAGCAGATTCACAGTATGGTGTCTTTTACAGGTCTATGTTTCTATAATATTATTTTCAGTAGCTTGTGAATATGATACTTTGGATGAGGAAGTCATGGTTGAAAGGATTACATGGGGATTAGGACAGAGACTGCAAATAGCAAGTGACTGGACAGTGATCAGTGTTTTTCAAACACTTATAGTGAGTGGCAAATAATGTATTTAAAATCATAGATTGCTTAGAAAAAATGTTCAGAGGCAATGCTACTAAGCAAGAAGAAGATGGGGATAAAAGTTAAGAGGCATAGGTTATGTTCTTGTATTACAGACCTATTTCTTGCCATGGGTATTAGCATATTTTATCATACCTCAGTTTCTCCATGTAGCATGGGGACAGTATTACTTCTTTTCTTTTGTAAAGCATTTTGAGATCATCGCATGATGTGATAAGTATTAGTATTAGTTTACTATTACACCATGTTAAAAAACACAGCAGTCTTTTAAAGACTTAATTTAGGGGGTTTAAAAAGCTCGTGTTACCTAATGTATTATATTATAGGAGATATGTAACTGCAAGTAGCTTCCCTCTCTGTGTATATTAAATTTTGTTTCCAGCATTTCACTGTGCATGCCACCAACAATAGAAAGCATTACATACTATACTTGGACAACTGCCAAAATGTTATTGTACTTATTAATTCCATTCTAACTATATTCACTCCTGAACATCTTCGCGTGGGACATGCAAATTCTTGCCATTCAGACATTATTATGGGCAGACATTTTCCAATAAAAAATGAAAAGAATAAGTCCCAATGACCTAGAGATTCATTTTATAGCTCAACTAAAATAAAAGCTTTCAACTCAGTGGAAGTCTTACTGTACTTAAATATTATCTGGAATGGCAGAAAGATGTGCATGAATTTGCAGACAAATAAAATTTAGGAGTCTCAAATATTATACAGCTAACATCAAGTGCAACTCTATTCAGGAGGAGGAACTGAATATTTCTTCTTTAGGCACTTGAGAATAGATCAGAGGAGACAACATCCACAAATAGGCAGTTGCAATCTGAGTGACTGGGAGATGTTTTCTTTATTCTTTATCCAAAAGTATAAGCTGTCCAGAAAATTTCTAGCCTACTTGGCCAAAAACAACATGAGATTTTGCTTCATTGTTCCCCCATGAGACTACTATCACCAAAACAATAAATAAATAAACAAACAAACAAACAAACAAACAAACAAACCCTTTGATATCTGAAAAGATCTCCAGCTTTTCAGCTGTGTTCATGCCTTGATCTTTCTACATTTCTACCAAGGTGCCTGTTTGAAGTGCTGCAGTTATCATAGTGAGTTTTCACAATAAACTTTTTCTTAATTCTGTTTTAGGCATATGCAACATTTTTAGAAGAGATATGTGGGGTTCAAAAACTCAATTCCTTAGATTTTATAGATTTTATTCCCTTTCAGGTATGGATTTGAGGTCTTTCATGTCTCACTATTTTCTTTTTTTTTTTTTTTTTTTTTTTGAATGAATGATGCTCAGCCCATTAGGCATTAGTGGAAAATGTTTTGTAGTTTGAGATCAGTGGTTCAATTCAATGTACCAGTGAACTTTTGTGATAGTTTCAACTTTTAGTGATCACTGCACTGTATCCGTTGTTGAGAAATGGAACTTTTTCTCTTTCTTTCTGCACCCCCTTTCACCCTTGTATTACAAATACACTAGAGTATCCAGACCTTTAAGTGCTTTTATTGTAGCTTGCTAAAAAGTTTTCATGTAAATAAAGCAACATTCATGCCATCAGACTGGGTGTAATACTTCATTAGAGTCCCATGTACCTTCATTGAGAAAACTAGAGATGATTACAAGCATGGCTCAGTAAATACAGAGGCTGAAATTGAGTGCCTGAGAAGCACTAATCAATTGCTTCCAAGTCTTTGTGCTCTGTGATAGCTTCAGATATTCTGTATAAATTAATTTCACTCTAGATACCATGAATCCCATTGCTAGTGGTGGCAGTGTTGCTTCTTGGAACTTTTTTTCTTGTGATTTAAAAATACTGAACAGAACAGATTATATACTTTTGCTGTTTACGACAGTAAATGTTCAAATGAGGTTAGTGTATTTATTAGCAAACTACATGAAGTATATAAAGTATTACAATTACGAGGCAGTTTCAAAAGTATAAATGAGTATCTTTTTCCTTTCACTGTTGCACAAGCACACGGGAAACTTATTAGGACTAGCACAAATCTTTTATGAAAAATAGGAAGCAAAAAAAACAAATGAGGAATTTACATGCATCTTTCATTATTGACCATGATAACATGATAAAGCAGTCTACCTTGAATGAACCTTTGTATATTTATTTATTCCAGAATCAAACACCAAATTTCATAGCAATAAATGAAAAAGTTTCAGTTTAGATGTAGAGCTTAGCGATATGGTTTAGTGGAGGACTTGTTAGTGCTAGGTCAGAGGTTGGACTCGATGATCTTGAGGTCTATTCCAACCTAGAAATTCTGTGATTCTGTGATTCTGTGAAATCAAAAACTGATTGGAAAATATCTAATTCTTGAAGCCTGAAATGTTAATTTCATTCTATCTATTATCTGTTCTCTATCTATTTTCATGTATTTATACCTCATTGATCATGATGTAAAGCAAATAGAACAAAATTTAGCAAAAAAAAAAAAAAAAAGCTATTTCCAGTTCAGCTAAAAGCAACATATTGCAAGAAATCCTATATCTTTTTTTTTTTTTTTTTTTTTTTTTTTTTCCTGAATTTGCCAATTTGCAATGAGACAAGAATGAGAGTAAGCTTTTAAACATTGGAAGGTTTCTGTTACCTCCAAATGAATGGGTTTCATACTTCTTTTTCATGTTTGATCTTCATAAGACAGATGAAGATATTGTTACATCTCTATTATACAATATTTGTGTTTAGCTCTATTGGGATAAGAAAAAATTTTTGTCTCCAGAGCTGGTAATAATCTCTCTTGATATAATAGCAAAGGTGAAATGTAATTGTGTAAGTGCTTATGTGTTTTTTCTTTTGGTGGAACAAAATCAGGAAACAAACTTTAAAGCTAAAATGCATTAGTTAAAACATGTTAGCTTTAAATTTAGTTGCACTAAACTGAAACTAGATGACCATATGGGAGAAGATTCTAATCCTTACTGTTCTATGGAAATTTTGCATCTCATAGCTTCAGTCAAAAATAATGCTTCAAGACAAACTGAATATTTTTTTAAGCTATTTTTTTTCCCAAATTCCTGCTTACATTCCCAAATCATAGTAGCACCTGCATCATTTTTGCCCATTCCCTCATCAGAATTAATGTTTTCAAAGCTGATTGTTTTGTTTTGCTTTTTTTTTATTTTTAGCTTAGGAGTGCAGTCATCCCTCTGATTTCCTTGTTTCAGATTCAGTGGATCCACCTTTATCTTCTGATACCTCTTTTTACACTCATTCTTTTTCTCATCTACCCAGCCCAATTTTCCTGTGTGACATACTAGATGATGAGGTCTGTGAAACTTAGTCATTCTCAGCTTAGTCATTCTCAGGTTACTTCTCCAGAAAAGCTTTCACAAATGACCCAAAATTAACTATAATTTGTGACAGGATTCCAGGGCTTATGATTTAAAAATAAAATTATATCTAGCAAAGCTTACTGGTGTTTTGGTGATATTTTGTTGCATATGAACTTTTAAATGTGGAATCTCTCATTACGTAAAGGGTCTTATTTGAAATAGGAGTAGATTATGTTCTGGCTTGGCTCACTAACTTTGAACTTGCTCAAGCAATTCAAATTATAAGCTACACTCTAGAGCTGTTACTATTTGCCAGATATTTCAATCTTGATGAGCAAGAACCTTTAGGCTCACTTGGAAAAGCTTGCAAACAAGGAAATTCAGTGCTATTCATCCACTGGGCTCGGGACAAAAAGCAAGTATGAAAGCTGCCAATATTTCTGTATTCGCTTGATTCATCTGAATTGGACCAGTGCAATGACACAGAAAAAGACTCTCTGAGCCCAGAGCAAAAATAACACACTTGAAGTGCTTAATGGATTTCTTCTAAGAGATTTCTCCAGCAGCTTTAATAGAGCTGGGTGAACTGCTTGCATGAAACAAACAAACAAACAAACAAAAACAAAACAAAACAAAACAAAACAAAACAAAACAACCACCACCACCACCACCAAAAACAACCAACCAAAAAAAAACCCACCAACTTTAGCTGATGAATTTCAGTCTTTTTTTTTTTTTTTTTTAAGTATCCAGATCATTCACTGAGGTATTTGATTTTGTTTCTGAATTGTAATTATTCAAACCTGAGATTGAACTGTGCATGCTATGTGTATTTCTGATTCATTAATTCCACTGTGAGACTATGCACTGTTACTTCATTATATTGAGTAAAGTGAATTGGTGCACATGCCAGAACTGAGGGAGAAGGGAAGGACATAGCAAAATGATGTAAGAGAAAGCTTGAAAGATGTTGAGCACTTTGTCCTGCTTGAAGTGAGGTTAACAACTCAGGAAACATTTTAAATCTTACACATATTTGATTATTGAAGTAAGACCTTGGAAAACAGTAACATTTTTGTCAGGCCTCACATTCTGAATGGATGCTTCTTCACAAACAGTGCAAACATGTACACAAATGACCTAATATTAGACCTTTGTCTTTTTGCCTTTTGCCTCAAAGGCTATGAGGATAGTATTCCCCTGATCCCAGCAACAGATAGTAGAGTTACATTACTATAAACACATTGCATTATATTTAAGTGTATCTCACTGTAGTCCAGAGCCTAATGAAGGCAATGAAATCACACTAATTATTTTTGAACAGATTCAGAAGTTCATATTTGTCCCTAGATTTAATGAATTTTCAGTTGAAGTAGCTGCCACAGAATCAGAGAATTGTTGAGGTCAGAAGGGATCTCTTGAGATCATCTACCCAAACTTCCCTGCTCAAGAGCCTAGAGGCTCTTGCCTACTGCAAGTTGACCATAACCATGTCCAGTCCGGTTTTCAATATCTCCACAACTGGAGACTCCACATTTCTGGGACACCCATTCCAATTTTTTACCATCTTCACTGAAAAAAAAAAAAAAAAAGTGTAAAAAGTGTTTTCTCATGTCCAGATAGAATGTCCGTATTTTAAGTTGCACCCACTGCATCTGGTTCCATCAGAGGACAGACTTCAGCTAAGGCCATTAGCACTCATGGACTTACATATGTCAGTTTTTTTAAGTGCTGCCAACCTGATCCTTCTGCACTGAGAGTAAGTCTTCCTCACTCCAGACTCTTCTGCCTTTCACCCCTGTTACTCTTGTATCCCTTTCAAATTCTAGTGGGCCTTGGCTTTCCTAATGCCATCCTTGTAAGATGAGACAATAACTCTATATTTCACTTGGGTCACCTGCCCCAGCTTCTACCTCTTGTACTTCCTTTTTTATGTCTGAGCTCAGATTTTCTCCTGGAACAAAAAATGTGAAGTGAATTGTCATTCCAGCTGCTGTTCTCTCTCTCTCTGAAACAACTGCAAAAAAAAGTGGGTCTGGGCTTGACTCCAGTGTGACATTTACATGTCCATTTTACTCAATGAAAGTCTTTTTCTAGATTTTATATAAATATATAGAAAAGTCTGTGAGACTTTTTCTGAAAGTTCAAAAAATATGATGTTCAAATGTTAAATTGTTCTTCTTTTCATGAATATCTACATCTTCACCCTCAAATGTATATTAAGTTGAAATTGTGGGAGGTTCTTTTATTCTGACAGCCTTATAACTAAGATATATTTTCACCTGTCATGTAAATCAATAAAATATACAGTACTTAATACTTAAATGTTTCACTATTAGAATCATTTTCTGATCCCTCTGGATTAACACATTGTAAAATAGAACACTCAATTTTGTATGAATAAATTAAGTGTTTTGCAACTTACAGTAATGAGATAGTTGGTTGATGTAACTTTATAAACTGATTATATGCTACAGCCATGCAGATGTCCAGTTTGGAGGCTCACCTTCCTTAATGCTGCTCTTTACTCCATTAACTGTTCTAGTTGAGTAAGGAATGCAGAGTAGTATTTCCATACTCCCTCTCTTTTTTTTTTTTTTAACCTTTTACAATTTGTATTTTTTGTTTCATCATGAATTCTTGTATTTCTATGAATTTGATAGAAAAGACAGAAGAAGTTGTAGGATATCTATATTAATTGCCTGGCTTCCCGAAAAGTCACACAGAAATATATCTTTACAGGAGTTAGTGGCAGATCCGTAACATGTCTTTTATGGAATAATAAATGAAATGTTGTAAAGCCTGATGCCAAAGATTTAGCTATCTATTTATAAACAATATATGAAAATGTTCCCTAAAATTAATCCAAAATACATGGATTAGGAGATGGTAGGGAATATATCATTCAGTTCCTTGAAGTCAAATGTCTTTGTAGATTAAGGATTCTGCCTCTGCTTTATTCTTAAGCAATTGGAGTCTAACAAAGAACAGAACCTGTTCTCAGACCAACTGACTGCCACACGATGTATATTTCATATTCGCCTGTATGAAATCTGGAAAGCTCTGGGTTTGATTCAGCCTCTGTCACAGACTTCTTGGTCAAGTTTTTACTACAGGATTTCAAGAAGTAGCATCTGTCCCACAGGACATAGTTGGTGTTTCTGTGCGTCAGCCCTGCACTGGCTCAAGCCCCTGACACAAGCCACCCCAGTGGAAAAAACTGGAGTTAAGGTTGACCAGCTCCAGTAAAAAAGTAGCAGAGATGTGAAAATAGAAGCTTCAAAATACACAAACAAGATATAAACAGCTCATATTAAGATGGAATAATTTGACTATTTTCATCTAAGTAAATTAATATCACTTAGAACCTTCTTGTGCAATCTGTAACCATACTGCCAATTATAATATAAACGTAGCAGAAGTTATGCACAGTTATAAAAATACTGAATGCAACCTTTCAGTACCACAACTGTCCTTTTGCTTGTATATTGGCTAATTAATCCTAGCTTCTGTAGCACAGCAATTAAGAATGGTTTTAGAATTGGTTATTTGTATATTAGAAAACATATCTGTAAATAAAGAGGTAATGTTATTGTTATTTGGGGAAGTATTAAAGTGAAGACAGCCTCTTTAATTTTTTTTTGGAGGGAATTTCACAGTAACTGTGTGGCAAACTGGAGTTAGAAATTCAGAAATGCGCTAAACTTATGTGGAATAAAAAATCCTAATTTTCATTTCTCTTTAGAATTTAATCACTTCATGAGGATTTTGCATCCTCTTCTTCATTTTTTTCCCCTTTTGGCCCAAGGATGTCTTTCAAGGCACACTGTGTTAATGACGACTTTTTATTAACATGTATTACCTTACATTTGTAATTGTGAACAAGTGCTTGGCCAATGCCAGTGACCTAGAACCATGAGAAATGCAGTTTCATCTCTTTTGAGCTTATATATACCACAGAAGTCTTTGGTTTAGCCATTTGTAGCCACGCAGTTGTTTCACTATGATGGACAGCTAAACACCATAACCACTCTCCTCAAAGGGAGAGGCAAGGAGAAATTATGATGGGAAAGAAAGAAAAAACAGGAAATGGCTGTTAAGAAGGAAAGGGAGAGAAAAAACAATTGTTCTCTACTTCTTATCAATGAGCGTTGTTCAGCCAAGTCCTGGGAAGCAGGGCCTCTATACACGTAGTGGTTGTTTGGGAGGACAGATGTCTTCATAATGCCTCCTCTCCTTCCCCTTTCCCAGCTTTTATTGGTGAGTGTGACACCATATGGTAAGGAATATCCCTTTGGTTGGTTTACGTCAGTTGCCCTGGTGATGTTCCCTCCCCGCCTCTTGCCCAACTGCTTGCCTAGAGCCTGCTGGCTCTAGGGGGGGTTGGAGGGAGTCTTGATGCTGTGCCCGCATTGCTCAGCAATAGACAAAACTTTGGTGTGATATCAGGGCTGTGTTACCTAAAAGTGCAAAGCACAGCACTGTATGGGCCGCTGCAGGGGAAGCTAACTCCATTGCAGCCAGACCTAGTACAAATCTTCATTCCATTTGCAATGTTGACATACCATTCTGTCTCATGCTGGACAAGATCCAGTCAAAAAAAAACAAAACAAAGAGATTTTTTCTTTTCCTTCCTTCCTTCCTTCCTTCCTTCCTTCCTTCCTTCCTTCCTTCCTTCCTTCCTTCCTTCCTTCCTTCCTTCCTTCCTTCCTTCCTTCCTTCCTTCCTTCCTTCCTTCCTTCCTTCCTTCCTTCCTTCCTTCCTTTTAGAGTGCTTTCAAAGAAGAAAAGAATACTGGCTAACAATTACACAGTTTGGATTTAAGTTATATATGTAAGCAATTTTTTGTAGCTTCTTTCTGATCTCTTCTACTGGTTGCCCAATGTCAAAACAGGAGGTTTTCTTTTCTTTTGCAGTAATCATCTCTGACATGCTGTTGGCAACATTATCCTTCAGCTTCTTTCTGTTGTCTTCTAGAAGACATTTTCCCCATGGGCAAGGAAAAAAAAAACAACACACAATGTTCTGTCTTTAAACATGGAATTAAAAAAACAAAGCTAGGAGATACTTGGAATTCAGTGCCCTGACTCTCTTGTGCACCTGTTAAAAGTAAGGGTTTGTTTTACCAGTGTGTACTGGAGTGTTTAAAAGGGTTATGTATACTTAGCTTATTTCCTTCAACATAGTGTTAGTAAGACTAAAACAAGGCTTAATATAGTGCTATAGAGAGGAAAAATGGGACAACATTGCCCAAAGTGTTTGAAAGAATATTCATGGTCTCTGTGATGACAAAGTCTGAACAAATCTAGTATTTGTAGGGAATGGACTAAGTAAACTAAAAGGGTCTTAATGTTTTTTTAAACAGCACATAGAGTAATGGGGCAGGCACACCAATCTCCTTCTCCCTTCCCCTTTCTTTTAAATAAACTTAGGTATAAGGATGCATGCCAGTGCAAAGGAAAGACCAGACATATTTTTGTTTTCATTCAAATGAATGAAAACAAGTGCAAAATACAAACGTTTCTTGCATCATAAATCAAATGATTACAATCTGATTTAGAAATTGTCTTAATGACTCCCTAGAACTGCTCAGTCAAATAGACCTACACCTTTCAAAAAAATATGCAGTTCTGATGGCAGAAAAATAATGAAGCTGGTTTGCAATGGTTTCATCTTCTATTTAGTACATTTGTCAAGAATAAATGTCAGGTTTCCCTCAGGCAAGGCACTTTACCAGGCTAAGTATTTACAAAACATCTGTCAAGTTTGGTTAAATTTTTGTTAACCGAAGTAAAAATTGTGCAAGGTTAAGAGAGGCAAACATTGATATAGAGGATAATCAGATGACCCTTCTTAATGAAAGCAGATTTAAACTCTAAAACTACAAACTGTTTTCCATTTATGAGACAGAAGAAAATGAGAAGTATGAAACTGTAGTAGCTCATTCCACAGAAGCTGAGGGAAATTTTGTTTTATATTTTTAGTATTGCTATAACATAAGTTACTCCCCAGTTTCTATTCAAGAAAATCATGCTTAGTAAAAACAGTTTTTCTTGTGTCAAGGTCACAGAATCAGTCTCCCGAAGTCTAATGTCCACATTATATTTGTGTTCAATACAAAGAAATTCAGTTTCCGTATTGCATTGTTGTGTTTTTGTGAATTTCTTATGAGCAGTAGAGCTAAGGTGGGTATGAATATAACTGAGAACAATGAAATGGTCACAGTGCATCTTATTTGAATCCACCATGCTACACTTCTCACAGCACTGGTCAGGCATTGCTGCTGTCACATCACAGCTAGTCTAATTTTCTCCTTGTCTGAGACACAGACAGGTATATAAGTGTTTTATACTTTTAAATTTTCCCAAGCTTCATGCACATTTATCTGTATATTTCAGAAAGCTGATTGTTTGATCCTCTGCACTTCTTTCCAAAGGTTGAAGGAGAGAGGAAAAAATAATCAATAGACTTTTGATGAAAAATCACATATAAAATTCCGGCATGTTAGAACAATTTTAAACCTAGCTTTTCTATCTCCGTATTTGGGAAATTCTCCTTGTGTGTGTGTGTTCCCTTAAATGTTACACCGGTGGGAAACATGTTTAAATAGCACATAGTAAAAATTAAATCCATGTAATTTTTTTACTATTGCAGATTTCATTATGAAACATCTCAAGATTAAATTTATTCCAATAATCATTACAATGATGAAAAAATTCCCTGCTTCAATAATTGATTTATGCTTCATTTAAATGTACGGAGTAACTTCAATATCATTTCTTATTAGCTCTAATGACAAATTTTAAAATAGCAGGGCTCTGAAATAAAGATGAAAATTTGCCATACAAGTTATTACATTTAAATGGACTTAATATTTAATATTTAAAAAATCATTTGATGTAAATAGCCATCATGAATCACTGCAAATATGCTTAGATGTAATTAAACTTTTTCTTTACACATATCTAGTTGCTTCATAATAAATTATTTTATTTCCTCTTTCTCTCTCTCTCTATATATATATATATTTAGGATCTTCTGGATTTGACCTGGACTAGAAAAGCCACAGTTTTATTCCAACATAACAGCATTGCACATTCAGATTTTCATTCTTGTGTCGGTTAAGAAATTAGATGCCCTGTCATACATATTTTCTAGTGTTACACATATGCTGTTATTTTATATATAATGATAGCATTATCTCCATTTTGTTGTTATATGCATGCTATAATATGTATTCCACTGTAAGAGAAAGACAAACAGAACATAAGGACCTCATCTGGCAGGTCTTCGAAATACGACATTATGACACTTCTAAAATATGGTTAAGTGTAAACTTTCCAGGCAGAAAGTTTAAAAAGTATCTCTTTGACTGGCCCAATACTGAAATTTGGTTCCCCTTCTTATAAGATTTAAAGGGAAACATTATCTAAGGAAGGATCCAATGGGTGTGGCCAGAAAACATCTTACTGTCTTTTCAGACACCTGATACGGCTGCCATATATTGACCACAATAGACAGTTCAAGTCACAGCAGCTGCAAAGTAGAAGACGTCTGTATGCTAAATTTACAGAACATTTAGGATGCTAACTAATAAACCATGGCATTTGGTAGGTATTTTATTAGAGAAGTAGCCACAAAAATTACTCACCTGTTTAAACTGACAGAGCTGGTCAATTTTCTGATATCAATAGAAAGTGCATTTTTAGAGAAATTATGCATGTAGTTATATTAGCAATGGTATAGCTCTACTTGCAGCTCTTTCTAAAATTGGTATTAGTTCCAGTTCCTTAACTGACAGTGTGACATTGTTCAAGCTTGACACTTAATTTCCTACTGTTTAGATATGTTTTATATGAAGTTTCTAAAAGTAATGCAACCAACAGGGTAATGATTGGGAATGATATCCCAAAATCATTATACTGAACCTGAAACAGGCTCCAGAGATTTTTGAGAAAAAAGACAGTCATTTGAATACATAAACTACTCAAAATTCAGTGGCTTTTAGCAGGTAAATCTGCTTAACTCAAAAAAAAAAAAAAAAAAAAAAAAAAAGAAAAAAGGCTTTATTAGATGTTTTCTGCTTAAAAAGCATGATAAAGACAGGAAAAAAGTAAATGGGAAGTTACACTGGTGTTCCACTGGGATCCAAGATCTGTTCTGCTCAGTGCAGATGATTTAGGAAAGGGGATGAATAATGTGGTGGCAATTTTCCTGATGATACAAGGTCATTAGTAGTTAATACTAGTGCTGACTGAAGAAGTGCAAAGAAATTCCTAAGACTGAGTGACTGGGTAATAAAATAGCAAATGAAATTCAGTGTCTGTAAATGTAAAGTGATGTATATAGGGGAAAAAAACACTATTCTAACCCAAGAGATAGAATTGATGGTCCCTGTCTGACCATTGATTGCCACTCAAGAGCAAGATCTCAAGGTTATAATAGGCATTTATTACCTAAAGGTCGTGGCCATCTCTGTTCTCAAGAGTCAAACTATATTAGGAATTATTAGGAAGAAAATGTACAACAAAACCCAATGGTGTAAACCCATTTTGCATCTATATCCTCCGGGCAGATACCATGGTATACACCTTATAGGTGTATAGGATGCAGCTAATAAAGGACTGGCCAGAATATGACATAGAGTAGCATGGAAGTAGCTCTTCCACTCTGAGAAACAGAGGGACCAAGTAAATCTAGCAGGTGGCATGTTCTGAATAAGAACAAGGGAAGAATTATCCCATGTCTACTGCGTAACTCCTTAGGACAGGTCATTGTGGATGTGAGAAGCCTGTCTGGAGTCAGGATGAAATTAGCCATGTAATTTGTTTATCAGAGACTTCTTGCTTAGGAAGTGTCTGATACACAAATAATTGATAGATGAGATAGTTTTCTAGGGAAAGGTGCTTGTTTATTAAATGTTTTCTGTTACTACTTCTTTCACATCTATTTTTGGTCACTACCAGAAGTAGATTGATGGCCAGATAAAGACACCTACAGTCTGTTCTTAGTTGCTAGTGGTCATTTACAAGCAATATGAGAAATTCTTTGTTATTATGACACCAATTTTTTTATAGTTTGTGAAGAATTTATTTTTGCTGTACATGAGATAAGCATTTGCCTCTGTATTCATTTTGGATTTTTGGGGGGAAAAAAATACTAGCAGTATTTTTTCTTT
The DNA here is from genome assembly GCF_963932015.1 of Anas acuta. Lineage (NCBI taxonomy): Eukaryota > Metazoa > Chordata > Aves > Anseriformes > Anatidae > Anas > Anas acuta. The sequence continues at coordinate 40,256,851 of NC_088983.1, read as the reverse complement.
GTTCAAAAATGAAAACAAAGCTTTTCTTTCTTTTTTCTTTCTTTCTTTCTTTTTTTTCTTTGTGCAACAAATCTAACGTCATCAATAATATTGGCATAAATATACATATGACATAATTTACATTAGAGAAAGGCAGTTCAAGGAGAAAGATAGAGCTTTGAAATATATGACTGTTTCAAAGAAATGTAGACCACTTGCTTTCAACAGACTTCTTTGGAAAAGTATGCGTGGCTACTTTTATTCAGATACTGCCTGTCATATTTTTTGCAGTGACTTAGACTTGCCATAACAACAGAAGTTTAACAAACAGTATTTATGTGCTTCAGGGATAGAAGTGTACATAAACATGGAAGAAAGTAACAGAATGCAGGTTGCCAATCACATCATTCAGTTCTCCCCAAAGCTTTGAGATAGTTTTACTTTGCTAAAAGTTTCTTTCTTTTGTAGCTCCATGAATTTTGGAGAATCTATATTTTCTGTGAGGGAAGTTATTTTTTTCCAAATGGAAAACCCAGTTGAAGAAAAGATTTATTCTCTTAAATAGAAATACATACCTATATTGCAAGTAACTATTTTCGATGTCTGTTAATACACTACAGAGTTGCAGTGCTTCAAAAAAAAAAACAGACCTCAAAGCAAATTTTAACCATTTATTGCTCCTGATTCCAGGCCATTGAAGTAAGTGGATTCAAGTGTGGGCTGCAGAATTACACGTGAAAGCTTTTGTCAAGCTAGCTAGTTATAAAATATTTGCATCTTTTTCAGAAAAGGTTGCATCAGAGCAAGCAACATATATATTCTGCCTTGAGCATTTACTTCTCAGAAATGCAGAAAAAGAAGTTGGAGATGTGAGGGAGTTTAGCCATAAGAAATAAGCATTCTAAAATTTCCTTTGTGTATATGAGAAGTATTTCTGGCCTGGCAGCTCTCTAATATAAACTAACAGATGGAAGGTAATCAGGTAATCATGGGAGAAATACTAAACAAACAAACAAACAACAAAAATCAACTTAAGATAAATTGATATAAACTGACAAGAAGCACAGGGTAATGTCTATTAGAAAAAGACATATTAAAGCAGCTATGATAAATTCAGAGTGTGTGTGTGTGTGTGGGGAATTCCATATCTATTGTTGGAATTTAAAATAAGTCACCTCAAAATATGAACCATATGTGTCAGTGTCCTAAGCTGGCTTTTACACTTTAGAAATCGGTACAAAAATATGTTACTGCATTTTTATTGAAATTGTATGTTTTGATTTTATCCATAACCTAGCTAACATAATCTTCACAACAATTTGCCACATTAAAGAATTAACTGGAAGTACACAATAAATCAGTATTCCAAATAAAGCATTTCAAATATACTTTCCCTTCAAAAATGACAGTCCTAAAAGTATATAAATGATACATATCTAACAGAGCAAACAAAAACCTTTTGTCACTTTCTAAGTTCCTGGTTTCTGGTTAAAATTATAGTATGTTCATCCAATTGTCCTAGAAAATAATCTTTGACAAAGATATTAGGTTAAGTTTCCAAAACACAGCCATCTAAACTTTATGTAGAAATCCTGAGGAGTTTATGGTTTCCTGCAGTTTCAGACAACATGTTTCAGAGATCCAGACAACAGCTAAATCTCTTTAATTTAACTCAATTTCACTTTTATTTTTTATTTTTTTGAAGGAAAGCAAAATGAAATATAGTGGAATGTTTGTGTCTAACATGAGCAGTGATATAAGCTTTAAGCAATATAGTATATCAAATTTTAGATCATCTGTATAAATAATAGCATGTCAAATTAAAGCAAGCACTAAAAATATTCTAATTTATAAATTAAGTTGATCTTTTAAGGTTTAGTGCGTCTGAACATAAAGTTTAGCAGCATATGGTAATCATTTTGGGCCATTTATCTTATTAAGATGATGTAACAGTTAAAACATATTTCAAATGCAATATATATTTTTGGCATGATAAAATAATTTAAAAGATGTCAACTTGAATCACACAACAGTGATTATTTACTAACATAAGATAGAGTCACTTTGATTGTAATAAGAAAATGCCTGGCCTGAAGTCACACCTTCATATGCATCTAAGGGTGCTCTCATTTTATCATATTTTAAAAATCCACACCTCATATTTTCTGTTTCCTTATAAGGATGGTGCTAATGACACACATAGTAAACCTTCTATTAGCTTTGTACTTCAATAGGATTTGTTTAATTTCAGCTGTCAAATAATATTGGGGGGGGGGGGAGAGAGAGGGAGGGTATGAGGACAACAACACTTTTTTGATAACCCCAGGATTTAAAATGCATTATCAGTTTGACAGCAGTAAATGTTTTCCAAACAATCTTATTTATGGGCCTTGTTCTTTCTTGGTCTATATACACATCTGAGCAGCATGTGAAATCCTGCATTTGTTTGCCATAAATTGTACATGTTACTGACGTAAAATTTATCATGTAAGAGTGGTTGACTAACCCAGTATTACTACAGTTGACATGCAATATTTTACCTCACTTCCTCAAACCTGACTGGTGTTGGTACTATCTGAGAGTCATTACCATCTGATGACGGTTCAGTAATCAATCTGTAAAAAATGTACATGATAGTCCTTCTCCTAGTGGAGAGGTGCTTCAAACAGATTATAAGCATGCATGCAAAGCAAAAAGTGAGACCCAACTTCTCATCCCTACAATGGGTCACTTAAATTCTGCTCTAACTGGCTGGTCAATACAGGAAGACACATAGTGCTGTCTATGCTCTGATGCTGATATGGAAAAGATGCTGTTCCTACTGAAGACACTTCACTGAAACTACCAAAATATCTTCATATTTATATAAATTTACTTGCTTTTTCCACAATAAGGAAATTTCTTTGAAAATTATTCACTAAAATGTACTCATTCTTTCCCAATACCTCTGATTTTCTCATTTGAACCTTTGCACAGCACAGCAGTTTTACGCTTTGATTGTCCTATTTAACTACAGGGAACAGAATATTTTTTGTAATCTCTGACTGCAATATGTATTCTGACAAAATAACACCAATTCTTTAGTGTAGGCATAATGTACAAAAATAATATTTTGGTACACTTGGCTTGCCTTTTTAATATTATATTTAATATAGTCTCATGATGTTTATGAAATTCTTACCATCTTGGTGCCTGAGGATCTGGTGTTACACTAATTGGAAAAATTATCTCACATTAATATACTACCAAAATCAGAGTCTGACATCCATGTTCCGTGTCCTTAACATTCTATCAGAGCAATGTGTTAACATTTGACGACTGTGAGATTTAGTTATAAGTTGTAAAATCCATTTGTTTTTACTCCACAAAGACATTCAATAATGAGAAAAAAAGATTTTTCCAGCTGTGTACGCCTCGTTCAAAGGAGGCTGCAAAGACATGTTGAGTGCATCCTCTGCTCTGTAAAGTAACTAAGTACTTATAAAAGGATTTTTTAGGCTTTATGAACATGAAGAAATTATAGATATGAGTCAGTAGCTCTGCAGCTTTCTAAAGGATCGATGTCATTTCTGATGCAGGACCTGACCCTAAAGGCAGCTTCCTAGTACAAATCCCTAACTGCACTGTGGAGCCTTTCTGGATAAAAGACTCCATGTTCTTACTCTTACAGTGGCTACACTCAGGTCTGCTTTAAGCTATATAAAAGCCAATTAGGAGAGAGGGTCCCAATGTAGGTGTTTTACAACGTACTTTTCTACTTTGTACTCATTTCATATTCAGCTTTTATACTTTTTGTACTCATTTCATATTTAACTTTAGATCAATATGTAAATCCCACAGAATCAAGTTTGGTTTTAGTAGGAATGGATTTAAACCTTAGTTTGACATTTTCCTGAGGTGGTAGATATATGTTTGCAGACATTTTTTGAGCCATGTTACATTTAGGTACTTTACCATCCACTTTAACAGAAACACTGACTCCAAAGAGCTAAGCAAATTCGATACACATCAGATACAATTATTTGAACTTCCAGCCTAGGAAAGCAGGCAATAGTTTGTCAGTAGGAGGTGCCGAGGCTGCTCTGTTGGGGTGGCTGTAATATCATCAGCAGGAACGGTCCTTCCAAAGTCTTTTGAGCTATGTGTCTGCTCAGTGGTATTCAAAAACCCTACTACCAGCTTTCACCATGTTTGAAGAAACTGTCTATTTCTCATGTTACAGGATCCTGACTGACTGCAATTGAAGAGAAACAAACAGAGCAGCTGTCACTCGATCCAGAATTCAAACTAATAATGCGTGCTGTACAAAGAGATTGCAGACATTGTGAGGTTATACCCAACACAACCTTTATCTTATTTTCATATGTATTTTCTCTTTCTCACTGTGGAATGTGGACTAGCCTTTTCAAGCTCATGCTTCCTGCAAAAATGTAAAAACTTATATGTAATATTTTTCCTTGCACTTGAAAATAGTTTTCTAAAGGTTGATTTCATCATGTAGATTTAATAATTCTGGATAGAAGGACATTCTTGTTACAGGTCTATATTTTCTTGGACATATTGCATTTGATTTTGAGTGCAGTTTTCATCTTATTTAAATGGAATTTTGTGGGGTTTGAGCGTTTGTTTTTCATTATGTTAAACATAGAGCATCCCATATGTTGCTTTCCTTTGGAATTTTAAAGAAAACACAGTCATTTAAATCTGGGCTATTTTATCCATGTAGTCATAAAATTCCCGTAGAAGAAGGCTTCTGCTTTGTATGATATATTTTTCTCTCTCAGTTGTTGCAAATGTGTCTTCTAATTCCTTTTCTTCATTATTCTTTGTGGGACAAAGTTGTTGTAGGTAACTAAATGTGCATAAGATATCAGACTCTTAACTCCTGTGATATGCTCTACAACACAAAACCCTGGCCAAGGTGCTCAAGACATACCCCTGGTTCATAACCTTCAGGTTGGTAGAGCACAATAGGAAGTATAATAGCTGGCTTGCATGCTGCAATCTTTATTCTAAGAATAATACATGAGATCTTACATGCTTCTATCGGTGGCAAATGTTCTTGTAGCTCATTGTATAATATGTCAGATGAAATGGATTTCATGATCTTTTGTATAATGCATATGTTCCAATAGTAATTTCAAACCTAATTTATTTCCTTGGAAATTCATTCATCTTTTGGGTGCCATGTTAACTATTTTAATTTTCTGTTATACAAGCACAGGGGGTAAATTCTTTGCCCACAAATACATGTCCCACTCCCATCGGAATTTGTTCAGAATTTACAGTATCTTTAGGGAAAAATTAAGCTTAGGAGTATTTTCATGTTATCACTGTAATACAAGCCCTTTTTTTGTTCAAAACCTGCTAGTTCTTTGGCAGTTGTGTTTCATTCGGTCTTGCTGTTATAACTAGAAAGGCTTTTAAAGATATCATTTTCTCCAGTTAATGTATCTCTCTAAATGCCAAAGTTGACTTTGTGTCTTTCAAAATACAAGTAAAAGTTATTGGGAGTTTTAACATTAGCTGCAAGTGTGTCAAGTGTGTCACTGAAAATAGCTCTTGTATGCCTTTTTTTTTTTTTTTAATTTAGTACTTGTTGGCTGATATGTGTAGAAAGCGAGGAAAAAGGAACCTGCCAGATTTCATTGGCTGCAAGGTGCAAAGAGCTCCTAAAACATTCAGCAGAATTGTTCTTATGCTTTTGCTTTTAATAGGAAGAATAATCAAACACGGGATTCAGGTAGCCAAAAGAGCTTTTAAAAAGTACAATTCATTGGGAAGAGTGGCGTTCTGGCAAAAATACAAATATTAGGCTGCAGGGCATTGTTAAATCTAATAAATTTTTTGGCCAAGGGCAATACAGAAAATGACAGTACTGGAAATTCTGTTTTTCCTTTGGAATAGATTTTTTTAGAGAGCAAAATAATTGGCAGGTTTAAACATCTCTTACATACTGTAGGATAAGTTTATCTTTTTTTTTTTCTTTTTTTTTCTTTTTTTTTTTTTTTCTGGAACAACATGGTAATAGTTCAGTCTCAGCTTTCTCACTTATTAAGAAAGTATGGGCTGACTATGTCTCAGGTTTAACAGAGTTCAGTCACCTTCTCTTAAACTATGAAGTATATTCTGTAATTTATATCTACAGTTCTATGCTCCACATTCTCCTCTTAAGATTCTAGTTCTTTCACATGTCAATAAAGTATAAGAAAGTCCACTTGAGACATGTAGTAATTACTTCTTGAAATCTGAGTAAAACTGTGAATTAAATATTTTTTTAAAATCAATGGAATAGTTAAAAAGTTTTAGAATTTTATAATTATTATTATCATTATTATTATTATCTTAATTATAAAGTGCAAGGGAACCAGTTCTTTGGATATTGAAGCATACTGTTCTGTATCCTTCTGGAAATTCCAATATAGGAAAAAAAAAAAAGTCAGAAATGTCTTCAAAAATAATTCCTAATTTATTATTTCAGAGAGATATAGAATCACAGAATCATAGAATGTCCTGAGTTGGAAGGGATCCACAAGGACCATTAAGTCCAACTCCCAGGACCACACAGGACCACACAAAAATCAGACCCTATGTCTGAGAACATTGTCCAGTCACTTCTTGAACTCCAGCAGGCCTGGTGCTGTGACCACTTCCCTGGGCAGCCTGTCGCAGTGCCTGACTACCCTCTGGGTGCAGAACCTTTCCCTAACACCCATCCTGACCCTCCCCTGTCCCAGCTCCATGCCATTCCCTTGGGTCCTGTCGCTGTCCCCAGAGAGCAGTGCTCAGCACCTGCCCCTCCGCTCCCCTCATGAGGAAGCTGCAGGCCACCATGAGGCCTCCCCTCAGCCTGCTCTGCTCTGGGCTGAACAAACCAAGAGACCTCAGCAGCTTCTGTAATCTTGCCCTCTAGACACTTCACCATCTCCTTTGAATGTTCTCAAATATGTATATATATGTACATGGGTTTAAAAACAAAAGGAAAAGCAAAAATAAAATAGGCATGAAATAATATTTGACCAGAACTCAAGTAAGAAAAATTATACAAAACGTGAAAATAAACATCCAAAACACACACAAAGAGACATATAGGCTGCAACAGTGTGAGCGATACCTGTGAGCACCAGCTTCTGTAAGCAGTAGTTTACCATTACATTGGTAGCTCTTTCTCACAAAAACACAGCTAACATATTTAATCTCAGACTTGAAATATTTTATACTTTAAGGTACTGATTCACATGAATTCGATCAGAGAAGATCGTGACATTGCTCAGCATGTATTAGTATTTGTGTCTGAACTATAAACAACTATCAGAATGCTAACTGGCCAAAGTTGGCAAGTAATAAATGCCAGCTACAACAGTTTATACTCTGGTAGTCAATCTGGAGGAGGTGTATACTGTGACAGCCCTGCAAATTGTGTACTAGTGGAGACAAATGTGGGAACCAGTTATACTCCATGACATCTGCACATGAGTGTAGATGAACATGGGTGAAATTCTGTAGTTATACAGAAGCAAATTCATTTCTAGAGTGGTGGGAACAGATGTACTAAGCACTATGTAAATTTTAGTATTCCTGCCTTGATGATATAATAATGGGCTACACTTTTAGTAAACTGCGTCAGCATCTGCTCACACAGTTTCCTGTCAAAGAAAGCAAAGTAGTTTAAGAAGCCACAAAATTACTTTCCTTTTCCTTGTTTTAACACTTGGGTATATCAGTGTTAATAATACCTAGAATCCTAGAAAGCATAAACAGTTTTGTATACATCATTGGCAACATCTTTTTTTCAGCTTGTGAGCTGAATGGGCTCTCTGCTGTCTTTGTCTTTTGAATGTCTGAAAATGTGAAAGGGCATATGGTAGTACAATTTATTTTGTTCATATTAATCATTGTTTAGGTAGATTAAGACTGTATCTTGAATTATAACATACCCAATTAGAGAATGAACTGTGGAAGTGCTTTTTTTTTTTTTTTTTTTTTTTTTTTTTTTTAATTTATTTTCTTACAGTTGCTCACTATGTTCATCTTTTCAGTCTTCCATTTCATATTTATGCTATCGGAACAAACAATTTGGATGCATAACTGCTCCGTCCTTGAGTGTCTACTCTATGATCACTATTCTGTGTATTTGGGAGCAGACAATTCTGCTATACAGACTCTTCTTAGGTTTGACAAGTACACAGCTAAATTTACCTGTTGTATACTTGCTGCTGAAACAGATTTCTCTGTGTCTCTAACATTTATGGACGTCTCTTGAATCTTTGTATCTTTGGGACTAAAAGGATGCACAAAAGCATCTTGTTGATTTTGCTTGAATTCTACTCATACATGCACATTTTAAAAGTGAAAAAGGAAGGACAACTTCCATTATATATACATGAAGTGTTTCAGTTTGCCAATATGTTTTGGAATATTTCCCAAACTGGAAATCTCAGTGTTCACCATGATCCTTAAATAAAATAAGGAATTATTTTGACAATTTCACTGCTGCTGAATATAAGTGCCTGTCATCGGTGTTACTATTACAGATCACAGATTAAGCTGTTTTCTGAGTATACCTAAATAAGAACAATAAACGGTGGTAAATTAAAATTGTCCCATTTTATAAGATGTATTTACATGGCACCCAAGGAAAACCAAACCAAACCAACAAAGCAGTAATATACATATTTGAAATGTGAATCACTCAAAATCTGATTCAGGCAGATAATTAAAAGAATGCCAAGACGTGATCTTAAATATTGCATCTATGGTGCTATGTTTTTGAAAATAAGCAGTGTGATTCAGTGATCCATATATACAGTTACCTGTATTGATAGGTGAAACTCTTGGAATACCATGTTATAAACGATAAGTGGGGCTTTGTCAAATTTATCTTTTCCAGCAAAGCTCTTCTCCTGGCTGTGTTTGCCCACGTACAAAGCACTGTACTCTTAAAGCCATGTCATTGGACTGTGTCCATTTTTTATTTTACTTTTTTGTGCATCCGCATGGCAAAGTTGGGCAGCACTATTTTGCTCTGCCTCACATTCCTCTTCATGATGGCAATGGTTCATCACCAGCTGCTGCACAACTACAATTGCCTTCCTCTCAGCACTGTTTACTTTTGAATCTTCCTGAATGTGGTACATTTAGTTTTATGTTGTTATACTTACATAATGTACTTAAGTATTGTTTAGATTGACACAGTGTTAGTACTAAAATTGAAAATAAAATGTCATTATTGTTAAGAACAGCTGTTTTCATGCACATCATTTTCTGAGCTTCAGTTTATTAATCAGGCTAAGCAGGAATTTTGTATAAATGGTAGTATTTTTTCTATAAGTACTCTATGGACTTTAGATTTCCATCATAACAGAATTGAATAGTATAATGCAGCAGAAATGTTAGATGTGATTAAAAACTGTTTATTCTGGGTTTGTAATTCATTTAATTGTAACATCTAGAGGGCTGCAATTTTGAAAAGTTTCAGCCCTGATTGCCTATTATTCACATGACAACGCTGAAATAAAATGACACTATAGCAAATGAAAACATAACAAATAACCCTGGTGGTTCAATAACATTTTGAAAGAAAATCAGTAGATATTCTGCAGAAATCACCTCCAGGAACAGCAAAAAGAAAAGCATGCATTTTAAATCTGCTTTTGTAAAAACCTGCTAAAAAAATTACTGTTGCAGAAACTATCATGTTACTCATCTAGTAAAGCTAGTTTGATTGTCTTCTAAAGTATCAAATAATATCTGCTTGTGAAGTACAACTAAACATTCAGAAAAAAAAAATAATATTTCAGCTGGGATAAAGCTAATTTTTGTCCAGTAGCTGGTATGGTGCTGTGTTTTGGATTTAGGATAAGAGTAATGTTGATAACACAATGTTTTAGTTGTTGCAGAGCAGTGCTCACACAGAGCCAAGAACTATCCAGCTTCTTGTGCTGCCCTGCCAGTGAGGAAGCTGGGGCTTCACAAGGAGCTGGGAGGGGACACAGGCATGACCGTAATATATCCCATATCATTTGGCATCATGCCAAATAGAACGTGAGGAGCTGGACAGGGTGGGGGCTGCAACTGCTTGGGGTCTGGCTGGGCATCAGTGGATGGGTGATGAACAATTGCATTGTGCATCACTTGTGTTGCATATTCTTTTTTTTATTGTTCCTATTAGTTATTTTTTTTTATTTTACTATTATTTATTCCCTTCCTTTTCTTACCTATTAAACTGTTTTTATCTGTATACATGAGCTTTACTTTTTTTCAGATTCTCTCTCCCATCTCACCGTATGTGTTGCGCTGTGAGTGAGTAGTTGTGAGGTGCTTAGCTGCCTGCTGGGTTAAACCACAGCAAACTTTGCCACCATCCATGTAAAAATTGAAGGTAAAATACAATAAAATCACTAGGAATCTAGGAGTGTTTAGATTCTGAATCTGTAAATATTGTATTTGATCCCCCACAAAACCCAAGTGATTTTAATCTTTTAATCATTTTTTCACAATGTCAGAAAACATTTCCTATGAACTGAATTTGTTAGTTTAGGGAAGGCTTGGATACAGTACATTTCAACATTGCCTCTTTAATTTTATCATGCAAAATTTAATTCCTGTAAAGAGAATTACCAAACCATTATTCCAATTATTAACAACAGAAATGATGATTGTTAACAACAAAAAGATCATTTTAGGTGGTTCACATATTACTATGAATATCAGTGACATGTTTTAAGTTACTAGACTGACATATCTCACAAAATATTTTTCTTTTCCTTGGTGGCCATTGGATGTATTATCTTTCTTTTCTGACAAAATTGTTGGGAAAACTAATGACTGATTTTGTATTATTTGTTCTTACTTAAATTTCTGTTTACACATGAAGGACCATTAGGCAATATCCATCACTGTAATTTGATAATTTTTAATAAAATAGTATGTTATGTAATTGTGTTCTAGATATATAAACCCCAGTAAACTCCACTGGCAGATACTGCTATGATAGAGCTTGGGCTTGCATAGTTACTGATTTTACATAGTTCCTTGGTGTTTTATCTGTAGTTGTTAAGATCACATAAAAGCCATAGGTCTTCATATACTTTGTTTATATTAATACTTTCTTCTAATTTCCTTTTTTTTTTTTTTTTTTTTTAATTTTGTTGACTTAAAATCAATTTAATTTTCACCAATGGCCAGAATTAGGTTAACATTTCTCTGAATTGACTAGATAACTCTATTTGAACCTTTGCATGTGTGTGGGTTTCTTGAGCGTTTTTAGTTGTAGTCAATCAAAACTTGAAAGAGAAAGATAGTTTTGCAAGCTGCTTCTAACTTTCATTAGGATGTGTGTTAGATTTCCTTGGATAGTTCAGTTAAATAGTTTCTGGAAAAAAATAAATTAGAAATACTTCACAGATGATGTTGTATTAAACATCTGCTGTTGTTTAGCCAATTATTTGTTTAGCTGTTTCATCGAACTGTTCTAGCTATTTCACTTTTTGAAACACTTACAATTTTAGAGTAACCCTGCCTTATGATTGAAAAGTATTTCATAACCTTTAATGGCAAAAAAAGAGCCATTAGATTTCCATATCACACAGAAAGGGGCCTAACAGATCTCTGAACGGACTTGCTCTGGTCACCTGATCTCCTTCTATGACAAAGTGACGCGCTGGGTGGATGAGGGAAAGGCTGTGGATGTGGTCTACCTTGACTTCAGCAAGGCTTTTGACACCGTCTCCCACAGCATTCTCCTCAAGAAACTGGCTGCTCTTGGCTTGGACTGGCGCACGCTTCGTTGGGTTAGAAACTGTCTGGATAGCCGGGCCCAAAGAGTCGTGGTAAATGGAGCCAAGTCCAGTTGGAGGCCAGTCACTAGTGGCGTCCCCCAGGGCTCGGTGCTGGGGCCGGTCCTCTTTAATATCTTCATCAATGATCTGGACGAGGGCATTGAGTGCACCCTCAGTAAGTTCGCAGATGACACCAAGTTATGTGCGTGTGTCGATCTGCTCGAGGGTAGGAAGGCTCTGCAGGAGGATCTGGATAGGCTGTACCGATGGGCTGAGGTCAACTGTATGAAGTTCAACAAGGCCAAGTGCCGGGTCCTGCACCTGGGGCGCAACAACCCCAAGCAGAGCTACAGGCTGGGAGATGAGTGGTTGGAGAGCTGCCAGGCAGAGAAGGACCTGGGAGTGATGGTGGACAGTCGGCTGAATATGAGCCAGCAGTGTGCTCAGGTGGCCAAGAAGGCCAATGGCATCCTGGCTTGTATCAGAAACAATGTGTCCAGCAGTGCTAGGGAGGTGATCGTCCCCCTGTACTCGGCTCTGGTGAGGCCGCACCTCGAGTACTGTGTTCAGTTTCGGGCCCCTCGCTACAAGAAGGACATCAAGGTGCTTGAGCGGGTCCAGAGAAGGGCGACGAAGCTGGTGAGGGGCCTGGAGAACAAGTCCTACAAGGAGCGGCTGAAGGAGCTGGGCTTGTTCAGCCTGGAGAAGAGGAGGCTCAGGGGCGACCTTATCACTCTCTACAGATACCTTAAAGGAGGCTGTAGCGAGGTGGGGGTTGGCCTGTTCTCCCACGTGCCTGGTGACAGGACGAGGGGGAATGGGCTAAAGTTGCGCCAGGGGAGTTTTAGGCTAGATCTTAGGAAGAACTTCTTTACTGAAAGGGTTGTTAGACACTGAAACAGGCTGCCCAGGGAGGTGGTGGAGTCACCATCCCTGGAAGTCTTCAAAAGACGTTTAGATGTAGAGCTTAGGGATATGGTTTAGTGGGGACTGTTAGTGTTAGGTCAGAGGTTGGACTCGATGATCTTGAGGTCTCTTCCAACCTAGAAATTCTGTGATTCTGTGATTCTGTGATAAGCAATATAACTTTTAAAAATTTTGTATTTATTTGTAATGTTTACTGATGTGATTTAAACTATTCAGGAATAAAAGGGAAAGGCAGAGAACTGACAAGAAACTTGAGACTAAAGCTATTCTGCCTTATTTCAGAAAGTTATTCTGCTTTATTTATGTACTGCTTAATCTGAAATTGAATTTTTATCAGAATAGAAACACCACAAAGGCGATTGGTCAAAAAATGTGAGCACTGCAGGGAAAGTCATATATTGCTAAGTATACTCTGCTGTCTCAAATCACAAATGAGAGATTACATATATAACAAAATATAAGATCTAACAAATTTCCTTGTAAATGTGATTTTTAGTATTTTAAAAATGTATGACTAATTTTGAACTCATCTTACTTTGTTTTTGAGAACTCATGAATCCTTTAAAGCATACTGTCCTACTATGTCATTATACATTCAGCTATACATTGCCAAAAATATAAAACATATTTAGAGTAGCATTCCTGAATAAAGGTTAATTAGAATGTATGGAGCTTTTGTAAATGTTCAGAAACAGACACATCCATTGCTGTATCAGAGAACAAGAGTTTGACATATCAGATATGATCCTATCCTATGGACTTAACATTCCTTTGCATACTCTATGAAAAACTTTTTTTTCTTTTTTTTTTTTTTAATGCCCTAGAGCAAGATTACCTAATCATTTGTCCTGTTGATTTATGCAATGAAGGGCTCACATCATAAAGAAAAAAGTATATTCTCCTACTGTAGAGGAATGACAGGTCACCAGAATGCTTTGTTTCACAAAAAAGTACCTGTCACTCAACTTTTGTAACTTCAGTTTGAACAACTCTTTTCACCTTGTCATTGCTTTGAACAGGATCTGACAATGAAGTTGGTATCTGGGCTAATGTTCACAGCAGAGCAACTATGAGGAACTGAAGGAGGAGATGCTTTTGCAAGATCTGTGGCCTTTCCTGTTAGCTCTAAATTGGCCAAAATCTTCACAGGTAGTTTTTCCTGCCTGATTTGTTTCTTGAAGACCTGAGACTTTAGTCTGTGTATAGTTTTGTGTACCTTCTGACAATGACAGTTAATTCTGAATCCTTGAACTCTGAAATATCTTTTTTTTTTTTTCTTCCCTGAACAGAAGACAACAAAAGTAGCCTAGAAGTATGAGCGTCCTTTTACTACACAAAGTATTGGTATCATGCTTACCATGTTGCACAAAAGAAAAGTAAGTTATTAAAAAGAGAACTGATGAAGCTACCTTGTAATCATAGATTTTGTCTCACATAGTCATTTAAATTCATCCAGGAAGTTCCACAATAATATAGACAGGTGATAATAGGTCTTGCTAAATAATATTTAGACAGTGTTGTACAAAAATATCATATTATCAAGCTGGTCTAAGAGCCTAACTGCTAGCCTGTTTGAGTCTTTGGTGAGCAAAGGTGAAATCCAGTTCCAGAATCATTATCCCCACAAGGTTAATAACTTTCAGTTCTGTTTCTCATGTATTCTCTTATGCAGCATTGACTCCAATATAGTACAAACTGTCCTGTTCTCCTTTAAATGTAGTGGGTTCAGCCTTCCACCTCCAAGGAGTGCCTTGGAACACTTCCACTTTGTAATTTTTCTTTCAGTTTGAAGCACCTGAAATGTGCAATTTCTTGAAATGCAATGCTGAGCTAATGTGTATGAATTTTTAAGAATATATTTCAGCTATTTAATCCATCTGCTACATATAGAATAATTCAATATCCAGTGTTCTCTTTGGAATGATGTATATGTTTGGATGTATATGTTTGGATGTAATGGTATTGAATAAATCTTCACACTTTGCAGCTCAGTGGATGTGTAACACTCGTCCCTTGAAGTTTTCATTCAAAGTGTTTTTATATAGGAAAAACTTTTTGCAGAAGATGGTAGGACTTGGATCCTGAAATCCCATTTGGGACTTTAACTGTCATTTCCCTAAGGTCAACTAATGTTCCTGTAGCTATTTGTCCTTATTTTTTTGCTCTCTGAAGTCTATAAACAAAAGAAAATCTTTTGCCTTCTAAATGAAGAAGAAATGTCATTTCACAGAACTGTAGAATGGCCAAGGTAGGAAGGGACCTCTGATGGTCATCTAGTCCAACCCCCCTGCTGAGCAGGATCACCTAGAGCACATTGCACAGGAGGGCATCCAGGCGGGTTTTGAGTATCTCCAGAGAAAGGGACTCCACAACCTCTCTGGGCAACTTGTTCCAGCACGCTGTCACCCTCACAGTAAAGAATTGCCCTCTCGTATTCAGCTGGAACTTCCTGTGCTTCAGTTCGTGCCTCTCGTCCTGTCACTGAGCACAACTGAAAAGAGACAAGCTCCATCTTCTCAACACCTTCCCCTCAGATATTTATACACAATTGAAATTTGAAAGATTTTACATTGTTTATTGAAAATATTTACATTCTTGATATCTGGCACATACAGACTTGATATTTATGTCCTTAACTGCTCAGCAAATAACTAAATGGAGGTGAGAAGATAAAAATAAGAGCGCAGTTCATGTTATAGATTATTATGTATCAATGCATTATATATTACAGATTATATATAGATGATATATATTAATTATATATTGTGTGTTATATACTATATATCATATATGTTATATATTATACATTTTTAACATGTTTAAGATTTTTCCTTGTAACTATAGATTAGGGAAAATAAAACCAAAAAGAGAACCTGTACTGTTTAAAAAAAGAGAATGCAAGGTAGGGTTTTTTTCTGTGAGGCAGAAAAACCTGCCTTTTCAAGCAACGGCCGTTGCTCTTTCTTACTTGCTCTTTCTCAGAATGACAGGTTTTATACAATAGTAAAAGCCACTGCTGCTTTAAGTGACACTGGGTGCAAATCCTCCAGAGTCTATTTTTAAAAATATCTTGAGATCTTCCTGGATCATGGAGAAGACATACATGTAAGACTAGAGAAAATAAAGGGCTAAAGGAACATTCAAAAATGTTTATAGATGCAACCTTTTATTGTAGTAGGGAGAAAGTTTTAGGACTCAGTGCATTCTGAAGAGTCATGGAACAGTAATGTACCTTTCTGTATTCTCTGTAGATTACATACAATAAAGATCTGAATCCATCACCATTTTTTTTTTCTAGAGTGACTTGCAAGAAATTTTTGCTGAGATTAAAAGGAGTAAAAATCAAGGAATTATTTGATCATTTAAATTTGGATCAAGTAGCATTCAGATTTCATTTTGCTAGAAAGCTTAATTGTGTAACTACAAATGCTGTACAACCAAAAAAAAAACCCAAACACCTTTTGTTTTCAGTGAAATAAGGGGAACATTTAAACCTTTATTAGTGTTTTTGTGTTCATATGAGCTGCAACAGTATGAGAATGACACTGGTACTGCTAATACTGAAATTTAGACTTGCAGAATTTGTTTATTCCAGATCATCCTCCACCTACACATGGAAGTTCAGAGACTTGCTATTAAGTTCATTATTCTACCTAAAAGATTAATTTCTTACACTGCTAATGAGGTGGCCCTCAGGAAAGATGGGGAACCTGAGCTTTGTTAATATAGAATAAAATACATTTTTGCAAAATCAGTCAGGAACAAACACAGCTTTATTCAATACTATTTTAAAATAGTTGTATTTTGGACTTGAGATAGTTTATTTGACTTGCCAGGAGTCATCCACTCCTTGCTGCACCAAAAACTAGAGAACATCTTGAAAGTTGTCTTTTTCCTTTCACCCAAATGACAAGGATTTATAGTGACAAGATACTTCAGTGATTCAAGCATAAAAGATTTGATTCACCACCTCCTTTATAGAGGTGCTCTGTTCCTTCTCTGGAAAACTGATATATAATATTTCTACTTTTAATATGAAATAAGCACTTTTGGGATTCTGGAATGTTGTGGCAAAGGTTGCTAAAAATACACGTGCAGATACACACATTAGAGATGCTATACATGGAGTAACTAACATTTCCTGAGTATTTAGAGCAAGATTCTCAAGCTCAACTAAATATTTCAGGAAACTGGGAACAATTCTAGGGTCATTGATTAGGGACAAAATGGGAGAACATTTGGACAGGTGCAGGCTGTTCAAAGACAACCAGGACATTTATAAAGGGGAAGCCATGCTTGTCAAATGCTATTAACTTGTTTGAGGAAGTGACAATGAGAGTTGACAGGGGTGAAGCAACAAACATAATCTGCTTGGACATCAAGATGGCTTTTGATACTAGTACACTGAAGACTAGATACAGAGTTAGCAAGCATCTGATGATAAAGTGACTGATAGAATGCCTCTAAAATTTCTCTAGAGTCAATCCTGTTGACATGTCACAACAAAACATGCAAGAAGATGTATAAAAGTGATAGACATAAATTAATTTGATAAGGATATTTAACACTATACAAGAGTATTAATGAATCTTCAGAAACATTGTGAAGGAGGGAGGCAGAAAAAAACAGAGTGGGAGAGGAAAAGAACTGACCTGTTCACATATTTTAACAGAGAAAAAGCTATGAAGATTAGTTTATGGAAAATCATTGTAGAACAGATAATCATAGAAACACCTGTTGTATGTCTACATTTTGCTATAGACTGCAAGTGGTTGCTGGTGGGAGCATATGATTTTGAGTACATACTGGATGTTGACTGGTAACAAAGCTAGTAAGACTTTCTTTCTGAAATGGGAAAATTAAGGGTATATTCCTACCTAAATCAGATTTAATTATTAAGCATGAAGCAGTCATGTGCCTACTACCTTCTTGCTGTTGCTTTAACAAACAATAAAAATAAAAGAGAAATAGAAATATAATAGAATATCATACAAGTATATATATACTTAATTTTTCAGTACTGCCATTTTTCTGTACTTGTTCCTAATCTGTTCTGCAAGGCAATGTTTACTTTTTGTCAGCTTCCATTTGTGAAGGGAAGTAGCTAGAGTATTTAACAAACAGGTACCATCTATAATAGGTCTCAGCTGCAAAAATGCTAGCAAGATATTTTTTGAGATAAAATTCTAGTTGGATTGATAACTATAAGGAAAACCTGAGGTAAAAGTCAAAGAACACACATTATGAGATCTTTCCATTAAATCTCCGATTCTTTATTTCAAAAATACTGTGTGGTTACAATATGCCTTTTGGGTTTTAAATAATTATGTATCATAGGCATAGACAAAAACATGTCATTGCGAATAGAGGAAATATAATTTACTGATGTTTAGTAGCTATGGACAAAAAAAAAACCAACCCAACCCAACCCAACCCAAACCTTCTATTGAGCAGACCTAAATCTCATGAATCTCATCTGATAAACTCTGCCTTCCCCCCCTCCCCCCCCCCCCCACACACACTTTGGCATTTCATAATGCTTTTCAAAATTTTTAAGAAAAGATTTTTAAATATATCCTTTAAATAAATCCATTTATTTTATTGTTTTTACACTTAAAAGCTTACAGTCCAGCTCAGTATTGTTGTATTTGAAATTAAATTTCATTTAATTTGTGTACATTCAATTCAGTAAGCAGTGGCAGAGAATACTGCTCAGAAAGCTGGTCCCTAAGTAAGAAACAGAAGTGTTCCTTTTTAACTGAAGAAACAGTACAACAGGTGCAGTTTCTGTTTTGAGAATGGATCAAGAATATAGAAACACTGTGAAGCTCAGATGCACAGTGGTGGTGCACTTACTCTCCAAGAGAGGACTGTGCTAAGTTTCGATCTAGTTCCTGCATGATTTGGACATTTAGTTTTAAACAGCTCTGCAAATGCTACATATCTTGACTGAAAAACCTCATTTGCATTTAACTTTTGTGTATAGAAGAAAAAAAAAGTAATTTAATCTAAAAAATTCTAATTCTAAATTCTAAATCTAATTAGATTCTAAAAGTAATCTAATTTTAGGAATAAATTTGCTTTTGTGGATTTTCTGTTAGTAAAGAGAGAAAATTATGCTATGATGAAAGTTATGCCATGTTTACACTTAAGTAGACAAGTGTTCCAGGAAA
This sequence comes from Anas acuta, assembly GCF_963932015.1. Taxonomy (NCBI): domain Eukaryota; kingdom Metazoa; phylum Chordata; class Aves; order Anseriformes; family Anatidae; genus Anas; species Anas acuta. Next base: position 40,237,992 of record NC_088983.1, on the reverse strand, counting down.
AGAGGAACACAGCTATAAAACAGAGTACTATGTTCTTATTCTCACTTACTTAATGCTTTTGATTTTCTCCGAATCAGACTGTGTTTGAAGCAGTTCCAATACAAAATTTGAACAAGGGAAGGGTCATCAAGGGAAATAAGATAACATCCTGGGAGAAGAGGAAAATTTATCTCCAATTTCTTTTGTGTATATATATACAAGTACATACAAGTATATAAATATGTTGTGTATATATATATACACAATATATATATATATATATATATATATATATATAGCCGTGAAACATTTTTCATGTGTTTTGGTTTATGTCACTGAAGCAGTTGAAGTATAATTACTATGCTTTATCAAATGTCAAATAGGTATATTTTTGGGGAAGGAAACTAATTCTTACTGGAACAAAGCAGGAAAACAGATAGGTAAACTTGAGAAACAGAAAATATTGAACATTTATCTATTTCAATGCATTTTCTTAACAGGCTGAGTATTTTAAAGCTACTTTGGGTCTTGAAAAAAGACAAGCAAATTAATATTTTTGTAATGTAGATGTCATCTTATATTTCATGCTTGGCTCATTTGAAAATGTAGATTAATTTGCAAACAGTTTATAGAGGTGAACTATTGAATTGAGTCCTATAAGATTTAGGATTTGTCATCTTTTAAAGTTGACACCCAGTGAGAGCTTGTCAATTACAAAGAAGTGAAATGAAGTGAAAATAAGCCTCGTCTTCATCTTCTTGTTATATGCTTGGTTGGTTTTAGAAAGACACCATTTACAAGCTGACAATAATTACTCGCAAAGTATTTTTCACTTTAAACCAAAATTATTTATTATTTTATCTCATTACATTTTGATATAGCAGTTCCTATAATTTCCTAATTTTATAACCAAAATAATCTTTCACTACCAATGTAGCTATCTGAAAGGTAAGTTTGTTTAGGTTAAAAATGCAAAACGTGGTTTACAGTGTTTTAGTGGTTTTTTTTGTTTGTTTGTTTGTTTGTTTGTTTTTCTCAAATATTATTTATCCTTTTGTGATGGGTTATTCAGAATTTCTTCACTTTATAAATCTTCAGCAGCATGTAATTTGGCAAATATGAAGCTATATGTATGATACAGACAGAATGTCACCAGTATAATCCTTTTTTATTTACATGCAAATATATAAACATATTTTCCAGCTTAAATGTGTATTATGTTATCAGTCCCTCACTTACAGCCTTGATTTTTGCACAGCTCCTTCTTTTAAACCTTTCCATTGGTTGTAATTCAGCCTTCCTGCTATGGTCTTCTCAGATTTAAGTGAGTTAGCACTTTTTCTCTTATCAATTTATCCAAAAGAATGAAATCTTATAGTAGTTCTGTAAGCATATAACTTGTGTGATCCTGACTTCTTTGCATCCAGCATACCTGCACTTCATAAATTTCTGTGCTAAATGCTCTTTATCAAAATCCACTACTTGTTTCTGAAGAAAATACTCATTAATTGAATTATTTCATTTTAAATAAATACAAAATGGACCTATTCAGCAATGCTTTGCTCAAATGCTTTTTTTTTTTTTTTTTTTTTTTTTTTTTTTTTTTTTTTTTCTGGAGCCCTGAGGTGATTTGCTTTCTTGCTTTTCACAGTTTTCCATCATGATCAACTGAAGCACAGAGAGGTCCAGTAGCTCATCCTGAACTAGAACTACTCATCTCCTGACTCAGAGGTTTTTACCCAGGCCACCAAACTCCCTAAAGTGAAACACTGCAGAAGGAATGCTCAGAAAGCAAAATGTAGCAGCCTCTTCCTGAATGGAACTGGTACTCGGTAGCAGTCATTTTATTCATAGATGTACATAGAACCTAGTGAACATATGTGCAAAATGTTAGATGCCAGTGATTAAGTTTTTAGACGATAGATGTTTTTTATTCTTCCATGCAGTTAATCTTCTTTATGAGATGATCTTTATAATTGCATTTGTGCATCATGCCTGTGCTAGTTAATGCACAAGGCAAACCCTATAGCACCTCTTGTATTATTTCAATTTTGTTTTACAGTACTCATGCTAGTCCCTCATACAATTCAATTGTACAATTTAAATATACAGTAGAATATTTTCCTTTTTTATTGCAGAAGAGAGCTTTGATCTATCAAAAAGTTTAATTGCATTTCATGCAATAGTTCATATTTGTAATTATAGGTATAGATACGGCACTTGCTAAGTTTTTCTTTCATGTTCTCCCATTCATTTTTAAATCACATTTTCTGGTACACCTTCACATATTGTACAGTAGGTGCTTTGCTCACATTCTGAAACTACACATGTATATCCGATTTCCCCAGTTATCCATGAAATGTTTCGGCAACTTGGCCTTTCATTATTTTAATTATTTCCTTCCTGTTTGTAATAGGTGTTTGTAGTAGGCTTGTGTATGGTTTTATTTCACATTGTTATATGTCTGAATAAGGAAACAAAGACCAGTGTAACTGATAACAATAATATATGATTTTATGATTCTATATCAGCCTATGATAAGACTATCATCCCTTTCATTTTGTTGTTGTTGATTTTTTTTATTTACATAAAACCTGAAGCAGGAAGATCAGTTAATAAAGAAGACTTCTTCAAGAACGCAAGGCAAACAAACATAAGATAATTTGGAGATTAACCCTTAACTTGTCTTATAGCATGTCTAGCATGCCACTTCACATGGGGTCTTACAGAACAAAAACTGCTTGAGAAAGATGGAACAAAAAAAAAATCAAAAAACATTTTGGCAATTAGGAATTAATTAATACAGGGTGCTATTAAAACATAGAAATACTTTCTGTAAGCCTTTAAGGACTACTGTGCTTCAAATGTACACTGAAATGTATTTGTCGAATGGAGATTTTATTCTGTAATATCACACTCCTGTCCATACTCATTACCCTTTCTCCCTGCTTGAGAATGCTATTGATCTCTCTTTCGGAGCTTCCAAAAAGTGTGCCAAATTGAAGCATATGTGGGACAAAAATGGGACAAAATCAAATTAAACTGTGATTGGGCACACAACCAATATTTCCTTTTTTATTATTATTTACTCTTCCTGTGCCTATGATACGACTTTCTCCTGTGGTAGCCTTTTACCCAGATTTTCCTGAAGTGCTTTCTTGTTCTCATTTTCTTCTCTTAATTTATGTTGATAATTTCCTTTTCCCAGTATATTTTCTGGCTCCTATGTTCCAGCTTTAATGCCTGAAATTTGCTTTCCAAATCTAATATTTTTTCTCTCTATTCTTTCATCTACAATCTTCATGCTTCTTCCTGGCTGCATGAACCATTAATCAAAGCTTAGTTGAATAAGGTGTGAAAGAAAAGTGGAATGAAAAAGAACTGTGAGCACAACTGCTTCTGTGAAGCAAACAGCAAAACTGACATAACAGGCTTAGCATTATGGGGGATCCCAGGGCTTAGCAAATAGTGTCCATTAGAGGTATGTGGAATTTTATAGGGTCTGTCTTGTCTTGGTATTGTTTAGAATAAGCACTGCAGATGCAGAGCATTACATAAATCAGCAGGACTACACTAACCTTTCTTATCAACTGTTTTGGGGCTAATTCAAACTAAGGAAGGAAGTTTTTGCCAAAGTGCAGCTCAACTATTAAAAAATATCTTACCAATTCCATAAAAATATCCTACCAATTCCATCACTCATTTCAATTAAAGCATTTACATTAAGTGTTTGTCTGCATGACAGAACATTCTGTTTTGAGGCAACTAAGTATGCAAAGTGCTTCAGATAGTATCTGGAGAAAGAGCCTTTTCAACATAGCTCTAGTAAGTAGGAATGCAAAACCTGTGATGAAGTCAGGGTTGTCCAATGGATGAGCCAAGTGGCTTATTTGCTGATGTACCCAGAACTGCCTCCTGACATGCCTAGAAAGCATGGAGAAGACTGAACTTGCAACTTTTGAAAATTCCATCTTTGCCAAGAATGATAGTTTCTTCAGAGGTAGAACAGGTTCTCCTCTTGACATTTACTGGGTAGGCAGAACCAAACTGTGCTCTGTTGGCAGCATGTTTATTGAACAGCTACATCAGAGAGGCATTCTGTGGGGTGGAATATCCACAGAATACACACAACATATGCAATGACTAAATAAGCATCTGATTTTAGTGGCTTCAGTGTTGGACAAAAGAGTAGAAAAATCTTCAGCTTTCTTTTGAACAGAGTGTTTCCCTTGGAATATTAATGTTGAGATTTAATAATAATAATAATAATAATAATAATAATAATAATTAATAATAATAATAATTTTTTTTTTTTTTTTGCAAGTCTTTGAACAAATTTAAGTTAGAGCTAAGGAAAACAATTAGAAATTTCTTAACAAAAAGGATTTGTGAAAAAGAGGCACAACCTTTTTTTGCCAAGGTAGGAAAATTTTGACTCTAGCTATTTCATGCCATGTACATCAACATGTGAAGCACTTATCTCTGCTCACTATAGTTTTCCATTTCTGGAGTAGGAAAAAATATTTAACTTTCATCTTGGACAATATAGAGAATTAATATTTAACTTCATCTTGAAAATATTTTAATTTGTCAGCTTTGCAAAAGCTTTATTTCTCATGCTTTTTTTTTTTTTTTTTTTTTTTTTTTTTTTTTTTTTTCCCAATTAAATATAGTTTCCCTGTAACTGACCTTAAGTTTGCCAGGCACAATATATCAGTAAATCTTGCTACTGATTTGCTGGTGCTCAGAACAGCTACATGCTTCCAGTCCAATGCATTTGGTTTACAAACATAAAGATTTTTCTAGAGTGGTGTGAATATTCTCTAGTGGAGCAGTTTTGACCTGAATGGCTATATTTTGCAAAATCTTTTATATTCTTTGAACTTTTTAGGGGGAGATGGTTGAAATATTTCATATCAGTGAAGTTGAAATATTGTGTTTTTAATACATTATTTTGCTTTCTCCAGAAGACAATATTTTTAAGTATATGATAACATAATAGAACAAAATAACAAATATAAAATTTAAATGAACATATTTTCCAGCTTTTTTAAGAATTTATTTGATTAAAATTGTGGAAAAATTGCCTATCACATACATATAGAAAGACATTCATTTTCAAAACACAGTCATCCGTCTTTTTCCTGATGAGGAAAGATGACTAAGAATATCCATGTAGGAGAGAGAGGTATTAATGTGAAATTCTGTGTGTTTAGATAAAGATCTGCTTAACATCATTAAATTTCAATATCACAATTTTTTATTCCAAAAATATTTCAGGCCTCTCTCTCTATACATATATACACACATATATATTTTGTAACCCTGCTAATAATTTCTGAACAGTCCAACGTTTTACCACAGTCCAACATTTTGGTACTCAAATAATTACCTTTGGCTGCAGTCTGTTGTTGAACTACAGGTGTTAAAGCTTCTCTCCTCTTTCTCAAATCCTGGTTCAAGATTTAAAAAAATAAAATAAAACAACAACAACAAAAAGTAGCAGTCAAGAGAAACATGAGTTCTCTGAGGAGAAATGGAAGCAATTCCAAAAACAGTCATATCTTTATGCTTTTTTTTTTTTTTTTTCCTTCTGACTGAATGCTTCTCATCTGATTTTGTTGAATTAAGATATCTTTGAATTTTATGTGGAAAATTGAATCAAATAACATCAGTAAAGCACAGTAGGAATGAAAAAGTTCTAACAGTGTGTTGTGAGTATACACCAGAGCTCCCATGCACCAATGATGATGATAAAGAAGACCAAGATGGTTTAGTATTTCTTTTTCTGAAGTAGGTGAAGCAAGTGAGCTAAATACTGTGTAAAACGGTATATTCATTCTGCAAGAATTTTCTTTAAACTTGTTAAAACGTGTTCCATGTATGAACAAATTTATCATTTGTTTTTCACGCCCCTTCAATTTTCCTCTCAAAATTGCAGATTAGGCTACTCAAACGCCTATATATTCAAGCAAGTATTATTTACTTCTTGATTGAAAAACACAAAGTCATTTCTATTTATGAACATTTTCTTGTAATGCGACCTGGCATTTCTCATCACTACCGCTTGCAGTCTAGTCTTATAAAATTTAATGGATGTCAAAAATGAGCACAGTATGAAAAATAAATAGACAAAAAAGAAATCCTTTACATGTTAACAAATGGCACAAAAAGGTCTCTTAAAGTTAAAATCCCTGCAGAGAAAAATAGTTTGGTCTTGACCAAAAGAAGTACCTCTTTAAGATAGGATGAGGGAAGTCTTGGAATTTTCTATCTTTTGAAAAGAGTAGACTTAATTTGTATGTCCTCCCAGACTATGCTTCATCTTTATTAGATAAATCCTTCCTTTCCAATGGTTTTAGACAGATTAACTGGCCTAATTGGACCTAAGCTGCTGTAAAGAGAGAGGAAAAAAGGTGTAGGCACAGGCTCTCCAAGTCCTCAAGTCACATCCTCCTGGTTGACTGGTCTGCTTAGCCAAGCTGAAACTGGTCTTATTGTCATGTTGGGTGCATTAATTGGCGTGCAGACTAATTTGCAAGAATGCTTTAGTGCCCTTTAAAAGGTGATTTAAAATTCAAAGTGATGGAAATTGTATAAAAGCATGCTGATCTGATCATTACCCAGAATTCAGTTTGACATTTCCTCTATTTATCTGTTTTTATTGTTTAGACCTTAAGTTTACCATGAAAAACTTAAGACTGCAACAATTTATGATATTCTCTGGATTGGTTGATAACTTCTCTTATTTTTAAACCAAGAAATGCCATGAAAGTAAACTAAATAAGCTCAAAAATGTCTTGCTTGTGGATGAAAAATTAAAGAATATTTTTAGATCTTGCAATGCAATAATAATTACAGCAATAGCTTTCCCCTTGTTTGCATCATATACATGAAAATACACTCTCTGGAACATTCTTACCAACTAAAGACATTAGTACCTCATTAACACAGACTTGAATACAATAGTAATGAGGATGCTGAATTTACATTTTCTAACCAAAAGAACACAAAACAAAACAAGGCACTGTTTTTGCATGGGTATAGCTATATCAATTGCTGAAGTCCAACTACATTCATAGGTGAAGAGTGATTTCTGCAGCAGTATAAAACAGAACTCCACAACACTTAAAAAGAAAAAAGAAAAAAAAATGTATTATATGCATTAAAATAACAACAACAATAAAAACAACCATCAAACAGCAACAACAACAAATAATAATAAATTAAACTGTTACGTAATCAATATAATAAACACATGAAGATTACCCAGGAATATTGAAGTGACAGGTAATAGGAAACCTCAGTCAGTATGTTTCTTCTACACTTTCCTCACTGCCAGCAAGTTGGTTTCATTCATTACATTAAGTGTTGCTTTCCTGAAATGAAAGTAAGTGATATTCTCCCTGAGTTGTACTGTACATGTTGGTACAGGAAGTCAGTAATACAGCTAATACAGGTATAAAATTTTTAGTAGCTGGAGCTATTTCCAGAAACATTTAGATGTTATGCCATGAAAACATACTTTTATTTGGCCTCCTGCAAATTGCTCTGGCAAGTATCTCTTGCAGTAATTAGTACATTTGGATTGCAGTCTACCCTCTAGCTGGGTCATGTCTGTAAGGCCATTGTCTTCAGTGAAATTGTAAGCAATAGCCCCATTATACGTCTGGACAGGAGAGAACAGTAGGTATGGAAGAGTTTCTTTTTTCATGCACCAAAGCTTCTTTACTGGAAATTGCTGTACTAGGAAGCATTTATCTCCATTTTCACAGAAGACAGAAAAAAGGGCTCCACCCTCCACTGTACAAGTCAAACATTTAACATTTTGGGTTGGGAAATAGGTCCATACCAGAGTTAGATGAAAGAGAAGTTCTTCAAAGAAAAGTTTCTTGTCTTTTTTCCTGCAGTTGTAAATTGTTTAGGCTTAACTGTAAGATTAAAAGCAAGATTAATATCTAGTTCTCTGAGATTGTCCTTGTATTAAGTTTGAGGCAATACCTTCAAGAGCCATAACAAGGCAAAGACTGACCTACACATTCTTGCCAGTTATAATACAAATATAGGGAATAAAGCATGGACTTTCGCATCCTAAGTAGAGTTCCTAGCCTGGCTGTTTATGCCAGCTGTAAGAGGAGTAAGAGAAAAAAATGAAAGTCAGAGAACGGAACCCCATGGTACTACTACATAATTTTCATTTGAAAGGGTGAACACTGGACTTCCAGCCTCTGCGCTAGCTGAATCAGGTTAGTGATTGTATAATACTTTCTTCTGTACTCCTAGAAAAGCTGTCTTTTTTTTTTTTTTTAATGGAAGGAAGTATTGAGGTTTATTTACTGAAAAACTTTGAAATGCTGCCACACTTCATAGCTTAAGATAGTGTTGCTTTTCTTAAAAACAAGTCTTACGTATCTTCTTTTCTCTATTTCAATTTATTCTCTATTAATGAAGAAAATGTTTACCATGGTAACCTGGACTACATAAAATATGTATAATTTGTTCTGAGTCACTATGATGTGTAAGGAAGTCTCTCCCTAAGATGTTCTTAAGAATGTTTCCATAGCATGCAATGTAGTCTCATTGCTAGTTGCAAAAGATTATCTGTGGGCATAAAGCAAAGCATTAGAGGAAGCCTAAACACTTGATTAGTCATAATATCATACACTGAAGATGGACAGTCTATATGGCAGGTTGTCTTGTATGAAAGAATTGGCTCCTTAACACACTCTACTTCTATTATCACATTCAGTAACAAAAAGAATACATGCAGAGCACATCTCAATGAATGTCTCAGCTCCTGTTATGTAAACTGCACACACTTACTGTCTTTTCAGCACTGTAAAGATTTTAGTAGAAGAGAGACCAAGGATAGATAAACAACAGTAACGCAACTTAAGGATAGTGCATATTCCACAAGTAAGAAATTAATGGTAAGAAAAACATGATAAATGGATATACTTACAACTACAGAATACAGTCCTCTGAAAAAATAACTTAAGTCATTCAGATGGATATTCACTGAATTATCAATATGAAATGTAAATAGCTATTCATGTGATCTTGATTATAAACTCAGCTTTATGTTCCAACATGCACACTGTTCAAGCATCTAATATATAACAAATCAACGAGCAATTCTAGCACCATGGAAGATTTGCTGTAGACTTCAGTAGGGTTGGGAATTTGCCCAGTATGTCTTCCATTTATGTGAAAACTATCTTTTCATTCACATAGTATTCAATGCTGGATTTTTTACATCTGTTTGACCTAGTTGTAAATAACACTACCTCTACCTTTTCACCTGAAGAGACTGAAATCTGTGGAGTAGAGTATGTCTATATTTTCCGTGCAAACACTCCCACAAATCTTATCCTCTTTTTTCCTAGTTCTGATGAGCTAGCATCTGAAAAGCTAGTGTGATATTCATACTTTATTTTACCCTCTGGTGGCCAAACCCTAAGACAGAAAGCTGGTGCAGCCAAGCCACACAGGAAGATACTATAAGATAATTAGAGATGGAGGAATTGTCCCCACTTGTTCAAACTTGTGCACTTCATGGTGGTGTGGGGAAATGGCAGATGAATTGATCCAGTCCCAGACCAGTCGGACATGTCAGCTTTGCTTCCAGATCCTCAATCCTAAAATGCAGAGCTGAGATCTCTGAGTTTAGGAGATCTCAGAGTACCTGCTTAGGTCTCCACATTTTGGAATTTCCTTTCATCTCATTAATTTCCCTTTCAGAACTTCACTCAATGTCAGCTGATAAGAGAGAACATTTTTTTCAGAAAATCTGTCTGAGTTATATATTTTCTGCCAAAGAATATAATCTTTTCCCTGTTTAAGTCCTTGGAAGATTATGTTGCCAGTTTCAGCCTGGAGAAAACCATCACACTGTATTAGCAATACAAATAACTAAATTTATTCTTGTGAATGCAGACTTCCTTTTTCTTCTCAGTGTCAGTGCAAGCAGCTCCAGCATTTAATACCAGCATTGTATATGTTTGTCCTATTTCTCTGAGCAGTGCTAGTATGGCTTCAGAATGCTAAGGAAGGCATTTCAGAAGTCACACTGCTGTAGAAACCCTGGAGAACAAAAGCAGTAATGACCACAGGTCTTGGGAGTATGACCATGGCTGAAAGAATGTACTTCCTTCACTTAGGAAGGAAGCCATCTTCAAAGACTTACAGATTAAAAATACTATCTATTTATAATGTCTTTGTAGACAAGATAGGAAGTAAAGGGACAAATTCAGGAACAAAAAAAAATGTTCAAGCTAGGCTTTGGGAGAAAAATAGTAGACAGAGTGAAAATCTGGTGAAGATTGCCCAGGGAAGTTTCAGGAACTCCCTTGTTTGCTAGTTTTTAAGGATGGTTCAGGCAAATATGTCAGGAGTAATATAGCTATAGTTGGTCTTGTCTGAGGCATTGAGTGAACTAGATGGCTTCTTGAAGTCCCTTCTTAGCCCTACTTTTCTATCATTCTGTTATTTTTAGAGATGGCCATTAGACAATCTATTGTGATTTTACAGAACATAGGAAGCAAACCAGCTTTTTGTGTGTTTAATGACAAAGACCGTCTGGTGATGAAGTGAAGTGAAATTGATGTTAAGTTATTTAGAAATGAAAAAAAAAAAGCTACATATTCAGGACATCCATAATTTGAAATGATGGATATCTTACAAGCATTATAGAAAAAAATGCAGTATATGATATTCAGTGACTCATGATTGCCCTTGGTGTTCTTCTAACTTTGATAAAACTATGCTAATTTACATCTTTTTAGCATTTTGTGCTAGATTTTCAAAGTTGTTTTTTTTTTTTTTTTTTTTTCTTGTGCAAAAACTCACTGCTATATGCTACATTGTAGACCTGGGGAACCTTAAAGTTTATCAAGTTCTAGTTCATAAAATTATCTGAAAATTCAGAGCTTCTACAAAACCTGCCTGTGTTTCCTGAGAACAGCTTTTGTGAGGAAATTACACAGCTTTTGACTTCAACTTTAAAGCAAATTCTCTGCTGAAGTTACTACAAGATTGATTGGTTACCAGAAAAAGAATTAATGAGATTAAAACAAAATACATTATCTCTCACTGTGGAGTCAACTATTTCTACACATATTAATGGTACGTATTAAAATACACAAGAAAATAGCAACCAACATTAAAAAATTGAGAAAAATATTAAAATATTTTACTGAAAAAAAAAAAAAGAATAAACAAAACACAAAACCCACATATATACATGTATTTATACAGCACAGTATAATGTGAGAAAAAATAGAGATAAATACAGATATGCAAACATTAGGATACAATGTCCATAGCTAATTTAATGTGACTACATGTGAAAACAACTGATGTTCAGTATTTAGTTTCTTATACGACTGGAAATCTAATAATTATTTCACTGAGAAAAGACAAAGAACAGAAGACAGCAACTTTCAGTTATATAAGTGCTATCCATTTATGAATCTAAAATCAGTAGAAACTTTTGAAACGTGAAAATTTACTGAAAGCCAGTTTAAAAAAAAAAATAGTGTCATGACAGATTCCAAATAACTGGTACATTTTGGAGGTACCAATATTTATGCAGGGTATTTCAGGTTATCTGCTGTTATTGTATGAATGGTGCTGCATCATTCATTCTAAAAGCACTTTGAAAATGTGGTTTTGTTAAATGTTTGGCATATTATGTCAGTTCTGGTCATGGAAGATCTCAAGGCTTGACAAGTGACGTAACTGTAGGATATGAATGCTGTATGCTAAATATTGGCAAGTATGTTGTTCATCTTGAAGGAATGTGATACCTCCTCCTGTATTATCACTTTTTCTAGGACCCCCAACCCTGCCCCCCCCCCCCCCCCCCCAAGCCCTAAATATATCTTTTTACTCACATGAGTGAATAGAAATAAGGCACGGTAACCAAACTAGCAGAATTGTCAAATACTCTTAAAATGTATTTGAATGTCCTTACTAAGATATTTAAGCTCTAGCACAAAAGGCTAGACTCTAAATAAAATGTGGTTTAACATCAGCAATACAAAGGTTAAAGTTAGCAGCCACTGTTAACCGCAAAGATGTAGTACTGCTACTTAAATTATAACTTTCAGAAATTATTGAAAGGGCAAAATATAACTTGTGTAGTTTGTGTCTGTCTCAGTTTGCTGAGCTGCCAAGTCACATATGTATATATATTTAAAATTCTAAAGGAATCTGAAGAGTTTTTTAGTATTAATACAGTGTTGGTAAAGTAAGGAAGAACAGAAAATATTTTGACACAAAAGTTTCCTTTTTTTTTTTTTTTTTTAATTAGAAAATTAATTAGAAGCTCAGAAAAAAATAAAAATAAAAATCATAGGACACAGCTAAAAACTCCAGAAAATTGCATGGATTGCATGGGGTATACATCATTTATTAGAATGTTATGCAAAAGTCACCTTCATGTGACTTTCATTGTTCAGGCAACTACTGAAGTTTGGGGATTTTACCATTGAATGGAATGGTATTTACAATTAAAGGAAAATCTGTAGAAAGATAAATGTTTCAAAGAAATAGAAAAAAAAAAGTAAAATAATTATCTACAGTAAATATGATGTACAGTTCCTTTATAGCATGAATTTACTCTTTTCTCTTCTCCCAGGTTTATTCTTCTAAACTGGAACTGAATCGCTAAAGACCATGGAAAGAGAATAAATTTGTTTTTCCCATCATTTGAGATGCTCTTGTGAATTCAGAAGACTCTTAAGTTTTTATAATAGTAAAGAAGAAATAATATTATTTTTTTAAAAAAAGCAAAGCTGAAGATGGTGAAAAAGTAGTTCTACAATAAGACCTTCTAAGACTTCCTAAATTGGTTCCATTTTTGATGAGTTATTACTTAAAGAGGAAAAGTTTCTTCCACTGCAGAGGAACTACTGATTTAGGATTAATCAGCTCTGGCAAGGAAGAGCAGTCTGTAGGTTTTATTATTCTTATCAGAGATACAACTTCTAAATCTGGCAGGACAGAAACTTGAATGTTTGTGTATGCACCACCATCAAATGTTCTAAGGATTGAGTAGTTGGCTGTACTTCAGAGACATGTGCAGTAAAGGCAATCAAATGGACTGCAAAGCTGTAGAACCTCTTCTCTTGAGCATGTTGGTAAATTTGGAGAAACATGAATCACAGAATCACAGAATTTCTAGGTTGGAAGAGACCTCAAGATCATCGAGTCCAACCTCTGACCTAACACTAACAGTCCCCACTAAACCATATCCCTAAGCTCTACATCTAAACGTCTTTTAAAGACTGCCAGGGATGATGACTCCACCACCTCCCTGGGCAGCCTGTTTCAGTGTCTAACAACCCTTTCAGTAAAGAAGTTCTTCCTAAGATCTAGCCTAAAACTCCCCTGGCGCAACTTAAGCCCATTCTCCCTCATCCTGTCACCAGGCATGTGGGAGAACAGGCCAACCCCCACCTCACTACAGCCTCCTTTAAGGTATCTGTAGAGAGTGATAAGGTCGCCCCTGAGCCTCCTCTTCTCCAGGCTGAACAAGCCCAGCTCCTTCAGCCGCTCCTCGTAGGACTTGTTCTCCAGGCCCCTCACCAGCTTCGTCGCCCTTCTCTGGACCCGAAGGGGTCCAAGCTATACATGAGCTTGTATATATCACACAAAACATGTACAGAGTTCAAAACATCAGAAGCAGGTTCCAGCTCTGCATACACAAGGTACTGTTAAGCTGTTAGATTTGGACTGGTCATTTTTTTAGAGTCATAAAAAAATCAGTTAAAGCTACTTCTCTCACCAAGTTGTCAGTCTCCTGGAAATTTCAAACATGTAAACAGCATTTGGTAGTGCTGATGAAGAAACTGAATTTTACTTAGCCCCATGTAACTAATGGCTTCTCTTGAGATTTCATCCTGACTCTGGATTTTACTGGAACTTTCGCTGCAAAACCTCCTACCAAAAGTCTCAGTTTTGCCAAACTCTGGTTAGAATCTCTTTTGACAGAAAATTTCTGACAAACACTAATGATCATTTCTTAATCTACACTGAATGGAAGCTGCTAGTGCTGAATATTCCTTTGTGTCAAATGCTTAAAAAATTCCAAAATGTGATTTGAAATGTCTTATGCTCTACAAGCAAAAATGTATCTGAAAGAATTTTCCACTGAAGCATTAGATATTTTCAAACAAATTGATTTTTCTCATTAGCCTTTCTTTATCTGATTTTGTATGTAAAAATTTATAGCTGATAAAAGTAATGCTGATGTTTGATCTAATTTCAGTTTTCACAGATCCATCTCTTAAATGATTCCTTGAAGCTGATTATCTTTTTACGGTAAAGAACCTGAATATTTCCACATTCTTAAGATATGATAGGAAGCCATAAGCATAGGAGGTTGAAAAGGACTGCAAATGAGCCAGGCTCCCTCATCCAAGCAAGAGTTATTCATTGGTCTTGGAATAGACTGCAGCAATCTACACATTGCTTTAATATATGCTAAATGGCTGCTGACCCACAGTGCCATTTGGCAACTACCTAATGTTGCAGCATAGTGCATTCTGCCATGATCTTTTCTGTCTCCCACAACTCCTCTTTCTAGAGTAGGTGAGGTAACTAGTTTGTTCCTTTTATCTAAAGAGAGGACAGAAGGCCTAAGAATCCATTCTCAGGAGTTTAAAGCCTTATTTTAATAGTAATTTTAAATATTAAAATGTATATATTTAATGCAAGAAGAAAAGATGTTTAACTTGAATAACATTTAGGATAGGAAATTATTAATTAAAATAAATTATCCTTTTGAGCTCCATAAATTCTGTACAGTAGCCTGCAGTGAAAAAAAGCTCTGAGCGGATTTGTAATGTATGGAAGAAATTAAGTAGATATCTTCATGTACAAGATATTGAGAGATAAGATTTGTTTCTTTGTATATGTATCAGAACTGGTAAATGTTATCAAACAAAAAAGTGTTTTGTTCTTGATGATTTTGCACAAAAGTGTAAGTTGCAGCCATGCTGCTGAAGAGTATGAACAGAAGTATGACGTATTATAGCAAGAGTTCCAGAGGCATCTCAAAAGAAAATTCTCATGACCTGCGGTGGTTTTTGCATGTCTAATTATGATTTGTTAATCATATTTTATCTTCACAGCTGTAGAATACAAGCTAAAATTTTGTTTATCTTGGTCAACTTGTACCTCTTCAAAGTAAACTTCTTAGGATTGGGAAAAATAAAGGATGAGAATATTTTACTTTCATTTGTTCTTTCATTTACTTCCAAGTCATCTGTTTTTCTCTTAAATACAACTGTATCTCACCAACTGCAGAAGTAGGTCACTAACTTCTACTGATTAATATTGGTTAGGAAGATAATGGTAGCATTTTAAACTGAAAGAGGTTACAAATGCTTTATCAATATTTACTAAATGATTGTGAGATGTCAGACACTATGAACTGTACTATCAAAGCATTTTAAATAAATTATATTTTTAAGGCCCTCTTAAGAAAAAGTAGATTTCCTTAAAAAAAGGCAAATAAATGATGCTTAGTTTTGCAGATCCTTTAACACGTGACTTCATTTAAATGAATAGTTGGTGGGAAAAGGTATGGACATATATAAGAATTTATGGGTAAAGGAGCCAAATATATTGTAAAGTACCATTAAGAAAATAAGGTTATAAGGTTTTCATCATTTGTTTGAGAATTTTTTATTACATCTGTATAACTTTTTAAAGGAGAAACATTTTAAATGCAGTCTTAATATGAAGTGTAACTGGAAGATTATATATGTAATTCTTTATCACACAGGCATTCAGCCTGCTGTTTGCTCATAAGATTAATAAAATATTACAGAATACACAGTTATCAAAATGAGATAATAATGATCTTCTGACATCCAGGTGTAACCTTTAACATTGAATCCCAATGGTAAGTGAGCTCATGATAACCTCTCTGTCTCAGGGAGGCAGGGGACGGGGACAGGGAAGGGGCTATCTTTTCTACTGGAAAGATGAACTTGGTGAACTGAAATGTTAAATGATAATGCCAGCACTTCCCTTAGAGTTGTACGGTTTGTGTTAATAATTGTGTTTATCAGCCAGTCTGAATTTTGCCTTTAGTCCAAACAATTTAATGATTTTATTCTCTCAGCTTAATTCTGCACTAATTCTAAAACTAGTTTCAAAGGATATTCTCTGATTTTTGTGAAATATAGTTTTATTAAAGTGGACTTAGTTATTCTTACAACATTCGCCAAGATTAAGTCATCAAGAAGATGCAGAAAAACTAAGGACATTAATAACCTGGCATTACCAAAAATAACAATGCTAACAACCTAGTCATTAATGAGAATTACTAGTCTTGTTACTATAGAAACAAGACTGAAGCAAATACAAATTATGTGTAATTTCTCATTTCCAAAAGTGACACATATTATGTCATTACCATAGTAATGATATTATTACCCCAAATGTAATAAACTTAAAAGCTACTTACCCTGAAAGGGCACCTCCACACCTGAAAAGGCTGACATGCACATTCTGCTGTTGATCTTTAGTGGAGCTCCACAAATACATAACTGAAATGGAACTGTCAAATTTTCCAGGAAGCGAAGATCATGGAGTCATCCCAGAACACTTGTCAAAAGTTTGCTGTTTTTACTTATGGCAAACCCAAAATAAATTGTATCCATTGTAGATGATAAGAGATTAAAGGTAAAAGGTGGTCTATTCTGCGGTCCTTCTTTGATATGGTCAGCACTACTTCTTGGCTCAAACTGGGAAACAAGGCAAAACGACACTCAAAAAAGGGTTGGACATTGCCATCACAGACAGGACTAGGCAAAAAAAATTTCTGTTTACTTTTCCTCTAGCTGCATTGGAAATCCAAACAGAGCATTTCTATAAGAATAATCATGTATGTGCTGTATGTGATGTATTAGACAAACATATAGAAAAAGATTTCTGAGAGCAGGATGAAAAAAATTATCTTGATAAAAAGATCCACTGGAAACTTCTCTAGCAACTACAACTAGCCTTCCTATTCCCCATCTATTTCAATGTTTTCCTGATTGGGACGAAGGCCCTCGCAGGTGAAGCATTTTTAAGATGGTACCTTTTGCTATCATTACTTTGTTGTCCTCTCTGTAATCACTTTTTCAGTGCTACTTTCATGTACAGGATGAAGCCCCTTATACTAGGAAGCAACAGTAAAGTTATCATGGCTAAGGACCAGTAGTGATGACAAGTCTCACATTGTGGATAAGAATGAAGAGCATTCGTGCATGTGTATTTATTGACTCATTCATCAGGTTCTTATGACTTCAGGCAAGGGGTTTCCTGTTATTCCATTAATTTATATTAAGGCTTTTTCTTTGCTTCAGGACTTGTTACACTTCCATTGCCATAAAAACAAAACCTAAACTTTACAGTTTTTTGCTGTGGAAATGCAAGGAAGTGGTCACAGAGAACCTGGGGAGAGTTATCACTCCTAGCTTCCGTTAGAGCAACGCTTATATCAGTTGATGTTCCTCCTTGTCACCATTTATTAATTTTTCTTATTATTTTTATAAAAGAAAAATGTTTTTCACTGTCAAGGCTGTCTGAGCACTGGCATAGGTTGCCCAGAGAGGTTGTGAAGTCTCTATTCTTGGAGATTTTCAAAAGCTATCTGTACATGGTCATGGGCAACCTGCTGCTTGAGCAGGAAGGCGTTGGACCTGATGACCTATGGAGATCCCTTCCATCTTTGATCATTGTCATCCTGTGATTTTTGATATTTCTGGAAAACCTGCGATAGATTTAGACACCCTATATTTGCCTTTTAGGGTGTCTAAAAACATACTGGTAACCTGTGACTCTTAATGATTCCAGTTGGAAGCTATTACCATTATTTTGGCAATTCAGACTGATCATGAGGAATTTATGAACTTGTATCTTGGCATAGAAAGCTGAAGAGACCTTTGCACAGAGATTAAGTTGCTTTATGGGAAGGGCATGAGGGTAAGCAAACCACCAGAGCTGCTTGAAAGTAAATTTATGGAATCTTTTGATGACTGATCAAGAACTCCCAAAGCTGCATGATAGTATGTTTGCAAGGGCCCATAATAAAGATTAAATTGAACATCAAAATAACTGATGAATTCCTGTAGAAATATTGACTGCCCAAACAAATCTACAACGTCTTTGCTTCTGTTGATATGGTAGACCTGTTCCAAGAAGGGAGAGAAACCTATTTCTCCCTTGTTTTCTCTTGCAAGTTTGCTTGTAACAATCCAACATCAGGAAATCTGCACAAAAAAAAAAAAGAAAAAAAAAAAGAAAAAAAAAAAAGACCCAATATGCTTAGAGAAGTTATATGCAATAAAATTCCAAATGCAGATTCTGCTTATGATGATAGAGAACAATTATACAAAGCATCCAGGTGTTTTCTGTTACAAGATTTACAATTTTGTGTCTTAAAATGCCAGGAGATTTAAACAGGAGATTTAAACCTTGAACAGTTGTTCACATAGCTATTTTTTATATGTCTCTGTTTGAACTGAAAAATACACACGTTCTATTTTTACCAAATACAAGAAATGTTTATTTAGCAAAAGCCAAGTGTTGCACCTTTGGCGCAAAACATTGCTCATTTTCTAAGGCAATACAGATAATTACCTATAAACTTTACATACGCAAAAGAAGTGTTTCCTTTCCTTAAGCTGTATGCTTAAATTCTTGCAAGACAGCTTTTGCTCTCAGAGCCATGTTGATCTATCTTCTGTTTTGATGTGCAACCAAAATTGCAAATCATCTTCATCTTCATTGATAGCTCTGCACCTGAAAAGCAAAAGGAATAGAACAAATGAGAAAAATGTTGATTTTGCCCAGAGTGCTGTAAGGGAAGGAGTCAACAATCCAGGCCTCGAACAAGCAATCAGTATTTAGAACTCACTGTGCATCACTGAGTTACAAAAATAAGAAGAGGCATGATGAGTATATAAGCATGAAGAGAACTTGGAAGAAAGCCCTAATGACTGACACAAGTGTTATTTTAATGATAATATTCCAGCTCTGGTGAAAGTTGCATGAAGATATGTGCAAGCTAAATTCTTTTGTCACTGTTCTTGGACATAGTGGCTAGCTAATAATTAATGGAGCAGCAATTCATGTCTAATGGCATAAACAGTTGTTTACTCCTTTGAATAAAAAAAATGAGTTTTATAGATTCACATCCAGTGTTTGAAACCTCAGAAAAACATAGTCATGAGAAATAATTCATTTACTCACCTTTTCAGTTGGTAATGCTGTGTATTGAGAAACACTGAGTTGGGTAAGTGCCTCTGATGTACATAAAGTAAATTAATGCCATTTTCCCCATTTATGAATCATAGAATAATGTTGCATTAGTTAATATTTCATTTTCCAGTGGAAGAAATCTTGAGGAGGTGACACCAAAAATACCAGATGTACCAGCTACATTTTCTGGGACTTCCCTGAAACCTTTTGATTTTTGCTGGTCATCTGGGACAGACTCTTGTTAAAATCATGTTCTAGTATTCTATGTTTGCTGAGACTTCTAAAAGACTGTCATTTTATGTGAATGTAAATCAGCTAATTTCTTGCCTGATATTTTAGATTATTTACTACCTTTTGAAGCTTTTAATTTCACTGTCAACTTCTGATGTCATCAAATAGACAGATTTAAGCATGAATAACTGACATTTATATCAGTATCCTGCTGGTGCTGACACTGTAGCAAACAAACCCCAAAGACTCACCTGCATGTAAGTTACAGTTGAAGGTATGTGAAGGCTGGGTTCTGATTGGCAAATCAACCATCCACAACCTAATTCTATAGATCAGAGAGAGACAGTTTCCTTTTCTTTTACAGGTATGAGCATTTCTGCTCTACAAAGATATTTAAGGCAGTGTGGAAGCATAAATGTATTTCCACCTTTGGGCAGAAGGTACAGTAGACGCAATAAAACAAGCAGTTGAAGGCCACATGAAATAAGATGTGCCAAAAAAAAAAAAAAAAAAAAAAAAGTGTAACTATGTTAGTCCTATATATATGTCAGTCTTGCAAAAACTATTCTGAAATTTTATCAATGGAAGGTAAAAAATCAACTCTCCCCAGTTTTGAATGAAGAGGGAAAATATAAAGCCTTTGTGCTTATCAAACAAAACACTAACCAACAACCTGTTCTGGGGAGAATTTCTTTTACATCTTCTGTATCTTCAAGATTTTCAGGTTGGTGCTACAATTATTGAGATTGCAGTCTATTATTCTGATGTTAGGAAATACCAGTTGTACAGCTGCATATTGAATGTGAATTATATTCCATGGTGTAATGCATTATTATGCAGGCTTTAATTATAGGATAATTGTCTGGTCTTTTCCACAAAATACTGACCTCATTTACTTTGATTCTAAATATTTGCAAAACTGACTTTGACATAATCATGAAATATCTGTGGTACTATATAGTGTATGACCTGAAGAAGGACTTGCATGACTGAAAAGGTTTGCATTCTCTGGCTGTACTGTTTGAGCTAATTCATTATTATAACTTTGTTTATAAATCTTCTCTTGCCAATACTCTCAGAACATCTTGGCAACAAAACAAAACAAACAAAATAAAACAAACAAACAAACAAACAAACTCTTGCTGAATAATTGTCTTGTGTTTGCTATATGAAAACTCTTCTGTGCTTTCTTAGTGCTGCACATTAACCCCAACGTCTTGGTTTATGACTGAGGCATACAGGCATTGTCTTAAACAAGTAATACTTGTAAATTTCAGTTTTATATTTGTCTTGTATATAAATTCAGCCATTTCATTATAAGACTTCTAAATTGATATTTTCCGGCACGTTCCTATTATAGTACAGTTTTAAAGTTTTCATTTTGACTTTTTTAGGTTCTATTTTCAAATTGCAGAATTGATTCTTATCCCTTTTACATCATGTAAACCAGAATTATGTATTTCAGAAGTCTAAGTCATGTGAAATGTCATTAAAAGAAAATAAATTAAGAACCCAGTTCTGTGTGTGATGTTATTTAAAATTTCCTTTATACTATCTATCAATGCAAGACAAAAATAAAAATAAAAATAAAAATAAAAATAAAAATAAAAATAAAAATAAAAATAAAAATAAAAATAAAAATAAAAATCTGACGATCAGATAACTCTCCTTCTTAAGACTGAAAAACTGTTAAACAAAAAATTAGTCTTACCTATGTCTGTACATTTTTTCAATGTGAAACTTTTGTTTGCATATTGATTTCAGCCTATAGAAGAAATGTCTATATTCTGTAAAGATTTGTTCCTAAGCTTTTGAAATTTATTCTCTTCACTGGTTTTGGCTGGGTTAAATATATATATATACATATATATATGGGTTAAATATATGGGTTAAATATATATATATATAATGGGTTAAATATATATATATACATATATATATATATATATATATGTATATATACATATATATATATATATATATACTGCAAATATAGCATTTTCATTTTGCTGAGTAGATCAAAATATACCTTATCTGTAATAGTCCTTAAGTCAGCAATATTAAAAGGTTTTTTTTTTTCTTTTTAGTAGTCAGTACTGAGTTACTGTTAAAATATTAAAGACACAAAAACCACCCTAATCTAGGAGAAGCCAAATACTCCCAGACAACTAGTCAGATTAAGATTTTTTTTTTTTTCTAAATTGTAACTCTGGATGACAAGTAAGCTTGGAGAGAAAGGAGATTAAACAAATCCTAGTCCTTATATGGAGTCAGGAAAGAATGCAATCAGAACTAATAATTAATAAAAAGTCATATTTTAAATACAGTTGGAGCAGCATGTAGCGCAGACTGGTGCTCTAAAAAGCTAACAAAAACAATACCTTTTGGAAAACTAGGTGGAAGCTCCACAGTTGGATATCACTGTGAGTGTATTGAGAATCAGCAAAGGTGTTTTGGGAGAAACTGACGTAAAGAGAGAATTTATAATAGGCCTTAGAAGGTCAGGAGGAATTTGAAGGGCTGTTGGAAATGACAGAGAGATGGAAAGAACACATTCTTAATGTCTGTGCCTTCTTTCCTTCCATTCCCTGTGCAAACTCCTGTGTGCAAGAGACAGAGTGTGTGGCTGGGAAGGAGACACAGGCAAGGAAGGAGAATGCCTGGAAAAGTCTGGCACAGTGTGAGACTTGAGAGCGGGCTGGGCTCTGACAGTGGTATGAGGTGTCCAATGCTGCTTCCTTTAGCAAGGGCTATGCAACTTCCCTGTTCCCTTGTGAGTTTGTTTATATACAGTTTTTGAGAAATAAAGTGGGTATAGACTGGTGGTGGACAGTACTCCAACATAGGCAAAGTGTCATGGGCAACTCTTAGTGGACCAATTTGCCATTCCAAGATTAAATGACAAGTCCATATAGCCAGCGATCTAAATTGTTTAAACTATTACGGCAGTAGTAGATCCCTAAAAATGTATTAGCGGAGAGCTATGTATATAGAAACTGTCTAATCATTTTCATAAGAATTACTTTTTTAACCAATTAAAGAAGCACAAGTATAAGGATTAATAGGACCCAGGGACACAACTGATAAATGAACGTTTTTTCTGCAAAATAAAAGGCATGCAAATATGACCTTATTGCTCTGGTGGGAGGTGAACTGCAGTTCAGTGTGAAAATCTAAGAACATGTCTTCAAGTTTTAAATAGAATTATCTTGGTTAGCTAAAACCATGAAGTGGAATTGAGGATTTATGTTAATGCTGTGATCTTTTCCCAGATAACTATCTTATCCTCCCACTTGTATCTGTTATGACCTACAGGAAGCTCAGCAGTGCCATACGTGGAAAACATTCATCACTGACTCACAAGTAAAAACATGCTCATTCATTTTCCTTCCAGCCAAAAAAAAAAAAAAGAAAAAAGAAAAAAAAAACACAGCACAAAAGACTATTTTCATTCCATGTTCTCTTTCCTAGTTGCTGAGTGCTGTTAGGAATACCAATTCTACATCTAACAGGGAAATTTTCTGACCACAGCTGTCAAAAGAGACGCAATATTGTCTTAGAGATCCTGTTGACTTTCCCAGGTGTTTTTATTTATTTGTTTAAAGTGTTGCTACTGTGGGTTATGATTTCATAATCACTCTTTTCTTCTAGCAATCAGACTTCAATTTGTAATCTCTACAGAAAATGGATGTAGGTGGAGACCAGAGACAGACAGTGTGTGAGGGAAAAAATTGTCTGTTCTAAGTAAAAAACAAACAAACAAACAAACAAACAAAAAGCAACAACCTTGATAGATGTTTTTAATTGCATTAAATTAAAATTCAGATAAAGAAATATATGGTGAATCCTCAACATTCTTCAGGTCTTGTGAGACCTTAAGTTATAACATAGATTACACAAACATGGGAATTTAGCTACCACTATACACATTGTGTAGGGCTGGCACCAGAGGCCTGGTCATAACAGACAGTTCTGTCCTGTCTTTTCATCCTAACCTATATTTACTCAGAGACTTCACATGTTCCTGCAGACCTGCAGATAGACACGACTGTGTTTTAGCAGGTATTAGAGAATTGTCCTTACTAAGCCTAGAGCTGGACTGAACCAGAAAATTCAATGTGCCTGATTTATGCACTCACATTTTCCAATATAATACTGCCTTCAAAGTAAAAGAAAACTATTTAAATGTCTTATTTACTTTTGTGTTTGGGACTAAAGATATGTGACTTTGTCATCAAAGGAACTTGTGATGTTGAAGTGAAATTAAATTTGTGCCTAAAATGCCTCAACGGTATATAAGATTTTCAAAAGCAACCTGAAAAGTTTTCATTTCTTTCTTTACTTGTGCTAAGGACAAGTGACTGAGCTGTCAATGATGTTTATTAGAATCCTGTAATATAGAAAAAAATGAAATGCATTGTACCCAATATGCCTCGGTTTCATAATAATGATAACACATATGCTGTATTTTCTTTGTTTTCTTTTTGTCAAGGATATAAACTGTCTTTCTGCCATCACAAACTGTGAATAATGCATGAAATAAATAAATAAATAAATAAAGATGTGAAATATGAATAGAAATAGGCTGTGCAGGAAACCCATATGTTCTACTCTAGGATGGGCTTGATTTGCAGCCTATCAAAGTCAATTCTAAGACTCCTATGGAAATTAATGGGCTTTGATCAGGTCCTGTAGTCATATATTTTGGAGACCAGATTCTTAATAGTATGAAAAGAAACAACTTGTCAATGAACAGCATTCTTTTCCTTTATGTTGCTCTTCAGGTGCCAAGAGCTTGATACTTGAAGTTTGGTTTTGTAAGTGCTTCCTACATTCAGCCTTGCTACCTGTGGAAGGTACTGGCTTAAAGATATTGCATATATTATTTAATTACTGGGTAGGGTAATTGAGCACCTGGTATTAGACTGGATGTTAACTTCAGAGGACTCTTGGTAGTTTAATGAAATATATGCCATTTATCTCCATGTTTATTAGACAGATGAGCGCCTCTGTTTTGAGCTTTGATTTGTTAGTCCCTTGAGTCATTACTTCATACATATTTGACATTTAAAAATAATACTTCTTGTGAAAGGGTCCAGCTTGTGTACACTGGGCCTGGAGAGCAACATGTCTGCTTTGAGCTCCCACCCACAGTTGTAACAAAGCTAATGAGTAATGCGGTAATGCCAGCTCCCATGAATTAGTGATGAGTAATGGGATTTTGGCTGAGATTACATGATGACATGGGAACCTCCAGGCCTCTGAAAAATTCTGGCTCTGTCACAAGGGAAGCCTTTCATATTGCCTGCCTCTCATGCATGCCTGCTTCCTGAGGAAAGGAGCCAGAAAAGCCTGCTGTGGGAGGGCTTTCTCCTCTTCTCTTAGCAACCTGCCATTTCTCAGAAGAAAGAAGAAGAGTGTTTATAATCATTTTAGGATAAGGACTCTTTGATTCTTTCCCCACCTTTCACATGCAGGGGGACAGGGCATTTCTTGCTATGTCTACTTGCTGGAAAAGAAAAAAAATAAAAGAAAATATATTTCACAGTGCTCATGACTAGTACACAAAAGCTGGTAAAATAAACGGTAAACAAGGTATCTACAAGGAGCAAAAATGGGGCTGGCAAGAATTGACAGGAGGTTGGGAACATGAGATTGTGAGAAAATTTGAAGGAAATGTGCACTGAGGGCAAAGAACCAGGACATTTGGTCCATCTGGCTGAATGTTGTGCACATGGAGGTGCAAGAGGGCCAGTGTGATGGAAAAAGAAACAGACTTGTGCAGGTCCTAGGATGATGAGAAAATTGAAGTATTTGCTGAGAAACTCAGCAGAGAAGAAATGAGAGGTGATGTAGTTCCAAATGCATAAAATCACATTGCTCTTTTCTCTCTCTCTCTGCTTTACAAGGACACGATCCAGACAGAGAGAATTTGGAAAAAGAAACACAGGTATGTATATATGTATATATTGATATATACAATATATACATATATACATATACAATATATATGTATATATTGATTTTAAACGAAGCATAACAACAACAATATACTATTTTCCTGTTTTCTGAGGGCGAATATCAAAACCTAGAAAATCTTTTGGGTCAAGACCTAGAAAAAATGATTGTTTCTGAGGAAAATAAGAAGACTTACTGTATTTGTATATATTTGTAAACATGTATATATATATGTATGTATATATGTAAAATATGTATATATTTGTAAACATCCCTATGTTTATTCTTTTTCATGTAAAAATTGTTCTGACTCACAAATGGAATGGCTTGAGCTATTACAATCCAACTCTTGCAAAATGTACAAAAATCTTCGTAGGTTTACAGTAAGAGGAAGATGCATTAGCAGGTGCTAGACAAGGCTGACCTGACTCTCCCACCAGCCCAAGATTGCTATATGATAGAAATGGTATTAGACCTGAAGCCATAGGACTGCCATAGCTCTCATGGAAGCCCTTTAAAAAATGCTGAATAATGTCAAAAAGGACACCAGTAGAGGTGTCATCTCACAGTTGATATAAGGCCCCCTTTTTGTTGGAATAAAGTGATATTCATGACACCCCAGACAACAAATTAAAGCAGTATAAAGCATTTTATTTAGGATATTGAATTTCATTAAGAAGATAATGTACATGAAATCATCCTACATAGACTCATTTATATGTGATTTTTTTTTTAAATATATATTTATAATGGAAAAGTAAGGCTAAAAAATACCAGTGTGTGCTATATGCATAAGACACACTAAGATTTTTCATCTTTTTAAATATTCAAATATAACTGCTTCTGTTTCACGTTTGTAGAGCTTCCACCTAGCAGTGATTTGAAGAGAGGATTTTTTTTTTTTTCATGGAAATTAAGGAATAAAAGTCTAACCAACTTTGCATTTTTGTGCCTGATCTATTTCTTTTTGAATAGAAAAATACCATTCAGTAATCTCATAAAACTTCTTTTTCTTTCCATCTGAGTAATGTAGTGACTATTACAACAAAATATGCCTGGTTAGCAAGTAGAAAAAAATAGACCATAAAATAGAAAGGACACTTCATGTGTATTTTGCAGAAAAGAACCATTTTGGGGCAATAGAAGACTATGTAAAAAAGTATTGCTGCAAATGCACATTCCTCAGATGCAAAGTAAATTAAACATATATAAGTAAACACAAATACAATAAAGTAAATATAATACATCTGATAAAAATGCTATTTAAAATCTCTAGGAAACTAGATAACAAAGCTTTTTAGACTGTTTCCTTTTTATTCAAACCAATCTCTAGTCAGACATATCTCTAGTCAGTTTGTGCTCTAAAGCCAGTGGTTTGCTGAAGCCACTCGTAGGTGCTTTTGGATGATATCTAGTATTTGCATGATAAATATTGTAAAATGGTTATAAAATAAATGATCAGACAACACCTGTACGTGAAAACACTGGGAAAATAATGATACTGATTTGGCTTGTGTTATGTGAGTAAATAATAAAGGGTTAGAGAAAATACACTGAAGGAGAGAGAAGTAATCAGAAAGACATCCAGTAGAACATGTTTCCAACTTTAATAATTCCTAACCCATATATTGTCTGTGTAGAATAAAACTAAAAATGGTCCATATTTCTTTTTTTTTTTTTTTTTTTTGACTGAGTAAAACCGTTGGCTGTATTTAACTATGCATGAATGATTAACTGCATATTAATACACAGTCACACATAAAAACACCATTGGTATGAAGAGATGACAAATTTATGAAAAGAAATATTGTACAAGTATGTATTACCCAATAAGTGCTATGTAAGAGGCAAAAAATTATGAATGAAGACTATTTTAACCCCTTACACAGTCACAGTTACACCTAATAAGGTGTTAAAATCTATTAATGCTGATGGAAGTTGGCATTCGAAAAATATGTCTGAATTCACCCTACATAAACATTTTAATTATTGTTCTTAGTTCAAATAAATAGAGGCTTTTTGTTAAACTTCTATACAGGGCAGGTATTTCAATATTTAGGTAAAATGCAAAACATTCTAGAATGAGATGTGAATTAATAACTTTCCAATATGAATCTTAGTATCATATAGCAAACACTGGTTATATCTAATGTTTTTAGATCTCCACTGATTAATCCTATACTAGAAAAAAGTATTAGCATTTCTTATGCACAGGTGGCATGAGTGTTCACATATAGTTGAATCTTGTTTGATAAATTTTGCACCTTGTGGTGGACTGCATGCTTCTCATTTGTAGTAAAAAATGTGAACATGAAATACAAGCATTTGAAACCATGCTGGAAGATATCTATATTTTTCATTGTCCCTCATTACAAGTACAGTGAATACATATCTATTATAGATATTTTATATAAATAAAGAGATGAAATAAAGACTAAGTAATTTATACAAAATGAGACTAATATGCAAAAAAAAAAATAAACACTGTTTTATCTGGGATTGTAAGCACTAAATCTAATTTATGGACGGCAGCTTATAAGTCATAACGGAGGTGGTACATTGTTAAAAATAATCGATAACCCATCTATAACAGCATTTTTATTTTTATTTTAAAGTGAAAACTGTAAATTGTTTCTACTTAACAAGCAAATGTATACCCCATCTCCTGGTCCCCAGGTCACAAAAGAGGGTTATCCTGTCACCACCACTGATTTCTTAAAAGTGTGACATGTATTTAGTTGTCAGTTCCTATCAGCAGCATTCACGAATCAACATTACATCAGCAGCAAAGCACACCATTTTATGCTCTTTTTGAAGATAATTAGAGTTCCCTTTTGTTGCAAATAAGATGTAAAACAGCTATAACTGCTGGTGAACGTGATTAAAGTAACCTCTATAGAACCCCATTATTCTAGACAGATTCCTTCAGATGCATAATTTCCCCATTTTAAGAAAACATAATGCATGCATATAAAATTCAAATTGTCGAGACACCTCTAACAAAAATTAGTTCTCTATTAAGGCATTCTTAGTAGCTGGTTAACATGTAAAACTCTTTAAGTGTATTTTAAAATAATCATGAAATAATAGTACATGTCATTAAAGGTAAACATTTTACAGTGAGAGGTTTGTTCAGACAAGAGCTGTGTATTAAACTTTTTCTTACAAACTCCCATTATAAGAGTGTGAAGACTATACCACATTCTCATCTTTCTATCAGGTATGTGCTGGAACAACACTCTTCTCCTCATCATAATCATGATCACCATACAATCATCAAATCACTATATTGGAGAATGTCCTTTTTTTCAGCCCATAAATTAAAAGTGACATGTCCTCATTAGACCTCATCTAATATTGTAACAAATTTTCTCATAGCAAAAGTATTAATCTACTGCTGGACAGTAGCTTATTTACTTGGCACATATGTTCTGATCATCTAGAGAAAGAGCTAAATAGTGGAAATATTGCCTGTGAATAATATTTTAAATGTGTTAGCAAAGAATAAACAAAATAGTATATATTAATCCATAGGTTCTGACTGTAATCCCATGTACCAGTTTTCAAAGGTAATTAAAACAAAACCAAAACCAAACAAAACAACAACAAAGAAACAGGCAAATATCTGGCTTTCAAATAATCAGTTGTGGTTTTATAGCCCAGAAGTGAAACTCTAACAAATGTTTTTCAAACAGATGCACAGTATTGCTAGATCTCCAATGTATCATTGATCTTCAACAGAAAATGTTAAATTTCTCATGAACACACCTATTAGCATACTAAAATCTGTGGTGTGGAGAACTAGGCCTGGCCTAGTTCTGGTCCTGGCCCAGCTGCTGCAGGATACCTCTGAGCAGCTGCCAAGTTCTCTGACTTTAGAAATGGATAGATAGAGTTTGACTCTAACCATACAGGATGATATGGTGTGCAGTTCCCAGAATTAGGTCCTTGATAATAGTTTACCTTTGAATTATGTAACAGATAATTGTTTATTTGAATTTTTCATAAGATAATAAACTATTGTGAATGAATAGCATAAAGACTGCCAATAGAGTGACCATTACTTTTGCTGAATAGTTATAATTATAAAATGAAATCCTGGTTAGCTCTGTTGGGTATCTCAACATCTAAAGGAAATGTTATTAAAGAAGCTTACAAATGAATAATCATTCCCAACAACTCACAGCAGCACTCACAGCATGAAAGTGTAAGAAATAAGGAAAGTTTTCCAGGAGCAAACTGATTAGGGTGAGGATGATTCTCTGTCAGAAGAACGTATTGTGCAAGTGTCCTCTGGAGAAAAAATTTTCACCTGAAAAGAAACAGCATTATGAACACTACAGAACTGTAGATTGCAGGACACTGATCTTATTAAGAACCATTGCTAATTTGCACACTGTCTCCTGCTGAACTAGAAGCAAGTTTACCACTGGGTTTGTTAATTTACACAGGACACCATTATCTTTGGTTGGACTTAATGTATCAGAGTAGAGGTCATTAACTGCTGGGTTCATGATTATCTCGCATGAATTACAGACAGTATCACAAAAATACATTTATTCTGAAGCTTCATTTCTCCTCATGTGATTTTTTCCCTATTGGTGTTTAATTCCATTTTCAAAACCCTAGGCATTGTGTATTACACATGCATACGTACTGCCAGTCTTTTTTTCCCCTTGTTTTTTCTTCATTAACCATTCAGAAAAATAATGCAATTTTAAATAAAAATAAAGTGCAATAGTATGTACTTTGAATTTAACAAAAGTAATACACAGTCAGCTTGATTTCTTTCTTTCTTTTTTTTTTTTTTTAAATTCACAATTGTAAGCATAATTATAAAGTAATGTCTAAGCTCCCCATAATACGTAAATCAATGCTTTAGATAGCTCAGTATTGGGGAAATAAATGGATAAATCTCTGCTTTAGATGCTGTACCATGGATTTGCGTAAACTGTCCATTACACTTCTGAAGCTTATACTGTACCCTAAAATGCTGAGACTAGAAAGTTTCATTGGAATACTGTTTTTAAGTATAACTCTGTAAAATCATGTATCCATAAGAAATCAGGAATTTGGAGTTAAACTTGAAAGTATATTTAATAGAAATATTTGTGTTTTCTGGTTCAGTAAACACATTTTCATAAAGATCCATGCTTAGTCTATTTTACTTAAATGGAACCAACCATCTACAAATTCATTTACAATTTTTAGATCTGTACAAGCACATTCCTAATAGCGGGGAACACTTTTGTGCCTCTGCATGATATCTTTAGAAAGAGGTGAATTTTCATTTATTTAATGCAAATATTCATACAAGGTAAACTGCTTAGGCATATATGGAGCATGTTTTCATGGAAGCTTTGTGGCAATAGGAAAATAATACAACATAATTGTAGAATAAATGGAATGCTGCAGTTTCAAAATTACTGGTGCAGTGACTAAAGAAGAATATAGGAAGACTGAGATATTATTTGCTGTTTTTTGAGCTGCTTTGCTTACAAATTATTTCATTCTAGTTTTTTGTATATTTCAGGAATGTCTCTTCTTTTGTACTAGACAAATATCAACAGGGAAGATATATCTCATCTCTGAATACTTTTAAAGCTCTGGATACTGAAAGTTGTTTACATTGTTAGAGCTTTCTGAACTACTTCAGCTATTTGAACTACTTGCTGCTTTTTTTTTTCTTTTTTTTTTTTTTTTCATAAATGTAGACCCTTTTCAGTTCACAAATTTTATACAAATAGGGATTTTGTGGTTTTGAAGTGATTTTCATTTCAAGTTGTTTCCCTTTTTAATGCAAACAATTTAAGTCTTACAACTTGTCATGAATTGCCTATCATGACTATAGTTTTGATTATTGCTACCAATTGTTATCCCTTGATGTTACTGGTTACTTGAAAAACATGGTATTTTTTTCTTCTGACTGGATGGCAGAAATATTCATGCAGAAGAGAAGGACTTGAAAAGTTAATTGTGGCACAAGCATACATGCACAGGTGTTCATGCACCCATAAACATTCTGATAAACAAGGAATATCTTGTAAGAGTATTTGTGAAAAGTAAATAAGGATTTACATACTTATCAAATTGAGTCTGTGGCCCAACCTATTGTACCCATAGAATTATGTGTTTGACCAGTATAACTTTGATAGACATAATACTTCAGAACCATTCTATCTGTTCACAGGTGGTGTAAGAACCTCTCTTGATTTAGAATATGACTTCAGCAGGTAACTGCATTTAGGAAATAATTTGTCTTTCTGCTGTATGCTCTATATATCACTGTAATCCTCTCCATTAACTACAAAATCCTCTATGTAGAGAAGTAGATCAGAAAGAATTCTTACTGAGACCACCGTGAAGTTTCTAAATTTTCAGCATAGGGATTTATTAGAGTATTGCAGGTGTACAAATTCATACAGCCATTGTTAGAAACTCCACTGAGCTCAAGAAGAAATTTGCTAATGTTCTAAATAATTCTCCAGATAATAGACTTGACGGATATCTCACAGCTTAAAGACTATGAAGACTTAAAGACCTACTAGCTGGGGACAATATCCTGTTCTTCTATTGACATGAAAATCGTAGTTTCTTGCTTGAGGACATAATAGTGGTGATGATGGTGGAAAAAATGGCAAAATAAGAGGCAGCATTGTATACCTTCATTTCACAACTTGTTTTACAAGTGTCTTTCACAAAATCCATGCAAGTATGCCATTTTTCTCTGGACCATTTCAAGAACAGTGTCCTCCAGAGTAACCAAATCTCCAGATAACCAAAAATAAAACCCAGTAAATAATGTTTTTATGAATTGTTAATGTTACAGAATGTCATATACAGTTTTGAATGTTTCCTCACTAAAAATTATGCTTAAAATAATGACATATATTAAAAAAATCCAACAGTGGTGGCTTTTCAAATTTAATCTTCGTGTGGACAAAGACATTTTGCTTGCACTTGGTACTTAGGATTTCATTTGCCTTGACACTTTTTGGGATATATCATCCCCACACTTTGCTTCTTCACTAGACCTTACACTACAGCTTCCTTCTGTCCAGACAAACTTAAGAGCCACCACCTTATACTGTCTCTTTCCTCTTACAGATCCCTCCCTAAAAATTTTACCCTTTATATGAAATCATTCATTCCTTTATTCCTGAGACAGATATAGACCTGAGACCATTCCTCTATAGACCTATATTCCTCTGAAAGCTGAGGTCCTTTGACAGCAAACATCTTTATATGAGCCACTGCTGCAGAAAGCAAGGCAGACCATTGTATTTGTGATAGTTGGTTTGCTTAAGATTGCTGAATACTGGATATTAGCAAGGCTGCCAACAAAAGAAAAGCAGTAAATGAAGCAGACAGTATACCAGTCACGGGGAAAGATGAGACTGAAGTGTATGATAAAAACCACCTAAACCAGCTCTGGTAAAAATAGCTTAGTAAGAGATTCCAATATATCTGTGGTTATTTGGTATCATGAAGCATAGAATAGAGTCCTGCCACTTTTTTTTTTTCTATTTATTTTGCTGTAGACATTCGACCCAATAAAAATGCTTTCTCCATTGCAATCCAAAAATGATTGCCAGGAATCATTATCTACCCTGTGTGTACAGTTTTAAATAAGAGTAGAAAGTTATCAAAAATCATAGAGAATAAATTTAAGGAAGTGCTTATAAACATTGGGAGAGTTTGCAAACACATTTTGTACTATTGTACAAGGAAAAAAAATATTCTGGCATAGGAACTGACAGATATTTTACAGTTTAATTGCAGGACTTAAGAGGGCTTAAGCCAAATGGTGCAGCACATGTAGATGATGCCCTTCTTCACATCTAGGAGGAGGTCACCATACCTGTGTGGGAAGTGCTGACAGGATGTTTATGTGGGACTGAAGTCAGATATAATTTGGGCAAATGAGGGTGGGAAGAGGGTGTGTAAATAGGAAGTCCCTTAATTTTGTTTAATGTCCTTCATTCTCTTTTTATTGTAACTTCTTTCAAACCCAAAGGGTAAACTCTTATCCACGCAAGACTGTTAATATATAAAACAAATGACTTGCCTTCATACTCTTCAGCCACTTGTATAAACATTCTCTTTATTTTTACTTTCTTCTTTATTTACATTATTTAGGAAAATGTAAGCATAACTGCCACTGTCCTTTGGCTGTATTTATTTATTCCAAATGGTGGTGTAAGTTCATGAAATCTTTAACTGTGAGTTGATTAGCTTTTTAAAAAGTATAAGAGATGACACTTTATATAGTGTTATTAGCATTGCTGTTAAAAGATTCAATGGAAAATTTAGTGAGAATGACTTTAACTCTAGTCACTTAGAAGCTGATGCTTACTGACATATTGCCCCCAAGTAGCAACAGCATAAAACATGCAAATGTAATGATAGCTTTGCTATAGATGATGAGTTAGAGGGAAAAAGAGTTTTGTAATAATTGTAATACCTATAATGAAACTGTAACATCAGTTTATTTCCCATTACTCCTCCTATTTCATTAATTTATTTATTAGAAATATACTTCAGAAAAATAGGAAATGCAAGATGAGAATTTTAATGAATATTTTCTTCTACTTCCAGAAAAGTGTATGGAATGACAATGCGAATAATTTGCTGATTACATTGTGATAGTGCACAACACACTGAATAAAAAAGTTATTGTGTGAGCCTTAATGGAGTTCTTTGACATATCACTAGAACTGGCCAAATTATTCCTTATAGATATATTAGCCAGCATATTTCACTCTTTTTACTGTTCCTGAACCAAACCTGACTTCTATGAATGTCTGTATTTGTAAGTATTCACAAAGAAATCACAAAGATGCATTTCAAACAATCTGATCATTATAGACTGTGATATATAATATAGTAATATAATAATAGTTTAGCAATATATAATATAGTAATAGTATAGTAATATATAATATAGTAATAAATACTCTCTATAAATATATATAGACAGTAAAAAAAAGTGTATACATCATTTATTCATTGACTAAAACATTTGAAAACAAAACAAAACTAAAAACAAACAAAACAACACAAACAAAAAAATACATGTATTAGATGGTAAATAGTCAATACTGTGGTAAATAGTCAATACTGAATAATTAATTGTTATTGTAAAATTTTGGTACTTTGCTATACTGCCAATCTTCATATAAAAAAAAATAAATTATTGCATATATAAAATAAAAGGCACATAATTAATTAATGTCTATGTCATAGACAACAAATGCACTGTGAATACAGATATGCACACAGAGATTCTGGCCCATCTTCCTCTTCTTTTTCTTCTTTTTTTTTTTCCCTTCCCTTTCCCTCCTCTCCTCCCTTTCTCTGCTTTCCACTCCTTTTTTTTTTTTCCTTTTTTCCTTTTTCCTTTTTTCCTTTTTCTTTTTCTTTTTTTTTTTTTTTTCCAATTTAAAATCATTGTCTCATGCCCTTATCAGTTGCATGCCCAACTGCTGACAC
Organism: Anas acuta; assembly: GCF_963932015.1. Taxonomy (NCBI): domain Eukaryota; kingdom Metazoa; phylum Chordata; class Aves; order Anseriformes; family Anatidae; genus Anas; species Anas acuta. The sequence goes on along the minus strand of NC_088983.1, from coordinate 40,203,069 downwards.
CACCACACAGAGGTTGTGCCATACCTTGGCTAATCATAATAGGAGGTTGTATTAGTAGTTTCAGCAGTTGAGTGTTATTTGGTTAAGGAATGTAAAAGAAACAACATGAAACAAAATAAATGAAATAATAGAATTCATACTTTTCTGTGATTAGGCAGCAGGTGAGTAGGTAGGTGTTGAGACAGTTTTGAAGTTAAATGACCAAAGTCAGGTGCAATTTATTCCTCCAAGTCCCTCAATGATTCTAGCATTTATGTCATAATATTATTGTGTAACAATTACTAATTAATAAAGTAGTCTCATGGAGTGAGAAGTCATAAAAAGGAACTATAATTAACTCAAGATGAAGCAACCAGTCCCTAAATCAATTATTACCTAAAACCTTTGACAGTGTTTACAGCAGTGATCTCAAATTCCTGGCCAAAAATAAATAAATAATTAAGTAAATAAGAAAAAAAAGGATTGGAATACATCATATGTCATCCAGACTGAGGACAAATTATTTATTAATTCTGTTTCAAAGGTGTGTTCATCTTTACCTATGTGCTTGAAGGCTCTATTTGACACACCATACTAGGATTAAAAATACAGTGCTGCTGGGCCCCTTGCTAGTATCAAGGGCTAATCAATTATTGCTATACTATTGCAATAAAGCTTGATAATAAAGACAGGGAGCCTGTTTGATGAATTTCCAACTATGAGAGTAACGTAGGTGTATTTTTTTGGTCATTATTTATGAAATCTGACCTGGAATGAAATGTTGCCTTTTGTTAGTTTATACTGATGACTGAATATTGTACTATTTACACAAGTAAAACTCCCACAACTTCATTGAAGAATTAACCCTGAACCAAAAAAAAAAAAAAAAAAAAAAAAAAAGAGTTTGATTAAGACATTTGCCTTGAGCTAGCTTATAGAAAAAACATCTTGCAGCAACCCCTGCTCCCTTCATTCATGAATATGTTTCTATTTCAAAGAATGGTGCTATACTTGAATGAACAGGACGTGCCCCTGCCAGAGGATCTGATTATTAGAAACAAGCTTAAATGAACAGGATCTGCATCATCTGAAGTATACCAAAACTGAAATCAGTGAAGCTAAACAAGAGCTTAACATAAACAAGATAAGCATAGAGTTTAAAACAAGAGTTTGGAAAATAATCGGGTGCTTTTTTTTGTTTGTTTGTTTTTTTTTTTGTTTGTTTGTTTTTTTTTAGAAGAAGAAAAATCAAAAAGGTAAAAAGGTAAATAAAATAATGGAAATAATGGAATATTTACCACTCCTTTAGAGAGAATAAATATGCTTATATGCTTTGGGAAGACAGTGATTTTGCTATATCTGATTTATTTGGCATGGCAGAAGGATTTACACAACAAAAGACAAAACCATTTTATAAAATTGAATGCAATGTGTGTTTACAAACTGGACATTTCCTCTTGTCCCAGTGAATAACATATGGATCTTGTATGCCATTTTAGTTCACAACACCTGTGATGAATTATTTGTAAATGCAATGAATAACATTACTAGGAACATGTCAAATTATACGTTGATAATGAATTTTTGGATGCATCTGCTATGTAATTGTTCCCAGCGGATGTGTATTCATCTTCACCTGGCATTATTTTCCTGATTTTTTTCTTTTTTATTATGCATTTTCATTTCTATCATAATTGTTACAGTGATCCCTGTTCCTTTGTTCTAATCAGGTCCCTTGTATGGTGTTGCACATTCTGAACAAAAGAGGAGGGGGAAACACACCAGGCTATTGGCAAAACAAAACACTGGTCTTTATTTGTGACTTTGTAAGTGCCTGCTTGGCCTCAGAAGGTTGGGTGGTGTTGACAGGGACCAGTTGTTTTCCTGAGTGTTTCTGCCAGCTGCTCCAGTCATGTGCTCAGTAGAATAGTAGGTGAGTAAACGTTAAAGGCTGCTCTGTTGACAGACAGGTACACGCTGCTTTTACTAAGTGCATCTGAGATTTTTAAAAATGGTAAATAAAGCAAATTAGTAGCATTAGACAGTATGTTTTTTTCACAACACTCTGATAGAGAAATGCTCACAATGAAAATATCTGTCATCAGTTTATGGTTTCAATAAGCAATCCTACATTAATTGTGTTTACACAAACTTTCTGTATAATGTGCTGTTTATCATCCAGAGGTCATTTTTACTTTACAGATTATACTTGTCTCTCAATAGCAGTAATTTGAAAAAGCTGCCAAAACTGACTGATCAAATACTGGATCTGTGTGTGCAGAACCTAGCCTTTTATTAAATCTTACTTGTTTTAATACAGTAAATCATTTACAGTTTTTCACTCTGAAGTATTTGCTTTACATTTTACTCCCCTCTGACTTTTACATCAGCACATGCATCAGCTGACATCTCTCTGTCTCACAGCGGACTCTACCACATGGACAATTCAGAGAAGCAGTTTTCTCTATGAAAAATGTCAGTTGGATTTTTTTAAACAATGCTTAATTTAAATATATATAGTATAAATATATAAACAACCAGCACACACACCACTCCTGCACAACATTCTTTCTTTCATTCTTTTTTCCTTCCTTCCCTCATGTTAATAACTACTCTGTGGCTGCTATTCAGTGAAATACTCCATTCGCTTTTGTGGAGGACTGAATTGGAATGTACTCTCAGCTGAGCCACCTGATTTTTAAACACTCATTGGCATTTTAGATTTTATTATGGTTTCTTTTAAACATTTGTAGATTGCCACATTCTGCCTGCCAGTTCCATGAGGTCTCATTATAATCATTTATAAGAGGCTGTTCTTAAAAAAAAAAAATAATTCTAAATATTTGGCTTTCTGAAAGGGGATACAATATGAAGGTAAAATACAACTGGTCTCGAATCAATTGGGAAATGTTTGTATTCAGAATCATTTTAAACTGTTCTTCCCCCAGCGTTTTAACATCAGTTTCACTGCATGTAGCACTGCATGCAGCTACACAATATGCACCTAGATTTTTTCTTTAACAGTGAATGTGAAAAATAAACGTAGTGTTAATCAACAGACAAACATTAGTTTGCATTAATTTTTACAGAACTACAGAACATGCTTTCAAAAGCAACACTGTATGAATGCAGATTGTATTGCATTTATTCACATTAAATAATTAGAAAGTGAACATTAAGTTGACGGTAATGCAAAAATATGTTTATTTATAAGACTTAATAGCTAGAAACATGCCATACTTTGTACATAGACAGCATTTCTTAAGAAGGAGTATTTTCAAAAACAATAATGAACTAAATGTTAGGGCGATAGGATTCAGTTTTTAGCTATAGAATATGTTTAGATTTCACGTACAGATATTGTTTTCCTCTTCACTATCACTTTGTGTTGGTAGGTCTAATACCTACCAACAGAAATATCTGTTCACAGAGATTGAATAATTTACACCAGTTTTTCCCATTGAAATCTGGACATTTCTTTGCCAGTTATGACCTTCAGAGCTAAAAATATACAGCTATTGTATATGCATACAAATATGATGCATATTTGGGAGTTAGACCAAACTACAGCAAATAATAGGCAATATATATTATATATAAAATATATAGAAATATATTTCATCTGATCATTCATTAGTCTAACATATCTGTTCCTATTCAGATCCTGTGAACTTCTAATATGAGGCAAGTGGATATTCTCAGCTTTTGTTCTTCTAGGATTTTTTTCAACTATCAAGAGAGTTTTGCCCAACTATTAAAAAAAAAAATAATAAAAAAAAAGAAATAGAGAGAGAGAGAGAAATGAAAACCAAGTGGCTCAGTTTACAAAAGCTATAATGAAATAAATGCCACTTTATTCATTATGCTAAACCAATTAAATCTAATTTCTCTTCTGTTTCCATACATAAGCAACAGCTGTACATGCCATCCATGGGTAATTAATTGCTTCCAACTGCCTGCCAATGCAAGTGGTATTTCTTTAAACTGGTGACACAGCACATCATGGGCCTTTAAGTACATCAGAGTGTGTCCAACTTTCAACATATTTGACCTACTGTTATGTACATGTTTGCAGTGGCTGAGGAGCAGTGCATTCCCCTGCAGTACTGCCAGGGTCTGGGCTAGGCTTGCTGCAGCTCTGGGGTGACCACTGTTGCCTCTGGGGCTCAGCACACAGACTGTCCATAGTGGACATAGTGTCTCTGTGGGACATCCCACAGAGATCAACAGCAAATGATGTGGTTTGCACCACAGTGCCAAGCGGGTCATAAACATGGTAACCTTGCATGATGCCTCACTGCCAAACACAGCCACTTTCTCCCAGCCCAGAGCCATTGCTTCCAAGTGTCTTACCAGTGGAGAAGGACCCATACAACCAACTTTTTAACCAACTTTCAGCAGTCGTTGAAGTTTCATTAAAAAAAAAGAGAGTTGTTAAATGGAGAGTATAATTAGTGTTCTCAGTGTGCCTTATCAACCTCTTGCTATGGATAAGGTAGATGATTTTACTTCCAAACAGAATGTACACCTTGAGACCCTACTACTCAAACTGGATTGTGTCTTGTCTGGCTAATTATAGAAATGAGTTTATAAAACCCAGAGATGGCAATGTAGTCATGTGGCTCATAGTTAACAATAAATGACATTTTTTTTCTTTTTTCTGTTTGAAAAATTCATCATAAAGATTTCATGTAAGAGTAGCTTTTTATTTTTCCAGCTACATTAAGGAAAAAATGAAAGATGTTTGAGTTAGGGCTGGGGGCTGGGGCAGCACATGGAAACAGCTTTTATTGTTTACTCTTGAAGTTCAAAAGAAGTAGTGTGTGTGCCAAGCCTTTGTAAATGCAAAGAATAAACAAACATTTTTCAGTGAAAAATGAAAGAAATTGCGAGGGTTTTTAAAAGGTACATTGTTTTTTCAGGTTTAATCCATTGAGTTAAAGCTTTTAGTCTCTTTATTCTGACATGTTTTCCTTTATTTGGATTTTCAGGTTTTGTGCTCTGTGTGTATGTACAGGAGGACAACTTTTAAAACTGCATGTATATGAAAGAGAAGAGGAGACCTGATTCACCTTTTAGATAGACCAATACAAAGTAGAAGTGAACACACATTAGTCTTTGAAACTGCAGAGCTATAAGTTTGGAAAAGAAAATTAGACGTGGAATAAAATTAAGACATGCTAAGAGCCTCGGAAGATTCTTTCTGGTTCAGCTCCATGGTCATGGTAGCTTGGCATCATCTCTGGTAGTAGCACAAGAAACCCTATTAGGGACAACACGCAAGCCCAGCTCTTTTTACAGTTGATTCCCCTCATATTCCAGTGTTCAGAAGTGCTCTATGAGGTAACTAGAAGGTATATCCTTGTCTTGTCCTTGCTAGAGCCATTCATGGCCCTGTTTCCTTTCTAATCCCTTTCTGAAGCTGCTCATACTGTCCTCCACAAGCTACTGCGGAAGCAAATTTCTGAAGTTATCTGTTTTCTGAACGAAGTATTTTCTTTTTTATGTTTTTAGATGACTCCTTACAAGTTTTACTGTGTAGTCCTTGTCCTCATAATGTGTGTAATTTGTCCAACAGTTCTACATTCAGATTATGTACTTATTAATAAACTTCCATCACTATTTTCCTCAGCTACCTCTCCAATCTCAGAATTCTTAGCCTCACAATAATGCAGTTGGTCCATCTTCTTGATTACTTTGATTACTGATTGCCTCTTCTGTTCACAGAATCACAGAATCACAGAATCACAGAATCATCTAGGTTGGAAGAGACCTCCAAGGTCATGTAGTCCAACCTCTGAGCTAACACTAACAAGTTCTCCACTAAATCACATGACTAAGCTCTACATCTAAACATCTTTTAAAGACCTCCAGGGATGGTGACTCAACCAGTTCCCTGGGCAGACTATTCCAATGCCTAAAAACCCTTTCAGTTATTCATAATATCCAACCTACATCTCCCGTGGTGCAACTTTAACCCATTCCCCCGTATCTTGTCAGCAGACATGGCATCTCACTTGAAACATGGAAATCAGATCTGTACTCTGTACTAAAAATATTGGCACACCCATATTTTTATATAGCAGAAAAATATGTTCTTTGTCTTGTTCTATAAATCTTTTCTGATGGCGCCCTGTATTTTGTTAGTTTTAGCTAATATTGTACGATGAGTTCATGACTTTAGAGACTTGCCATGGATGACTCCAATGTGACTTTTCTGAGTTCTAAACAGTTATCCAGGGTTCAACACCATGGGGCACATTTCACATTCTTATTTTCAGATACATTGCCCTATTTTTATCTACACTGAAGCTCATTTGTCACATTTTTTCTTTGCTCAGTTTTAAAAGGTCCTTCTGAAGTTCCTTCAGCCAGTAGACATTGACTTATACCACATAGAAGATCTTGATAAGACTTAGAGATTTCACTCTGCACACTCTTCTCCAGGTCTTTGATGAAGATATTTAATGTATCCAGTGTCAGCATGTATCCTCCAAGGATCTGACTGCTTAAAATGAAATTTCCATCCTGCAAGACAACCAACAAGCCTTACCATTTCCTTCCTATATTTTAACCAGTTTTCAAGCCATAAAAGTAGTTTTCTCAACACTTGTGGTAACTGGATTTCTTTACTAACCCTGGTTTTTGAAGATCCAAATGTATTATGTCTTCTGGAACCTCTTAAACCACGTGCTTTCTGAAACATTCACAGGACTCTAGCAGGTAAGAAAGGCAGAATTTCCTGTTACAGAAGTAACAGGAACTGATTCTAGACAGTTTCTACTTCTGTGCTCAGTGATCTTACTCTTTATTATGAGTTTACCTTCTAACCAGAAATGGGTTTGAGAATAGCTTTGGATTCCTCATAGGTTTAATGAAATGTTTATGCATTTTTTATTTTATTTTATTTTATTTTATTTTATTTTATTTTATTTTATTTTATTTTATTTTATTTTATTTTATTTTATTTTATTTTATTTTATTTTATTTTATTTCATTTCATTTCATTTCATTTTATTTTATTTTTTATTTTTGTAAATCACATCATGCATGTGGTCGTGCAGTGACTGTGGAATACAGCTTTTTAATATCATAAGCATTTTTTATTATTACAAATTCATTAAGAGTGGAAGTTTTCTACTTGCCAGTTTTCATATCCTGCCAGAGAATTATAAATTATTCAATAAGCTCTGACAGAAGATGTTAGAATAAAAAGGTATGGACATAGAAAGATTGTGGTTGTGCAAGGTGCTTCCTCTGTTAATCCAAGGTCTTCTCCAGAATCATGTCCTGCATTCTAACTGACAATAGAAACTTTGCCCTGTGTAAGCTCTGGCAGCCCTCCCTTCTTTCATGGAAAACATGGTAACATTGGATTCAGCTTATACAATTTCATCCTGTTTTTCCTGTAATGAGAACCTGTATAAAGAAATTCTATTGAAAATATATCTACAAAACAATATTCCTGGTTAACTTTATCATTAGAGTCTACAGAGTTTTTGTCTTGACACTTCAAACACCAAGCTCAGTCTTTCTCCATTAGCACAAGCAATAAAACAAATGCCTGGTCTTCCCTACTTAAGGCTCTGAAATACTGGTCTTCTCAAAACTTCATTTAAGCCAAACAATGTGATCAATATTTTGGTAGTTTGCGTATGTCCATTACAAATATATTAAATACATTGCGTATGCACAATAAAAATATAGTCACTCCCTATAAATTCTATTCTGTGTACACATATAAACCACTGCAATTTAGTTATTTACTGTGTACTACAAGAGCTATAAAATGCCACTTTCTAAGAACACAACTGAGGCTTAAGTCAGCATTTTTATATCATCTATACTGGGAAAACATTAAAGGCTCAATATTTAATAAACATAATAAACATCCCCATGAAACAAATTGTTCATAAACTACCTGTTTAATTTTTCAGGGTTCCTGAACCACATATTTTCTTATTAGTTGTGAGCCTGCTGGGTTGCAGGATAGATAGGGCCTGTCAGGGATAGAATATAATGTAGCAGTTTTATGAATTATTTCTGTGAGGAAAAGCCTATTACAGCTGACAAGAGGATGATGATATTAGCCCATCATCATTCAGATGGCACCACCCTTCCCCCTTTCATCCATCAGACCTCTTGTATGGAGGCTGAAAGCCATACAGTCTTTGCATAGCCAACACAAAGACAAATACTGCTCTTTTTCTGTGTCCATGAAACATTTAGTATTTCATTTTGAATCATGGCAGATGACAGTAACAAATGGCCTAATGAATCTCCCTTATTGTCCCTTGTGAATCTGAAGATGAGCTAAAAGTAAAATCTCTGTTTCTTTTTTTGGACATGCTCATTTGGGACTGAAAGGTTTTTGCTGCATTCTAAATAACATTCTTCTGTTACTGAAAATTAACCCAATAAACAAACAAGTGAGTTGCAAACCACACAGCTATGCCGCTGTAGACCATTTTTCACTCTCTACCTGGCAAATATCATTTGGGGGAAAGTGCTTGAGTCAACTTTGGCACAATTACCTAAAACAAGGTACATATGTAGAAAAGCTATGTAAAAACAAAAATAAAACCACCAAATGAAGTTTTGTATTAGAAAATAATAGTAATACATCAGTGAGCACCATGAATTCCAGACCTGTTTTTACCACCTTTCTGTTTTATTTAAAAGCAAATAATGATATCTGCAGATGACTGCAAGAATATGGCATAGTTTGTATTAATTTATAAGATATGATAATGTAAACATTTCTTTAAAGAGGGTAATCACTAAAAAATCATTACAGCTGATCTTTCCCATCTTACTACCACTCACATCCTGCATGCAAACTAAACACAGTTATGCAGCAATCTTGCCTTCATTTGCTCAGGAAGGAATTTTTACAGGTAGAAATGAACAACATGGCTAGAAACATTTAATTGAGCACCATGTGATACAATGCTTCTAGCACAAGACCATCCTCTTGTTTACCCAGTTCCATGCAGCTCCCCACACCTTTGAGTTGCTCTTCCCGCTGCTCCAGCACAGCTGGGTTTCAACCTTTGTGCTGGCCCAGGTCCACCCAGCAGGATGCTGGGCATGGGCCTCAGCTCCCTCTCTCTGCCCTGACTCCAACTCAGAAATAGAAATGCATGTGCAATCCTTTGATGTGTTTTGGTTGGTCTCCTTTTGGTGAAAATCTAGATAAACATGTACAGAGGGAGCTGTCCCATTCTGCCATAAGTTTCAGCAATCTGGATGTTGAGGAAACTGAGTATGGAATGCATCTGTCCTGCAGCATAGACACAGAAAACCTTATTCTTACTGGCCCCATTTGTATTTCATTCCAGCTCTGAGATATTCTGGTGTTCTGTACATGCAGATATATCATGACTGGTTGCCAGGGTACAACCTATTTGCTCATTCTTAAGAGCTACTGTGTCTGTTTCGTGGATGTATATAATGATAGCAAGCACACATTTGCTGCCTTTTACTTCAGAATGTCTTCACTTCTATTTATTTCACTTCTTTTTTCCTTTTATCTGATTAGTTCTGTCCCCAGAACATTATGATTCATTGAGCTCTTCTGTAATGTCTCCCCTGTTTCCCTTTCAGACAACACACAAGTTTTGCTTTAGCAAAGCACAAGACAGTAGAACTGAAAAACTTTTCATTTATTATGAAAAGTTGTGAAAGTACTTCAGCAAAAAGTGCTTGTTTTGTTTTGTCAGGGACACTAACAAAAACAGCTTACTTTATGTATAAAACTTTTTGCACAGCTCTGTTTGTATCTACTGTAGGCATGTGCATTTTTGACATGACAGATCATAATGGCTCTTTCAGAGCCATTACAGTTACCAAGTAAATCCTTCTTAGTTCAAGTACATATAATTGATTCCCACAGACTGTAATAGCTCCAAAACCAAGGCAATACCCTTACCAAACATAAAAGCAGTGGCAGGACTAATACATAATAGTAGTCAGTTTTTACCACCATGGTACTAGAAGATGATACAGTGCTAACAACATGACTTTTTTATTTGATGATTTTTTGGCACAATAGAAGGGCAGTAATTCCCTGGTATTACAGTGGTATCATTCCTGCATAGTCCTGGTAAAGCTATAAATCCTCAAGTATCACAGTAGTCATCCATATGGAAAGTAAATTAAAGTCTTGTCCACTCAACTTTTATGCATACAAATATTCCTGTACAGCTCACTGGGGCAAGTGCACGAATATATATATATATTTGTAAATTAAGAATGCAGAATAAAACCCCACCTCAAAATAAAAATAAAATAATAAAGGCAACTTTAAAAATGGTACCACAAGTTACAATGCAATAGTAATTTAAACAGCATTTGATACATTTCAAACTCCAGCATAAAGGAGAATAGCCTTAGTTATGCTCCATAGCCCTCTCCTGTACATTCAGATTTGTTTTGCTCAAGGAAGAACTGTGCAATAGCCTTTCTTAAGCATGTTGGTGAGCAGTGGTAATACAGAGCAGGCATTACATTTTTTAATGTAATAGTCTGCTCCTCCTCAGCATGTCTGATAGATTCAATAAACAGCTTGGCAACATACATTCTGCCTTCCTATGGCATAAGGGTATGAACAAGGATAATCTCTGTGCTCATGAACATAGATGACCAATGACCCTAAAAGGAAAGAGAGCACCAAATCATATATTGACAAGAAGGGCCATTTTCTTCTCTCACATACAGAAAATAGGTACAGTGCAATAAGACCATCCTCCTTCTCTCTCTCTTTTTTTTTTTTTTTATGACTTTTGAAGAAAAGACAAGTTTTTATTTTATTTTATTTTATTTTATTTTATTTTATTTTATTTTATTTTATTTTATTTTATTTTATTTTATTTTATTTTATTTTATTATTATTTTTTTTTTTTCTGAAAGAGTTTATATTACAATAGAAAAAGGTGCTGTAAGCTTCAAGGAGCTAATGTACCTCTGTAAAGAAGTCTCAGTGGAGATCATAGAAATTTCACATGACTCCCATATGTTAATAATGTCTTTGAATATAAAATCCAAATTAAAAACTGGAGCTGAATAAAATACTTTTGTTAAAAGTAACATTTTGAAATGCTGTCAGTAACTATCATAAATATTTGAGAAGTTAATATTTTAATCTTCAACTATAGCTCTGAAAACATTTTTAGTGACAGACAGTGCTTCATTAATAGAGTTCTGTATGTCTAATTGCTTTAGGCAAAGTGGGTTGCATTATTTTGACACATGACATGCAATTAGTACATGGTCACACGGCTAAAGGAAGATTTTACACCTTTTTTCCTTCTACATTCAGAGCAGATAATTAGCATATTTTTTCTGCTTAGAATAATCATCAGAGCCTTAGATCAGAAATTGCCTAATGAGGTAAAATTCCAGTTGTTGACATTAATACATATGACATTTTTTTCAGTTGTAAAAGTAAACCTATTGCTGCCATTTCATTTACTCTTTCCAGTGTGTTCTTAAGATTATGTTTTTCTTAGCACGAAGCTGTTGAATAATCATATCCTTTGAAAAGAAAGAGATGAATGATGTTTTTATATTTTGGACTACTTGCTTGATAGTGATATTTCAAGAGGGTTAAATTTGGCTATAACCTGCAACCATCCTAGATAGATTTCTATTATCTTAACACAAAAGGTAAACCACAATAGTGATACATGCTTCTTGCTTATGAGTTTTTCATACACAGTACAAAAAATGGGAAGTTGTTTTGCTCAATTACAAGACCAACTCCATAATCTATGCATAATGCACCCATAATGAAAGTCTGTCTATTGCATACAAGCGTATTTTTAGTATTTTCTGTGGAAGAAATAATGAAGATTTATTACAGATAATCTGATGTAACAAAATATACTTTGGATACAGACATAAGCCTTTTCCTAGAGAAGAGATTTTGAAATATATATATATATATATAAGGTCTTGTACTAAGGACAAATGCATATAATCACCTTTTATGCTCAGTTTCTAAGAAGCACATTTATATGGGGCAAATGGGGCATTATTATGGTTTGAATTCTTATTCCTTCACTCCTTTTTCAGTAAAACTTTCCTCTGAAAAATTCAAATGAGGTATGGGGTCTGCAACTGAGCCATGTTGTTTTATCTGTTTTTTTTTTTTTTTTTTTTTTTTTTTTTTGTTGTTTTTGTTTTGACATGAGTTCTAGAAATAGCTCTGAGTATAGGACATACAAGAATGTTTTTCAGAACTACATCAAACACTCAGTGCTACTTATAGCAAAGGATAGACCTAAGCATAAATAGGACAGTTTTTTCACTTTTTACATCTTGCTACTCATTTAATGTACATGGGAGAAATCATAGAGAATACTCTTGCCTTATTCCAAGTATTTGATATTTACTAGGATTTGAACAGCAGTAAGGTTAGTAGCTTTTTTACTGAAAACAAACAAACAAACAAAAAACAAACAAACAAACAAACAAACAAAAACTTTTACTGTTTTCATTTTTTTTTACTGAAAACAAAAAAGGCAAAGATATTTAGCTTTTTATTTTTATTTTTTTTCCTTTTCATAAATTGGAAGGTAAATATGTTAAAAAACAAGCTTGATAGTTCTTCCTGAAGGATGAGATTGTAATTATAAAGTGACCTGACTACTTCACAGACATCACAGGTGACCATCTTGTTTCAAGTATTGATACTAAAGATTTCAAGTATTATTGCCAAAATCCTTTTTAAAATTTTTATTTCCCTGTAATTTGTGTTTTGCTACTAAGCTGATTAAAAATTAGCAAGATTAATGTAATCATAATCTTTTCTTTCAGCATAGTTGTCCCTGGCTTTCATTTCCTATGACTAGGTTTGAGAGCAGATATAATTTTAACTTTACTGCCTTTATTACAATTTCCAACTCCTCCCTACATGTGTAGCAACAGTCAGATTGATTTTACATCTTCTTAGGTGATGAACAGCTGCTGTTTTAAAGACTCCTGACAACTTGCAAGACCTTTGGAAAAAAAAAAAAAAAAAAAAGTGGGAGATAAAAATGTCATCTCTGTGTGATGAGGACCAGTGTATGTTTTTAAAAAGAAACACAAGAGATTCTATTTAATCAAAGGCAAAACAATACAGCAATTGAAAGGGAACAAAGTAAAGAAAGTCTCTTCTGTCATCAGCTTCACTTCCTCTTCTTAACTCATTTTCAGAGTATAATGTGGAGGTCAAAATAAAACAGGGTAGAAAAAGAGATTATACTAGTCAAGGTCAACTGATGGCTACTGAACATAATGGTAGAAGTGAAACCTCCACCTTCAACTCAGAAGCTGCCTGCTTCTGTAACTGCCAGGCACTTGAAATATACATGTATGTTCCCATAAGATATACCTTTAAATATGGACTTACTTCTACCCTTCCCTTACCTTCTTCTGGTCATTTATTATGCTAGGTAGGCTAGATACTCTAATTGTATCTGACTGCTTTTCTATGGCATCCATAAAACAGTGTATTGAAACTGTTTAGAGATAAATTTTAAAGTCTTAATGAGGGTTAATAAGCTTTTCATAAGGACATTTCTATTTCTGAACATGTGGCATATAGGATTGTTTTATTAGCATGTTTTGTGCTATGCCATAAGGTGCTACAGGTTGGATAATGCAGAGCTGACAACATTTGTGTTGCTAGTAGGTATATGTGGGACTAATCACTCTATACAACCTCCACTGCCTTTTGGAATCACGGTGTGCTGCTGTTTAGAAATACTTGCCTTCTGATAAGAAAAAAAGCTTTTCTAAGCTATGTTTATGATTGCAATGAGACTGTGATACTGAAGTTTAGTGGCAAGATGCAGTCATTCAGCGGCAAGTCAACAAGAAACCAAATGTCCACAGATTATATTACATTGCCACAACTACTACATAGTAGTATATCAATGCAGTATATCAATGCAGTATATCAATGCAGTATATCAATGAAGATCAAATTGGGAAACAGCAATATGCAGAAAATCAGGAACACCAAAGAGGGCGTCTTTGACATTTTTGTTTAAGCATACATTCATTGATGATATTCATTATTTAAAGGCTAGAGAGACAAAATAAAACAGATTAGAAAATCATAGACTAAACCCAGACATAGAAAATCCTTACGCACACAAAAAAAGGAGAAATATTACTGCAAATACTCATAATTGCCTGAAACCAAACTGAACATATACTAACTAGATTTCTTTCAGCCAGGTATACATTAAAAAAAAATAAAAATCTGCTCTACATGTTTTAGATGGTATTCAATAGTAACCATGATGTAAGTAGGTTTTTGTTTGTTTGTTATTGTTTTTTTTTTTTTTTTTTCTTTTGGTGTTGATCCTGATCCATTATTTCCTCATTCTCCTAGTATTATCACTGGTACCAGCTGGTAGATATTTAAAATTAGAGCTGAGCAAATAATTGGATGTTTTGGTTCACTGACACGATTGAAAAACTGGAAGTGGGGGAGGGAATGATCATTTTAGATTGACTAGGAAGGATTGGTTTTGGTTCTTCTTATCCATAGAACAATCAGGAAAAAATATATAAAAATCTGTCTCTGGTAGCACAAGATGTCTTGTTTCATTTTCATTGTTTTTATTATTATTTTTAAACTTATGTATACTAACTGAAATGAAAATATTAAATATTTCTTTTAAAAAGCTTTAAATGAAGAATTTTTTACATTCTTTTCCTATTTTGTAGCTGGCTGAAACTGTTCTTAAAATTTGGCATCAGTTTTGCAAGAATTTTACAAGCATTTTTATTGTCATAAATCTTTATTTTTTATTGAATATAATAAGTGATCACAAATATTTGCTTGGATTTCCTTGAAATATCACTGGATTAATGGCTTCCAGATGATTAAGTTGGAATCTCATAGGAATCATTTCGTGCCTCTTGTTCTTAGACTCCCTAGGAAAGTCAAATCCCTGGGACACATTATGGCAGCTCTGGGAACTGCCATAATATCTCCTTCCTGCTGCAGTTCCAGAAGGCATGTAACAGTGAAGAGTCATTGAGACACATGGAAGACATTATACCTACACTATGACCCTTTTGGTCAGCTATATCTGGCACAAAGAGCAGTAGGGCATTGCTGAATCTTAGTTTTTTGTAATCACATATAAACACTTCTCAGAAATATGATCAGTTGCACTAGGCAATGTTTAATGTACTTGCATATTTTAGCCTTTTGAGTAGAAAATTAGGTGTGGGGGGAAATAGTGCAGATGCTTTTCTGATTTTCTAGCTTTGATGAGTTTTTTTTTCCCTTGACATCAACCATTTTAGGGTCACTGCATGAATTTCTATACTCCCAGGTTAATGCATAGGCAGTCACTCCATTACTGGCATGGCTAAACTTCTTTCAGTACCGGCTACAGAATTTAATTTCAGAAAAAAAAAAAAAAAAAGTCAGAGATCTCCAAGGTTAAAATTAGTCAGATTGCCTTATCATACATTGCTTTATATGTATACATGGGATTTTAAAATATACAGTTTAATTAAAGTGGTATGATTCCTATCAGAGCAATGCCAGAAGGGGTCTTTCCAGTATTTGTACTGTTGCTCTGAAAACTTTCTACATTTGTTTGGTGAAAATTAAATTAAGCATTCATCTTGAAGAACACATTGACTCTCAGTTATCTCACTGATTAAGTTATTCAGTGGAAAGATTTCTATAATATCTAATATAACATACACATGCCACTTTATTCTTTCAAGCTGGCATAGTTTCCCCCAGATTATCATCTTGGTTTCCCTCTTCTACACCCTGAGCACTTTTTGAACTTATCTTTGCCTTTTCATTCATAATGAGAATGCAGTTTCCTGTAGTCTCTTCTACGCAACCTGGACAACCTATTTTACAATGCCAGCTTGTAAATTTTGACTGAAAATTATTCTCATAAAGCAAGAACAGTTTCTGTATACTCATGCATTAGGTATTATGTGCCTCAGAATATTATTTGATTCCTACATCTTGCTACATAGCCACACAACACAGACGGATGCAGGGATACTAACTGGGCAAGGGCTCAGATAAACAGAATCTTGTATAAAAAATTTGCCAAAATTATAGTCTCACAGATCACTCAAAACTAAAGAACTTTTTTTTTTTTTTTCAGTTAGAAGCTGAAAGCTATTCCCAACCTTGTTTTTGGCTTGATAATACTGACTAGGCAGTAGAGATGAAAATAAATCCTTTTTATTTTTTATTTCAGAATGTCTTTTTCCTCCTATTTGTTCTGCAGTACTGCCAGAAATTTCTCTGAAAGAACTTCTAGGTATGTGCACCTATGTTCAAGACACTGCTTTTCAAATTAGATCAATCTTGGGGGTGAGGGGATGCATTTAAATTAAAGGTTTTGCACTACAAAAATAAATATCTTGGAGGTCATTAAAATTTCATAGGTCAAGCTTCTAATGAGAATAGGAAGATAGGAATTAGAGCACTCTCGTAAAATTTTATAAGAGCCACAATATTCAAAATATTGTGCTATATAAGTAGGTGAATTAAAAATAAATAGGTGCATTCAACAGAGATCAGTGGTGACTTAAGAAATGCTACAAATGTACGCACACCAGCAAAGCAAGTGTCCTTTGACAGGATACATTAATATATTAAAAAAAAAACAAAAAACACAAAAGTCAAAAAAAAAAGACAAGAGATTAATCTGGGGGACATGCAAACAGAAAACAAAACACAACACAAAAAGCATAACACCATTAATAAGAAATGAAATGTTTATATTAGTTTTATCTTGAGTTATAATGTTAAAAAAAACAGTCTTACGTGTTTATAATTTCAATGTTTCTCTTTCCATATTTTGATTCTGATCTGCCACAACTGTTAAATGAAATTAGGTTGCAGTTACCTCAACCAGAAACACAAAAAGGTTATGATTTTTTGTTTCAAAAGTCAGAACTTATAGCTAAAGGGCCTCTTCTTCTCTCAAAGAGCACATATAACACTAATTAAGGGTAATGGAAATGACATGTCTCTACTAAGGGGAACATGTAAAATTTCATTTATATATTTGTTAGTAGTAATACTGATTATTAAGGAATATAGCCTCAGCTTTACAGAATTAGGTCAGTGTTGAGAACTTTTTGTAATGCTACTTTCTATCCTAACTGAAAAATAAATAAATAAATAAATAAATAAATAGTAATCTGCAAGCCATTTTACTAGCATTGATAAGAAGATTGAGAAAATGTACATTTAGCCCACAAATAAAAGTTAGGAAAAAGCTTTGTAGATAATTCTATTAGGAAAAAGTATTTTTAGAAAGTAAAAAAATATCTCAGTATACTGCTCATTGATACAGATGCATTGTTATAGCACCTTCAGTCCCTCTATCTTGGATTTTGAAATTTATTATTTTTCTTCTTTGTATGATCCAGTATTCGTAATATAATTAATTAGTAAGATAAAAAATCATAAAAAATATTTTTTAATAATTCAGTTTGTATTAAATACTTAACTGCTCGCTCAAAGCCTCAGTTGTGTAGTTTTATGAAGTATAAAGTTTTCTTCATTCAGTTTTTAATTTTGCTTTACTGTCACTTGGAGAAATATAAATGCTTGAAGCAACAAAATTTCAGTTAGCTCAGTTTTCGTGCTTATTTTGTAACACATACCTTGTTTGAAGGATGAATGTAAAGTGCCTTGTAAATAGGCACTTGGAAAGTTTTTGAAATACAGTCTTTCAGTAAGTACAAACTTTTCTTATAACCCATATATAAATTATTTACTTCGATCATTTGGGAAACTAGCCATAATTATGATAACTATTTAATTAAGGCTTCTGCACAACTTGACAACAATGCTAATAAAGCAATTGAGGAGATACAAGTAGTTGATCTTAATTGGAAGAGATGACATTATTTACAAGAATAAATGACGGTAGCTAATTTCACATTCGTAATTATCAGTGATGGGCCTACTTCAAAAGATGTTGTGGTTCTTGTCTGTTTTAGCTGAGTCCCCCAAATATACATGTTTATTCAGAGTTTATGTGTCTATCTGAATTGTAAATGTAGCAATTTTGCTTAAAGGAGGCATCTAGGTTGCCTCCTGGACCTGAACACACCAGTGACAGGACAAGAAAAATCTTTTATATTTGCCACCCAAGCAATATCTTCCCATTTTCATCTTTTGGAGCTGTAAGCTCTAGCTTTGCAGTTTCACCACAAAGAATATATTTGATTATCTGGAGCAAATGATGCTTGGCTGCTCTATAGGAATTCGCTGAGCATCCATATCCTCTGACACCATATGTCTGCACCTTGCCAGGTGGAGCTCCATGTGTCCTCAAGAGTACTGATATCTCTCTCCCAGACCTGGCTGACAAGCCTAGTACATCAAGAATAGTGTCTTATAGTTCCTGGCATCCAGTTATCTCCTCTATAGCGATGCCAAACATGAACAGAGGTCCGTTCAGGAGATGCCACTGGGTCAGTTTCTTCAAAATGAGTTATTTTAGTTGTACTTTAAGAATCAGGGGAAAAGAATCATATGTGGTTACTTTTTTCTAAATGAGTACGAACTTTATGCTATGTGCTTACCAGGGATCTGAAAAACATATAAGAAAGCAAACACTATGCATATCTGGGCACTGGCTGAAGAAAAGATGCATAATGTATGTATGTATCTCAGTATGTGCTTCTCATTTTTTCCCAACACAGTTTACAAGATCTTCTGGATGTTGACTGCTCTTTGCTGGGCAATCTGGGGGTAATTAAGATATTTGAAGAGCCATCATTTCCCATCATATTCTGGCATAGATAGGCAGACTTTGATTTGTGGAAGGGTTTGTGCCAACAGGGTAAAATGTACTCTAGAACTGAGTATAATCACTGTTTATGGGCTACCTGAGGGTATTACAGGAAAAACGAATGAAGCTATGTGAATTTTCATATTTTGGAGTGGATACTAAGCTCCCCACACTGTTTCTCTGAAAACAAGGCTTACATTGATTAGCAGGTACTGTAAATGAAATCTGAAAATATAACACTGGGAACATATTTTCTGCTTGGAAAGGATATGACTCTTCTCCTTTGGATGACTATATTCCCTGCAATGTAACATGGCAGCAGATCAAGAGCATATGCTTTTACTCTTCACTAGTCTCCCTGATGACTTTGGTAATATTTAAGCTGTTTCTGGAAATCTCTGGTAATTTTCTCATTGAAAGCTCTTATATCAAGATAACCTAGTTATTTTGTCTTCATTCAATCTCAGTTGTTCAGCTCTTGTTGATGGCATGGAAAGACCCGGAGGAGTAATAGTAGCAGTGCTGATGTTTGATAACTAGTGACATAATAGCAGTGAACTGTGACAAGTCTATTACAGAGCAAGAAGTACCATTCCCCTCCCTCTACTAATTTTTCAGTTCTTATCTTTCACATTACAAATTGCATATATGGAATTTTGATTTGCACTGAGGATCTCCTATATTTAACCAAAATAGCGCATTTGGTATTATAATGTCTGGTAGGAGAAGTTACTGCAGCTGAAATTAAGGTGCAATTACTGCCTTGACCAAACTAAAATTGGTTTATGATCTCATTAAATATATATATTGAAAAAATTGCCCATACAAGAAAATATCAAAATAAAAGGGTCACACTTCTGCCTAAATATGCCTAAAAGCATTTTCTTAAACTATTCTCCTAAGTAAATAGCAAGTAAAATGCTTTGTGAATGATGATCAACCAAGTAAGTTTTAATCCTAACAAATATGCCTATAAAACAAGATCATTTTTTAAAAGTGTGATGGATCCGTGGACATTTCTCTTTCCCTTCCTCATAATTAAACTATCTCTTCTTTGGTTCTTAAGAGTCAATTGCTTTCCATCTAAGGAATTTGTATGCCTCCAATCTGTACATTTTTCTGTGTCTCGCATTATGGTTTTCTAAACAGCTTATCACATGCTATTTATCATGGGAATGACTTTAATACCTTTGTGTGGTCTTCACAGATTCTCTCCTCTGACGATTAAATCACGGTGTCTATTTCATTACATCATATTCATAATGAATTACTTCATCCATCAATTATTGCACAACTATTTTCATATTGTATGATAAGTACATGGACTTTACACACCATCCAAAGCAGAGCATATAGCAAACAACCTTCCCACCAGCTAAGTATGAAAATGAAATTGAAAGAGCAGAGCAGTCAGAAGCTGTGACATCAATAAATGCACAGCCAATAGTTACATCATTGTGAGAAATGACACACTTTCTTCCACCAACAGCAATACTGTAGAGTGTATTATACACGAACAAGACAAATTAAAATGGTACAGCTTGCAATAGCAGTAAATTCTACAGGTATTTGCTTCTTCTGAATGAAATACTTCTAAATCTTGCATTGCTAGTAGTTACTTCGTTACTTCAGATACAGTAAACAGTTTTTAGACTATAAATTGGCAAAACTACTTTTATAGGGCTCTGATTCTTTTTGCCCTACAAGTGTTTTTGTTTACCAGTTCTGAGTTACAAGCAATTTAGGCATGATTTCATAGAATCATAGAAATGTTGACACAAATCTTTAAAATATCTAATCCATTCCTCTACTGTGAGTAAGTATATTTATACAGAAGTTTCTAAATCTCCAGGTGACCTGTCCTAATGAAACTATTCTTGATGCTAGAGTTGTTTTCCTTGTATGGGAATGCCTAAAACTCCACAATTGAAGATTAGTTCTTTCTTTTCTTGTGCAATGCGTCTTTTCAGATCCTATATTCCACAAGGTCTCCTGTGACTTTTCTTGCCACTTTCTAGAGTTTCTATCCCATCCTTATCTTTCTTCCTTATCTTTAACCCCATGGTACTCAAAACTGGACACCATAATCCAGTTACAAAACCACAAGTGTAGAGTAATACTTGCATTCCAGTCTTACATTCATCTACTTTACTGGTATGTTACAGTATGACATTTGTCTGTTTATTATTATTAATAATAGTATAATTTTGCTGACTTTTTTTTTTTTTTTTTCTTTAGCTTGGATTCTACACAGTGTGATTATCACTTCTAGTTTTTACTCCATTTCTATTTATGCAGTCAGGTTGGGGAGATATTTCCCCTTACCACTTAGCAGTTATTCATATTGAATAATGTGCTATTGATTTCAGGTCCTGCTTGCAATTTATCTCTTTGAATGCTAGCCATGCTCTTCAAAATACTCAGCTTGATGCTATTTTCAGATATTACAAGTAAACTTTCTATTCAGTCCTTAATCAAAATACAAACACGTGAATAATGAGGTAGATGGCCCCCTTTTTAACAGATTAGCTTTATGAAGTGGAATGCAATGGAGAATCACAACACTGCATAGATTGGAATTCTATTTTGCCTCAACATCCTTTTAAAAGGAATGTAACACTTACATATTCTTTGGTCTTACACTTACATATGCTGTCTTGATTGTTGCAGTACTCTACAATAAGCAGTCATTGTCCAGGAACCCTGTAAGTATGTTTCATGCCTAAGGGGTTACGTTTAATAGCACAATGATGTTGAGCCTAGCACCACCGCATCCATTAAAAACAGTATCTATATTTTAGTAGGTGATAGCAACAGACATAATACTTGTCATTGATTTTATAGGTTGAGTTTGTATCATAATATATTGACATTGTACTTTTATACAAGACTTGCTTCAGGGTGTAGCTGCATTCAGCACTGAATAACAGGCTAATAAAAACTGTAGCAGAAACAGCTTTACGACCCTCCATTGACTTGTGTTTTACATTGTATTATCTTATTGCAGACATCTGAATTAAAGGTTAACAAACACTATTTAATGGGTTGTCGGAATGAATGTACAGTACATGAATACATGCCTAGCAATGTCTATCACACTGTACATGCATTGTGATTTGGGTGAAGGCAAGACTGTAAATGGGTGATGGCTCCTGACTGACTCTTTTTAGTAGTATGAAATAGCACATTTTGTTATACTTCCTCCAATTAAGTGCATATCTACCATTAAAGCAATCTGTCATCATTTTAACAATGTCATTAATTTCTACAGTGTCTCACAGATGCTTTGTTCTTCCTTCAAAATTAGCAGCACATACATTCATATAGAAACTTCAAAATGCAAAATAGGGAAAACAAGTTTAAGAAGCCATCATCTGTAAATTATATAAATAATAAAAAAGTGGTTACTGAGGAAATGTGACTGCTTTAAAAAGAAAAAGTACAAAGTACTTAATCTGCAGAAATTGTACAGTAATAAAAATGTACTAACCTATAAAAATATAAATTATTTTTCTCTCTCTGGTAATTATAAGGAAATATGGTTTACCATACTATAAAAATGTACTAACCCTATAAAAATATACTAAATTATTTGTCTATCTATAGTAATTATCAGGAAATATGGTTTACAATAGAACAAAATGTACTAGCCCTGTAAAAATATACTAAATTATGTTTCTATCTATAGTAATTATTAGGAAATATGGTTTACAACTCATAAAACTAGCATTTTAAATATGATGATGTTGGCTACACAACTACAGAATCAAAAATGAGACTGATCTTTTCCTGTTTTCTTCAAAGACAAGCCAAACTTACTTTACATGGCTCTAATAAACAGAGAAAGAGATACTAAATGCTCTGTTCAAAATCAAGTGTTTAAAAAAATTGATGGATAAAGCATGAACATGATTTTTTTTTTTTTTTTATGGGATATTTATTTCCTGAAAGTTTCAAATTCAAATTATAGTGATATGTCAGGCTGATGAAGTATCAGCTCTAGAAGCTAGTTTTGTTAACACTGCACTATATTTTTCTAAATATAGTTAAGCTGTTATCCCTTTAAATTTGATTTGAAACAGTATCAATCAAATATACTATTCAGTTAAAAACTAAACTGCAATAAATTCATCTGCATTACAATTTTTAATTCCTTTCAACTGAAATGGGGCAAAGATACCAAAGACTACTTAAAAATATATTGCACTGTGCCCACAATGTATACAACTTATGGAGAATATCAAGGCAAAATTTTTCAAAAGCATCCAAACCAATTAGGATACTAAATTCTAATTTCAGAAGGGGCTTAGGATGAGATCTTTGGAAGTATGAAGCCCATAAGTCCTTTATCATAGGGGCTTAAATGCTTTTAAAAACCTGTAACATAGATAACAACATAAATTTGCTAGCTTTCAGTGAGGCTTCTGTCACTGATTGTTGCCACTTCAAACAATGACACACAGAATCTCAGGTCACTTTTAGGAACCTCTGAAATATTAACCCTAGTTAGAATAGTAGCCAGCCTTTTGACTCAAGCCCCACTTTGTGAGGTTTCCAGTTTATTTAAGCATCCCCATCAAAAGGACTATGATCCTTTTATTTGTGAATGCAATGTAATGTTGGACTCATTGCTGTCAGGAAACTGGCACTGTTGAATCACTTGATTCAACGAATGATTTTTTTTTGGAATATAGATATTTGTCACTCTGTATATTCAGAATCTTTCATATCCTAAAATAATATACTTGAAAACTCAGAAGAACTCATAATATTCTTCTGTTACATAAAACACTTACATTAGGCTTCTCTTTCCTTGTAATGATGATCTGATCTGATAAGAACACTGTGTTTTGTTAACTACAGCCTACAGATTTCACAGGACATGGGGGGGGGTATTTATATTAAACAAAATTTTCATAAGGTACATGTAAGACTATGATAAATTTCTCATCACAACTCTAAGAATATTTCCATAATATTTTAATGCCTTGGGTGGGGCAATATTATCAATATTTAT
The DNA here is from genome assembly GCF_963932015.1 of Anas acuta. Classification (NCBI taxonomy): domain Eukaryota; kingdom Metazoa; phylum Chordata; class Aves; order Anseriformes; family Anatidae; genus Anas; species Anas acuta. Next base: position 40,179,276 of record NC_088983.1, on the reverse strand, counting down.
TATCAATAATCAATTCATGAGTGCAACCACAGTTATCTCCTACTCTTTCATTTCAAGTAGGGGAAATAAGAAACTCATCAGGTGGAGGAAGCAATTAAAGAAGGTGCCAAATACTGGGGATGTGAGGATCCTGATCTCCCTCTGCCTCCACCCTAACAGAAGTAACAAATCTGTACTTTTTATAAGGCAAGTTACTGAGGTCAGGACCAAAAATCTAGTGTCTGTTTGATCTCTGCTACTGTAAGATTCTCTGGAGAAGAGAAACAAAAGTAAAAATCTTCTGCCTAAATTCAATTTCTGCATAATAAAACGGATACTCTACTACACAGTCTCCTCCACAGAAGCTAAGGGAAACAGAATGGCCTTGTCAGTATCTTGACATAAACCCAGAAAATTCAAGGGGATGTGCCAGTAATTCTACAAGAGCCTATTCCTTGGCTTTTGTCCAGCTTGATCCTACAGAAGTTTTGACATCAGTCCAGAAAGACAGAAGGCCTGAGTCAGTTCTCCAGAGAGGGCCCTGCTTTGACATCAGTGCAGCATTCAATATACTGATGAGCTGGTGACCTCAAGGATACATGACAAAGTCTACCACTTTTAGAGCCACTAGTCTGGAGACCTCAGAGAAGTTTATGCTTTCAAATCAGCACGGTAAGCTACTGTTTCTGACCCAGTCACTTCATTGTTACTCAACACTTGGCAGCAGACCAGAAAGTTACAGATAATATGCCAGTGACTTTATAGTGTTATTTTGTTTCAGACTGTTCCTAGTTCTTCTGCCTCAGTATCAGTTCAGAGAAGCTGCTGAAGGGGCTTTGCCTTGTCTAACCCCCCATGTTGTATGTTCTAACACAGTGGCCTCACATATTCTTTCCCATGTGGCCAGCAAACTAGGGGTGTATGAGAATCTATGTCTTCATATACAGCTAATAAAATGAACCTGTTATTTGAGAAAAATAACTCTATTTCGTATGATTTCAACATCTAGCATCTCCCAACCTTGGATTTTTTTTTTTTTTTTTATTTATTATTATTATTATTTTTAAGTATCTCTTTTAGAGCTGTTGATGCTGTCAGATGCCTGGTCTTCAGTCTACATGGTGGGCACCTCTGGGGTCATAGACCCTAAAAGCCTTTTGATCATTAACTTACAATCAGATGAGCCCTAAGAAATAAATGTCAAATAATGCTGTCTGTCAGAGAGAATTCTTTTAGAATTTCAACTTTATTCTGTTGAAATCATGGTGCATTTAGGCCATCTCAACCAAGTAATCTGATTCATTATCTTGGAAACATCTATTAATGCATCTTTTTTTTTGGAGCATATCAAAACAGCTCTCCTAAAGAGTATCAGATACCTTTCTGTGGCATGATATTATCTCAAGTATCCATAAGTACCAAGTTACTGCCTAATATAAACAAGACAGAGATCTTCAGAATGGCCTTTGTGGGAGGGCAGGAATCCCATATGATCTGACCATTTCACAGAATCACAGAATCACAGAATTTCTAGGTTGGAAGAGACCTCAAGATCATCGAGTCCAACCTCTGACCTAACACTAACAGTCCTCCACTAAACCATATCCCTAAGCTCTACATCTAAACGTCTTTTAAAGACCTCCAGGGATGGCGACTCCACCACTTCCCTGGGCAGCCTGTTCCAATGCCTCACAACCCTTTCGGTAAAGAAGTTCTTCCTAACATCCAACCTAAAACTCCCCTGGCACAACTTTAGCCCATTTCCCCTCGTCCTGTCACCTGGCACGTGGGAGAACAGACCAACCCCCACCTCGCTACAGCCTCCTTTAATGAACTTACAAAGACTGATAAGGTTGCCCCTGAGCCTCCTCTTCTCCAGGCTGAACAAACCCAGCTCCCTCAGCTGCTCCTCGTAGGACTTGTTCTCCAGGCCCCTCACCAGCTTCATCGCCCTTCTCTAGACTCTTTCAAGCATGTCCATGTCCTTCTTGTAGAGAGGGGCCCAAAATGGAACACAGTACTCGAGGTGTGGCCTCACCAGAGCCGAGTACAGGGGGACAATCTCTTCCCTAGACCTGCTGGCCACAGTGCTTCTTATGCAAGGCATGATGCCATTGGCATTCTTGGCCACCTGAGCACACTGCTGGCTCATATTCAGCCGACTATCCACCAATACTCCCAGGTCCTTCTCTGCCAGGCAGCTTTCCAACCACTCATCTCCCAGCCTGTAGCTCTGCTTGGGGTTATTGCTCCCCAGGTGCAGGACCCGGCACTTGGCCTTGTTGAACTTCATACAGTTGACCTCAGCCCATCGGTGCAGCCTATCCAGATCCTCCTGCAGAGCCTTCCTGCCCTTGAGAAGATCGACACACGCACCTAACTTGGTGTCATCTGCAAACTTACTGAGGGTGCACTCGATCCCCTCATCCAGATCATCGATGAAGATATTAAAGAGGACCAGCCCCAGCACCAAGCCCTGGGGAATGCCACTAGTGACCAGCCTCCAACTGGATTTGACTCCATTCACCATGACTCTTTGGGCCCGGCTATCCAGCCTGTTTCTAACCCAATGAAGCATACGCCAGTCCAAGCCACGAGCAGACAGTTTCTTGAGGAGAATGCTGTGGGAAACAGTGTCAAAAGCCTTGCTGAAGTCAAGGTAGACCACATCCACAGCCTTTCCCTCATCCACCCAGCGTGTCACTTTGTCATAGAAGGAGATCAGGTTCATCAAGCAGGACCTGCCTTTCATAAACCCACGCTGACTGGGCCTGATCACCTGGTTGCCCTGCAAGTGCCGCGTGATGACTCTCAAAATAATCTGCTCCATGAGCTTCCCTGGCACTGAGGTCAAATTGACAGGCCTATAGTTCCCTGGGTCTGCCCTCCAGCCCTTCTTGTAGATGGGCGTCACGTTTGTTAGCCGCCAGTCAACTGGGACCTCCCCCAATAGCCAGGACTGCTGATGGAAATGATGGAGCTGATGGAAATTATGCAAAGCGGCTTGGCCAGCTCCTCCACCAGTTCTCTCAGTACCCTCGGGTGGATCCCATCTGGCCCCATCTTCTTGCGCACTTCCAAGTGTTGTAGCAGGTCGCCAACCATTTCTTCATGGATAGTGATATTTCATATGAACGTGGCTTAAAAAATGCTCAACATTTCAATTTATATTCTTGAAAAAAAAAAAAGAAATATTTGCTACTTTTTTCCTTCCTGATTTTCCACCATTGAGGCAAATTAAGTTAGAAAGAACTGAGCAAGTACACCTTCTTCAATAGCAAAGGGAAAAAGGAAACAGCTAAGTGTGAAAGCTGCTGAAAATAGCATGATGGATATGGACAGAAAAAGGTGGAGGGAGTATGCAGTAGTGATAAAAAAGGTTCCAGCTGATTGGGTAGACAGTAAGATTTGAGTGACTCAGAAAATTTCATAAAATGGCACTCAGCATTGCGACCATCTTTCATTCTAGAGCCCATCCAAGAAGAAGGTGGTATGGCTCAGATACCAAGGGCTCCCTCTTATCCTGGTTTGTGTTCAAGCAAGCTAAAACTTTCTCACAGCTGTTTCTTTCCTTATCTCAATTTCGAATGAAGTGATCTCCTTCTGTCTTATGCATTACTCTACTTTCCCATGCTCTACTCTACTTTCACATGCTCTTAGAGATACATTTAATGGGCGATATGTCCTCAGGTGTATTGGATCTGGCTGGAATGTTAACTTTCCTGGCAGCAGCCCATACAGTGCCGTACTCTGTACTTGTAGCTGGAACAGCAGTGTTATCACACCAGTGTTGTGTCTACTGCTGAGCAGCAGTGGCACAGCATTGGGCCTTTCTCTAACCCTCCTAAGGGGTAGGCAAAAAGTGAGGAGAGAAACATCACTAGGGCAGCTGACTTAAACCAATCAAAGGGATATTCCATACCATGTGATATCACACTCAGCAATAACAGGTGGAAACAGGAAGAAGAGGGGAGGGATGGGCTCTCGTTGGGAAAACGTCGGTCCTCCTCTCGAACACCGGCTACGTGCGTTGAGGCTTTGCTTCAAGGACGTGGTCAATCATCGCTCATTTGTGGGAAGTAGAGAGTAATTTCTTTCCTCTGCACTTCCATATAGCCTTCATTTATTTTATTTGTTTGTTTTCCTCCCTTCTTTTTATTTTTTCCTTTTCCCCTCCCTTTTCCCCTTTCCCTTTTTATTTCCCCTTAGTTAAATAGTTTAGTTCATAATAATCTTTATTTAATTATTATTATTATTTCCCTTTAATTAAATTATCCTTATCTCAACCCGTGAGTTGTTCTTTGCTTTACTTCTCCCCCTCCTCATCTAAAGGAGGGGGAGTGAGAGAGCGGTTGTGGGGTTTAGCTGCCCAGCATGGTAAAACCACCACATCAGATTAAGAACCTTTGTATACACAGTTCTTACATCATGGCAAGTAATGTCAGCTCTATTGTGACATTACTAGACCCACTAGTGTGAGGGAGTGGGGTCATAAAACAACAACTAAACCAAAAGAAAAGCAAGAGTTACTTGTTTAGAGTAGCTCAGTATCCTACTTGGTTCTTTAGCTAGCAGCTTTCATCACTGGAAACAACAGGTCTCCTAGAATGGTCGTAATTTAGGAAAGAGTTCAAGAACAGTACAAGCATGTTATTTCCATAATGTACACTCCTAACTTCTAGACATTTCAGTCTAAAATAGTGTCACCAATCAAAACACACCAGAAAGTAAATTTAAAAGAATGGCAGATCCATATACTTACTTGCTCTACTGTTTTTCCTGCACTTGCCTTTAAAAAATCTGTGTCTCAGGATTATTATAGTGGTAGCTTTTTTTTTTTTTAAAAAAAAAAAAAAAAAAACAATCAACAAAACAAAACAGGGCACAAAGTTGTATTTGTTAATACTAGAAAGGTATTTATATTTTATCTCTATTTGGCAGTAACTGACTTGTGGCAACTAAAAGAAATCCGCTGTTTCCTAAAAGAGTGAAGAGAATATCGTAATTACAGAAAAATCTATGGTATGCACTACATTTTTATTCTAATTATTTATTCTGCTATTAATTATATGCTTATAACACTATAAAGGAATAAATTTCTACCCATTTTTCTAACCACATGACTGAATTCACCTATAATAGATTGCCCTGTTGAGGATATGGTGTGACAGTCAATACTAAATGATATATGATGAACTTCAAATAACCAGACATCATGTCCTATTGATTGACATGCCAAAACCATTGCAGTTTAAGAAATTGTAGACAATGCAAATTGCTGTCTTCCTGCACCTTCACTTAAGTATCTTTCTGTTGATGTAATTAAATTGAAGTGGCATATGAAATTTATCAGACAAACCATGAACTTAAAGGAATGTCCTATAGAGATCATAAAAGACTTTTGCAGTTACATTTGTAGTTCTTTTTCCTTGAAATGTTGCTGAGTTCAGTGAATCAGATCCATATTTTATTTTATGGATTTTTATTGTCCTCTGTCTAAATATTTTAATACTGATTAGATTTTAAATGATAATATTGGAGTTATCCCTCAGTGGAGTACTGAACGTTTTTCTATTATGAGTCAAACATCTTCTCTTATATAATCATTTCACATATAACGGGTTTGATAGATTATATGCAGAGGGCAAAAAGACATAACAGGAGAATAAAGCCCTCTTACTCCTATATTTGCTGAAGGTATTGAAGAAGACACCTACAGACTATCTTTTCCAGAGCTTCTGAAGTGGGAGCACACCATGGACAAGACCTAGGAAATAAGGTGCATGAAAAGAGGGGAAGGTGTGAAACTTTACTACAGGATTCTACATAGTGTTACTTCCCCAGGTGTCTGGTGAAAAGCCCTTATAAGTAACCCATTCATCACCTAAAGCCAACAAAGAGTGGAGAACACAGAAGTACATGTATTTCCCACAGCTTTAATCCTGTTTCACTGGGTGTAAGTTCAGTGCTGCACCTCTTCCCACAAAGCAACTTACTCAAGTTTCTAATCGTTATCCACAGTCAGATCTAAAATAGTATTGCTGTTGGAAGGAATAAGAGAAAAACCACTTTTTAAAAACAATGAATACAGGTAATATGTTACTTCTTAATGAAAATAATGAGAAAGTCAGAAGCTTGCTTGCTGTCTTTTACATTCAATGGCAAATATTTGTCCTTTTTGCTTTAGAGTTAGTAGATAAGCAGTGTTACAGTATTGTCTGCTCAATGTATATTCTTTAATCATGAAGTGATGCAAAATCAGGAACATTATTTCACCTATTATATGGAAGATTATAAAAAAGAGATTGAACTTCATTTTTATTTTTTACATTTTAGGCAATGTCACGTATTCATAAATTGGGACCAACTAACCAGAACAGCAAAGGCAGATATAAAAACTGTTGAAATTGAGAAATAAATTCATTTCAAAACTTGACATATGAATCCTGATACCTCAAAACATGTCAGCTGTTGTCAAGGGTATTGGCTGCAATCCACATGAGAAAAAGAACAATAAAGCAGTGAGAGAATGAAGTGGGTTAGAAATAACCCTAGTTAGATGAAGGAGTGGTTCCAGTTAGCTCTCGAAATTTATGTTTAATGCCAGATAAGTTTTATTAGTTGGCAAATATCATATCACTGAGGGGGGCATATAGGAGAAATACTATACAACATACTTCTGGATCATATTATAAAATACACACGCACACAAAAAAAATCAAAACAAAACCCATCTTGGTGACTACTTAACAGCTATAATTTCTATTCAAATGGAGGAAAATAAATAAATAAATAAATAAGATTCTTACAAAATTTAAAACAATATTCTCAGTTTAGTAAATATATACAAAAATGTTTTTTGTGTTAATTTCTTTTTAATTCCATAGTATGTAAAACAAGTTTTAATTTCAGTCCACTACAATGCTTTACCAATCACAGAATTAAGCTGTCCATGTCAGTGTACTGCAATATTATCCAGAAGAGTTAAACCTTTTCTATGGTACTGTCTTCCTTCCATAAAGCTGTATATGTACTTATAGTCATGGCTGGTCAGCCCTTCAAATTCACTGGAGTGTCTCTCTACTCATTTCGGTGGGTTTTGCTTACATTTTTATAGAGTTTCCAGTAAGTGGAATAAATATGTTCTTGTTTTCTTATTTCACAATAAAACTTCAAAGCTTCCTCATTCATCCAAATTTGTCTTAATCATATTACTGCACTGTTTTTGCTCTGACAACAAGAAGAATGACTAAGTAGCGATATCTCCTCTGAGAAAGAGTTAATTTTAATTAATCAAGAGATCCATCTGATCTTTAGTAGAAAAAAATGGGGATTGTCACTTTTTTAAAAAAAATAATTGCTCACAGTTATGAAAAGAGTCCAAGCCTAGTGCAGTAGCAGGAAGTTTAAGGGGGAACAGACTGAGAATGGAACAGAATGAATCAAAAGTGAGGACTGAGGATAGGGTCAAATCTTCAGGGCATAGTTTTGCTATAATATAGTGCTAAACAGAAGGAGAGACAATTCAAAATGCCACGGAGTTCATGAAAAAAACTATTCCCTTCACCCTCTCTGGGTAAAGTGCAAGCATGTTGCTGGCAGAAAAGTTGAAGATCTTATTTATGTCAATACACACTTGTATCATTTTAGAGTTTTTGGGCAAGTGTTTTTTAGAACACATACTTGAATGTATGTGTGCAAGTGCCCTTTTGATAACTTAAGAATAGCATGATTAACATAAACCTGAAGGTATAAATTTAAAGCTACTCTTGTGAGAGTCTGCATACATTGCAGTTAAGAATGGAAGTGATAACCATATTTTTAATTCACATTTCCTCCCATAAGACTGTGACTCTGTACAACAATTTTGTGTTTGATCCTTGTGTAGGAATGGTCCTTTTGAATGACAGCATCTTTAGCAGACGATTTAATGCAACAATTTTTTAAAGCAAAGGAACTAACTGAAATGATGTTGATGTAATTCTTCAAGACTATGCTATTGAACCATCTACTTTCTCCATTTCCCATAAAGTGATGCCAACCACTCCTTGCTGAATTTAGTAAAAGGTATTCGGTTACTTAAGATGTGCTATGCCATTATATGGTAGAGAAATATGAAAAGGGAAACTATATCAATCCTTGTTTAAAAATCCCTCCTGAAGTATGTGGTCAGTGAAAACAAGGTGCCCAGATGTTAGTTTATGTATGAGCATTTTGAACTCTTTTTCAGATGAATGGCACCTAGCCAGCACACCTGCCCCATGGGGAAAACACACATGCATAACTCAGTTAATTAAGGAAAAAGTATGTAAACGGTGTCAAAGAGGGAAAAAGGCAATGCATATTGCCTAGAGCAGTCTGACCTTAGAGGCATCTGAAAGATTGATTAACGAAGAGGCCATCAGGCTGCTGTGTAAACACACCCTTTCATTCACTTTATCTATTATGCATCTGACCAGTTGGAGGATCTCTTCAGTAGCAAGAAACAGTCATTTCTGGAATTGACTAGTCAGTCCCTGCGGCACAAGACTAAGGACACTATTTTTGGAATAGCAAACCCGTTATCTGCAAAGTCAGCAAAGTGTAGTCTTGGTTTTTAAAATGGCTTCCAGGTAAAGTTAGAGGAAGTTTATTTGGTGGATGACTTATTTACTTAGAAATGCAGTTTCACAGCACATTTAGCGTGTATTGACAGATTGATTTTAGATATGAAAACAAAAAACGTCCTGAGTCATATTCACAGAGAAACAGTGGTAACCACTCTGTTCCTGACCACTGTGGTAAAAGCCCACTCCTTTGATGAGGCAGCTCCCGGGTCTATTATCTACATCTCCGCCCACCTCATTCTGTAAGGTAGTCTCAAGTCTGTCATGCTGATATGGGTTTCAGACACAAGAAGTGTTATCAGACTCACAGCTTCAAGGCTGCTTTCCACCCATGCAGCTGGCCCACCTGTGGGCACCAGGCATGCAAACAGCAGGCTGCTGAAACCCCTCAGAGATGGGACCCCATCCTGACCACAGCTCTGAAGAGGTGCAGCCTCAGCTTCCTGCTAACTGGGCACTGTTCAGGGTGACCAGATGTCATTCTAGCTCAGCATTCCTTCCCTAGCAGGACATAAACAAGAACACTTAATGTTTTCAATGGGAAGAAAAAGGACAGGCCTCCTAGAAGCAGGAAGCCTAATGGCTGAGCCTGACACCACAGGGGTCCCTGCTGGCTGGGGCAGCAGCTGACTGGGCCTTGCTGCCACCACCACAGGCACCCATGCACTGGGTACAGGCGGGAGCTACGCCCTGCTGCATATAGGGTCAAAGACACAGGATGTTGTGTGAGGAGTTTCCAGCCTTAGAGCCTGGCTACATTGGGTACTGCTTCCAAGAGGTATGGTGAAGCTTAAATTTCCACTTCTTGTCATGGAGAGAAGTAGTAAGAAGTAGGAGAAGAGTACTCTTGTCAGAGTACTGAGACTCAGTACTGTTAATACCTGACAGTGTATTGGGATAGGCTTTCCATGTATAACCTGTGGATAATTATAAGCAAAGCCAGCAACTTTAAGCAAGGCTGACTGAGGAGGAGCCATGATGCAACTGTTAGATCTGGTGTTCCTTGCTGAGGCCAGACCAGAAAACACGGTTGCATTGTCCCTCATCTTGTACTTTATATGTCAGGGGAAAGAAAGAGGCCGCTTCACTCCTGGTGATTTTTGTGGATTTCAGTCTTTATATGCTTCCCTTGAGGTTGAACAGAATCTTTTTTTTTTTTTTTTTTTTTTTTTTTTTTTTTTTTAATTGTTTTTACTCAAATGTTAACTTTCGTTACAGTGTGAGTATCTAATTACTGTTTTTTGTTCCTTTTCATTTCAGTCTAATCTCTTCATACAGTCCTAGATAAAAAAGAAATCTCTGTAGCATGGCCTAACATTGGTATATTACACATGATGACACATGCTCTATTAATACAAACCAACATAGGTCCACTTAATTCAATCTGGCTATTATAATTTACAGTCTTACAGGATATGATCAAATATTTCTATTTCAAGAAAAATAAAATAAAATAAAAAAAAAATACTTTTCTAATCTCAAACAATAACAATGAGAAACTAGTTTAATCTGAAACCTTTAATTCATGTGTTGCTGCACTTTGATGAGGACTGGATTCACAAACAACTGTGGAACAAAAAATTGCAGTTTCCCTTGCTTAATAATGGCCCAGATTGAAAGTCTTGATTTAATCATGACTCATCGTTTATTTGAGAGGTTAGAACCAAATGTTGCAAGTGGCAGTTATCTCTTTTTTAAAACAAAGAAGACTTAATGAGTCAAGTTGTAAGCATTATCTCTCAAATCCACCAGACTACAAATAACTGACAAAACCGTCCTGTAGATTTTTGAGAAATTAACATAAATTAAAGTTTATTTGCAAAGTGTTCAAACTGGCAAAGCATTCTCAGTCTAATTTTAAAATATATTTATTTGGTCTACCTAGCTGTTACTAGTTGCCAGATCTCTTTCAGCTGTATGACAACATTCGACCTCATCCCAGCAGGTATGATGCCGTGCTGTCACAACTGCCATGGAAATTGCTGGTGCCTAGGGGGACAGGTAAATAAATGCTCTTTCGTATTATATAAGTTTTCCCAAGTGGTGTATCCCAGCAAAGTGGGAGACAGTAAACTACAGTGCTGAAGGAATCTGTGTACACTCAAAGCCCAGAAAGTTATCATCACTTTGTGTTCTGAATACCTTCCCTAATATACTGGGAGAAGAGTGGTGTCTAATGTATCTTTTCCAATTAATAATTCTTCTTCAATATTAAATTATTAAATAGTATCTTTATTATGTATAACAACCAGTACCCCCAATGATTAAAACTATAAGGACTTGTATGCAGAATCTGAAAAATCTGGAATACAGTTTCCAAGTATTGCCTTTCCACTGTAGCATTTGCAGTTACCTGAGCTATTATCAGTAGTATTACTGATACAAAAGTTACAAAGAGGAGAGTAAAGATTACAGGGAAAAGTAAAATATTTAATAGACATAGTTGAAAAAAAAAAAAAGATATAAGGCAGAGAAGAATCTGAAGAATGGCTTGTACAGCTGAAAGTTCATGTATGTTCTGTAGTTATATTAAGTGAGTCTGATAAAAGATTTGAAACTCTTCAGCAGTTTTTGACTGCCTTAAAACCACAATATTAAGTTGTGCTAAAAATACTTTGTCCTAAACATGTCCTAACAATTCTGTGTTCTGGATTGCAACATGAAAGCATTATCAGTAGAGCAAATATTTAATCAAGAGTGAATGATGAGTTTGGATATTTAAATAGAGACTGTGAGTGTGAAACACATGAAGAAATTCTACAAACTTAGGAAATGGGAAATATGTCCAATTTTCAGCATTAGGGAATCTTTATTTTCTTAAAAATATTTTCTGCTTAAGAAAATATGTATTCATTTGTTAAAAAGTGTCAATTTTACCTGCCTTTTCTGATGTATTGAACCTGACCAATACTACAAAGGTGGGTTTACTCTTGTTTTTATGTTTGTGGAGACAGTCTGGAATATAAAGAAAATACAAGTAATCTAATTTGTGGAAATGAAGTGGAGCTTTCAAGTTACTGAATTTAATAAAGAGAAACTATGGCTGAGGAGAAATGTTGATGAACAGGGAGCAGGGAGCTGTTCTTTGTAGGTACAGCTGGTGCTAAGATATATTCCCTTATGAAAATACTTAATGACCTTTGGTTAGATATAGCTCTGTGTTCCTTCCTCTGAAAGAAATGCTGAATTCTGAATGTATGATAGTTATTAAGAAATTTTCTAATCTAATCTTGCATAGCACATGCACCCTGTTATGCTTTCATTAGCCATACTAAATGGCTTTATGATAAGAATTAAAATTTTGTCAGAGCTTCCTATTATTTCTTCATGTGGTTGAGAAGGAGATAAGAGAGAAAAATGTGTGATTGCCACTGTAAAGCAAGAAACAGTTGCAGCCAGCTCTAAAGTATGAAAAGGAGAAATAGAAAAAAATCTCAGGGATAATAGAAAAAAAAATCAAATTAGATATTTAAAGAATTATTTGGAAATCCTTTACAATAATGTTAATATTACACTTACTTTGGGAATCACCACTGTTCCTAAAAGGGAAAATCTGAGAAGCCTAGTGAAAGAGGAGCTGAATCAGATTCATGCTGATGTACTTTCATAACAGACAGGTAAAATCTGTTTTGCTATAAGTATGGCCTTTGAGAGCCTTACACATAACCATAAAGTGTATCTCTAATAGAGACGTCTTCTGCTAATACCTAAAGAATTCATTTTTCTTAAGTGCCCCACTCCTTTCTTTCCTTGGAAAGAGTGCGTTTGTAACATCTGTACCTAAGTGATCTTAAAATACCCTGCTTATTTCTTGGAAAATAACCAATTTATGGTAATTCCATACCATAGAACTAGAACAGATGTGAATTGCTGACAAAGGCTTGACTAAGAGAACAGGAGGGCTGCCTGCTAATAGCTGCCCAGTGCAGCATGCCGTGTGGGATTGTTTGAGCTCTGTGTGTCTCCAGAGGACAGCAAGGTGGCTAAGATCCTGCATTTACAATCTCTTTCAGATTTTCCCTGAATGCAATGTCATCTTAATGGAGCATACTGCAATGTGGAGTTTGACAGTAACATTTGCTGTCCCTGGGTTCGCTCTTCTGTGTCAGCAAGTCAGCAATGAGGTGGGAGAGAAGGTGTACTCCTCCCTGGAAAAGGCAGTAGCACCAGTCAGGAAAAGTAATCAAGGGAAGTGCTGTGTTGCTTGGTGCAATAGATAGAGCCTGAGTTACTGCGACAAGTGCAAAATGGGAAGATATGTGTAGCATTGGTAGCATATTTGAATCTTTTGAAAGTGCTGATTTAAGCCAGCTACCACTATTCACAAATTAGTGTAATTTCACAAATTGCAAAGTTCTGTAAATATGAAAAAAAAAAAAATCCTGTCTGCAAAAAAATGGAAAAATATTAAGATTTTTTAAAAACTATTTCTCACAAAATTTATTTGAATATACTTGAAAGGGTAAAACTAATTGTTTTGGTGGGAAGCTGCCTTACTTTTCTGTGTTGTGGTACCACTTACAAAAAGCCAGTAATAAGATTTTAACGGTAAGGCAATTTTCCTTAGAAAATAACAGTTAGGATCATTTGTGCTGCTTTTTGTGTCACATATTTAGACTAAAATGACAGTTATTCACAGAATGGATGAGGTTGGAAGGAACCACTGGAGGTCATCTGGTCCAACCCCCTGGTCAAGCATTGGCACCTACAACCTAGACCATGTCCTGGAAACGCCAAAAGATCTCCAAAGAGGGAGACTCCACACCCTCTCTGAGTAACTTATAGCTGCTTTGCAGTTTACTTATTTTCAGATCTCTGCAATTGAGCTTTATTAAAAGTTTAGTGAGAATGATATCCTGAAGAGAAAAACACAGAAGTGACAAGTCACTAAGCATACACTAAAGGAATTAATTAGATTTAATACATAAATGAGTTTCTTGAAAAGTATCTGAAACTATTTTTTGTCTAGAGATTATAAACTACAGTTTTGAGCAAGACAAACTGTATTGTCAGGGAAACAAAGAGGATGAATTCTCCCTGTTTTTAAGTCTTCTGTCTCCCTGTTAAAGCCTTTGATTTGGAGTTACTGTGAAAATTTGACATCAATTACGATGATTTATGAATCAAGTGACCTTGCTGTTGGGATATTTTTTTCAGTACTGTTGGGTCTTTGGCATGTTTGAGGTAGGCATATGACATTTAACTTAATAGCAGCTTATTAGGAAAACTATAAGGTAGCACAATGTTAAATATAGCAGGAATTAGTGAAAGTCTGACCCTAGGTTTTAGCTACTAAGGTACCATTTCTAGGAGCATGTCAGCATTACACAGCTTCTTTTATCAGTGCTAGATACACAAGATCAAAATGTTAAAAAAGTCATGCTGTTTGGGCTGGGAGGCGGTTGTCATGCAAAGCAGGAAAGCACAGAAATCAGTGCTGCTGTGGGGACTGAAGAAACAAATCTGCTTTTCAAGCGAGTTTTATTTTAACTCCATTTTCTTTTATGTTGGCCTTTGTTTTCAGTGTTAACATCACACGATATTTAGTGTTAAAATCTATTTTGTTAGCTGTGTTAACCTTTGGACACAAGCTCACCAAAGAAGACCTGAAAGTGCTGAGCACTGTGGCATGTCAGTGTCTTAGCCGAGGATGAGCTGCTTATAGTGGAAGATGGCACTGGCTCAATAGATAGTGGCAGAGGGGCTGAACCAGCCCCTGCCTGCTCCCTTCAGGCACACAGCTGTAGTCCTGCTTTATATTTTCTTCATCTCCAGTCCTTCATTCTCAGTGGCTGGGGACACTGGGGATGGCTTCACCAATCGGGAGGAAGGCAAGGAGAGCATAAGATGCTCTATTATTTTCCCTCTCCTTGCAAGAATGTCTCACTGGGAATGTATGTACATATTTGTTAAAGGCTTTGCTCTAATAATTTGTTAAAGGCTCTAATAATTGTTAAGGGTTTGCTCTGATAGCAGTACTGCATCATGTTCAACATGCCAGTGGCATGTTGGACTGAAAAGTTTTTTCAGTCCTCTACATTGCACAATTTCGTTTACTTTCAGTAAGAAACAATTCAAAAGATATTGACTGGGTCCACCACCTAAGGTGACATGGTATGGAAAGTTGCCACCGCTAGCTAATGTAGATTTTATAGCAACCCCCAGTTTCTCAAATGCCGTGTTGTTGTTTAAACTCTGGTGACAGTGACTGAAACTGGTGGATTGCCTTCTGGTAATATTTCTATTGGACAACATGACAAGTTGAATTACTGCTGTATAACAGATTCTACATACTACCACAGCTTTTAGAAAATTGTTTTTGTCAGCTAAGAAATTATTGATTGAGTAAAAAATATATTTAAAGTCAGGCAGTGAGACAGGTTGGTGAAAAGGTTAGGTATAGTGTGCTTTCCCAGAAATCACCCTTTAAATTCTTCAGTGATCAACACTAAAGCCCCGATGCCACCTAAACTTCCAGGTAATCATCTCTAGTTACAGAATATATGCTTTAAGATACTCAATTTTGATTATGTAAACAAGAAACAAACTTCTTACTACATTAAAATTATGTAAGTCAAACTTGTTCGTCCTTGTAAGCTAAAAAAATGAAAACCTCCACAGTAATTAGTTTACAGATATGATGCAAGACATTTTATGTGGCAGGTCAGAAAAGTCAAAGGGAAAAAGTATATACTTAGCAAAGGTAGCAAATTCTAAGCTTAGAGAAACAATAATTTCATGAACATGCAGAATCATAACAAAAGCCTTACATGGAACAAAACGGTAAGACATGTTTTATAAGCACAATTAAGAAACCTGGTTTAACTCTGTAGGTATGAACAGTGTTTAGCACTGTTTAGGAGCAGCTGTTTTACAGTAAATTGTACAGCTTAATGGAAACTTGTGTGCACAGGAAGAGACATAAAAGGAGCACAGATGATACAGAGGGAGGGGCGTTGATTTGCAAGGTATGGCACAAGCAAGAGGCACAACTAGGCTGTTTATTCAGAATCTTTGCATTGAATGTAACAGCTGTCTCTCTGCTTAATAAAGAATGCATGGATGGGAGCCTTCAAGAAGCCAGAACGATAGTTTTGGTTCGGGTGTCTCATTAGAGCATTTTGTGGGGCATGATACATAATGATACAATTTTTTAATTGGCCTGCAAGCAGAATTCCTTGAGACCTTACCATTTAGGTCCTGCAGACTCCCCTCTAGATCCTGAAAACACATCTTACTGCTTTGAAGAAAACTCTATAGATAATTTCAGCCATCAAAATCTCTCCATTTTTAGATCAATCTTTCATTGCTTCATTTGCTTTTTCTGGTTAACCTGATGGTGCATTTATGGAAAGCTGAAAACTTCTTTTAAAATTCATGGGAGCAGCGGATATCCAGGTATTGCTGGACTGATGCTTTACAGCTTTTTAAAGCTTTCCATGTGTCTTTGCCCCTCCTAGGATTCTCAGAGGTTTCTGAAATTGCATGTATACAGAATGTGAGCTATATGAACAATTTGAACGTAATGTCTCTTCTATCTTCACTTGCTTTCACCAGCTAGAAATTTATTTAGTTGCATATTCTAGCCCCAGATTTTTTCTTTCTTTAACAATATGATAATATCAGGCTATCGGTGTAAATACACATGCAATTGTCAGTTAACCTTATGCTATTATTTTCAGAGTGCCTGCGGCACTGTATCAGTACTGTCAGAGCAAAAATACCACAGAACAAGGTATTTCCACATTCTTTTCCATGAGCCAAGACACAAAATGGGCTCATTACCAACATGTGGTTGTCTGCAGTTCAATATTAATATGTCTGCTGCTATCCAAAAAGCACAGTGTATTTGTGTAATTCAGCAAAATGTAAACATGTGTTCCTGAAGAGACCAGGTGCTGCCAAAAAAAATAAAAAAATCATATCTTTTTAATCAGGCATAAAGTGTTTTGGTGTGAAACTGCTCAGATAGTCTTTAGACTAAGTTCAGTGCTGGTGTAAGCAGTTACAACTGTTGGATTCAGAAAAATTGCTGTTGCTTATGGCAGTTGAGTGTGCAGCCCAGAATTATTTAAAATCATCAGTTAATATGTTGTATGCTGGGCGTGAGGGCTGAAGACAGGAAACCCCAAGTTCCAGTACTAGCTCTGCTGTGAACATGGAGAAAGGACTTACTTAAAATTCCTTGTGACACTTAACTAATCTGGCTAAATGTATCCCTACTGTATCACATGTACAGAGTTGGCCTTCTGTGTCAGCTTTACCACCTGTAAATGGTGATGATTATAGACACTTACCTCACAGGAATGTTGTCAGGATTCATTAGTTAATGCCTGTGTGGTGCCTTGAAAATGTTAAATGCCACATGCTGCAAAGCAAGGTATCATTAGAATAGTTTAAAAAGACCATTTTAGGTACCTTCCTTTCTTGATTTATATACATAATTCTGTTGATAATAGGGATTTCTCATGTGCCCCAAGAGGGGAATAGGGTCTTATACACTGGGACCAATTCTCTTTTCATAGAAGAATGACCTAAAAAATTTAGTCACAGCACATCTGGAGTCTTGGTATTTAAAATTCTTATGACAAATTTTGAAGTTTAAGTGGACAAGATTGGATACAGATGACCATTATCATATCAATTACCTTACCTAATACCTTTTTAAAATGTCATTATGAATCAGTAGCATCTTTTCTTCATTAATGTATGTCTTTACACTATGGGTGGAGTTTTTATACCCTTCAATGTCAAGTACGGTGTAATCAGCTCTGATAAATGGTGCTTCTGTTGTAGACATTGACAGAATCCCCTCGTTCTTTAAACATAGTGGATACAAATGCAACACATACATTTTAAAGCTAAACAATGGTGTTCAGGTTAATTCTTAGCATTTACACAGTATTGTAGGCCTGTACATGCTATAAAAACAAACCTCCATTACGTTTTTGAGGTGGTTGAGATAACAGAGATCAAATGTTCTATCAAAAAAAGAAACTTTGGTACTTGTCCAATTCTCTAGTCACTGAGCACTGTTCACTGAAGCCAGTAAAGTCACACCAACACACTAAGCATAACCCTTTATAATTTATGTTGTTTTGTTTGTTTGCTTTTTCCACACTGCTATCATATAAAAGTCTGAATATCTTATATTTTGTGGAAGTCTATTTATACCTTTATTTTTCAGATAAAAGTAGTGAAATTAGATCTGGACAGCAAGGGAAAAGTTGAAATGTACAAAAAGCGGTGCTGTCTTTTCTAGCACAGTGTTATTCTTAATAAATGTGTAGATCCAAACTGAAATTCAGATACTGTTGTGGTTGCTCTCCTCCATTAACTGTTGCCAGGATTCTTCATACGGTTCAAGGGAAGAGATAGGCAACCGGTTGTTCTGTTGGACAGGCATCGAAGACTTAATGAGTGAGGTTGTTCTCATCCTTAGCTATTGCTCTGCCCTCTGAAAACACATCCAAGATAGGTAAAACTAATTGATTCATTAGTAGTCTCTCAAAGCATTGTAAGTTTTAGCTCAGTAAATTAAGAAAGCACAAAACTGGCAGCAGGATCTTCATCTGTCTAGCTTTAATTTGTCAGTGCTTATATGTTGAGTGCACTTGAGTAAGGACACAAATGCACACAGAAGTCAATGAACTGAACAAGGATGCTCCCTGCTAACCAGTAAGATATTCTGAAGAAGACAAAGCTGGATACATCACAGGTATCTGAGTGCCTGAGCTAGGTAATCTGTTACTCGTTATAAAAAAAAAAAAAAAAAAAAAAAAAAAAAAAAAAGGAAAGAAAAGAAAAAAAATTCAATAACCAAATGCTCAACAGTTACCACACGTCTTGTTGCAATCAGTAATCCTATTGTTAGGAGGAAAGAGATTTCAGATTCAAGGGGGTGGAAGCACAATTTGAAAATGTTTTACATGTCTGGGAATGTCAGACCATCACATATTTTTCTAGTTTTTTCTTTAATTCCTTTCTATTGAACCTCTTTGTTGACTTCAATAAATTAACGTTATTTGGAGTAAGCACCTTAATTTGAGGTTCATATAGAGAGTAGAGGCAATATTTATCTTCTTTCTCTTTGTAAAATGTAGTAATTTCAAAGATATAGAAAGCAATGCAGTTCTTTCTGTGATACTATTACCTAAGTTTTTTGTGCTAAAGATCAGGCTGTCAAAGCCAAACAATAAAAGTTTGACAGGTGTGATACCACCACTCATGAGCCTACCTCGGTGTTGGGCTTAGGTGGCTAGTATGACAACAAAGTCCTTGTAATTTACCTGCAACTCTTGATTGCTAGCTACCTTACTGTAGCACCCAGGTCTCATTCTCAAAGGCGAGTATGTACCCTTTATGCTTACAAATAGAGAGGACTCCCATTTTAATGGTCAGAGTGCAATTTGTTCTCTGCTGTTTAAAAATAAAGCTTATCCTGATCAGTATGAGAAAACTCTCGTGCCTCTAGACAACATAACTTTGACTCTGTGAGCACACTCAACTATGAATAGAAATACCCACCTGTCAGTCAGTCAAGGTAGTTTAAAATACCTGTGCTGCAAAAGCCTATGTGTCATTATAGATTTAGCAGTACGAGCAATGTTCTCTTTGTCAAACAATGAAGCAATATGACTAATTAACACTCACTAGGGAACCTGAAATAATGATCTCTCTCTCTCTCTCTTCCTAGAGCCAATTACCCCAAATATTCAGATTAGCTACCTACTATTTCTCTGAAAGAAATGTCTTGCTTTCATTTTCTTTTTAATTTAAGGCATTATGTACCATGTAGCATCATGTTATAGGATGTTATGTCACATCCTGACAGCTTACAACTAGGGATATGCTGAATTTATTGGATAGTTAATACCTGCCTGAATTAACAAGATAACCAACTTCTCAGGATAAGGAAATCTGGGAAATATTTGCAGTACTTCCTTCTATATTTGTAGGGACAATTTACCTGACTGATTTAATCAGCTGTAGTATTTCATTATCGCTTCCACTAAGAAAATGTTTAAGCATACATGTTTATTTATGCATACATTAAATTCATATAACATGTATGTTCTGATTGTACAAATGCCTATAATACCTATAAATATAAACAATGATTCTGTAACATAAAATTATGATGCTTGATCAGGAAGATATTTCCACAGATATTATTTTGATCAAATTTACCAAGTTCATAAACACTAAGACTGTTCATGGAAGTCTCTCTGTTATATGGTGACTTTAAGCCATTACATCAGAAATGTTACCTCACCACTAAACATTGCATCAGCCCTAAAACAGAAAATAATTTAAGTATGACACCTTTCCAGGTCTTAATGAGGCCTGATAATAGATGGTTGTACAAAGTCCACAGCTGAAGATCCTTTCCTGAAGACAGAACTGAATACTCTAGTTTACAGAAATGGAGCAGGCTCTTTTTCTTCTTTCCCTCACAAATGGGATGAAAGATGGGTAGGCGTGTTGTTCATGAAGCCTAGTAATACTAGTTGACTAGTTATGGGATTCCTGTTGAGTTGAAAGCAAACTGTTTTTTTGACAGCTGTCCTGAGATTGCTGTAATTAGAAGGGTGTTTTTAGACATTGATGTTGTCACTTGAAGGTTGATCCTTGAATTTTTCTGAGCAGAACAGCTTCAGCATGAGGATGGGGAGTATACTGGCCTTTCAGAACCAAAAGAAGCCTTAATGATTGGATACTATGCTGGCACATGGGAGAGGTGTGTTCATTTCTTCTCAGATGCAGAGCATTCAGCCTTTTTCACTTAGATTAGTGCTCTGCCACTAGAACAATGTGGTGTTAAAAATTAATAGCTGAATAAATAAGAAAGTTTAATACCACTGCTTGGGTAATCTGTATCATGCACATCATACGTCATCCTCGTGTATACGTCATGCATGTTCCTCAGGGACCCAGATAGAGGAATGCCAGCCTTCTGCATGAAAATCAGTGATATCAAACAGTGGTGCTTCTGGTGTGCATAAACGTGATAGCACTACAGCTACTTATACAACCTTTAACATATGACATATCAATAGAAAACTTGGAGCCAGAGCTGGGCTACATCTGAGCAGAGGTTTATAGGACTGGAACATTTACGTAAGTGCAGAAAGTTCTGCTTAGGTCACACTGGCATTCAAAATCTATTTCTGTATTAGAGTGGAGTCAGGTAGAGGACTGTTGAGTCACAGTACTGAGAACAGTGCAAAACTTAAATGATTATTTTTTGGCCTTGTTTCATAATACCAAAGTGCATCTTTCTAAGATTCTTAATATTAAGAATCAATAAAACACGTAAGATACACCTAATTTTAAGCTATCCAGATATCTCACAAAAGTCAAGTTTGAATGTGAGATTACTTTCATGCTCTTGTTTGCTTTATGATGTAGTAATTAGGTGTTCACTTGCATCAGAAGTAAACTTCTGACTCTCATTTCTTTCAGGGGGAGTGGCAAGAGTATGCATTTGCTTGTGACAAGGGCACTGCAAATTTATTGTGACATTTCTTAATGAAAACTATCTTTGATTTCTAAAGGAAGATTTTTAATTAATATATTGTATTTCAAAAAACAATTTTTAATATCACTATGTTGTAAATTTTGCACGTTTCATTTAAAAAGTGGCAGAATTTCAGCACTAGGGTGAAATTTTCCTTTTTAACCAACACTGTTACGAAATACCTATCTTTGTATCTGCTAAACAATAGGAAAATTGAGTTTCCAAATGGTTATGGTCCCATTTGTAGTGAAATTTAGCCTGAACCTACTGATCAGATCTAACTTGTAAGCCATTTCCTTCTGTCTTTCAAGCAAACTTGAGGAAAGATCAGACTTCATCCCCAAATCAGACTTTCCTAATATTAAATGAATTAGGCAAGCAAAATTATTTTTTGCCACACCGTACCTAGAGGGCTGTTAAATGAACACACTTGAAATTATACTGTAAAGGTTTTGAAAAATTCTGTTAAGGATAAGTGATAGTTTTCAGTGGAGAAATTGGTACATGACAAATGATGTCAGGCTATGTCATCTGAGGCACCAGGATCTGTAAGGCAAACACTTCTTTCCCATGAAAAATACCTGGACTCGAAAATATTCTTATTTCTGCTGCTGGCACACAGGAGATGTTTGTTCATGTCCTCTTAGATTTTTTTTTTCTCCTCTCAAATTTCTGAATTTCTGTGGTACCATCAGTCTCTATATTTAAACTTTACTGTCACTAGTGAGAGTGTAAAATCTTTGACTTGGGCAGAAGTTGGCACAGCCAGTCTCAGCCAGTGCATGACACTGATATGCGTGTGTAAATATAGGAAAATGATGTTTATTTTCTCAGTGTACATAACACAACATGTAGATCATGCATAGATCAAGGTTTGCCAGTCTGTTGTGATCAGGTGTATTAGTGGGAATTAAACAGCTAAGGCTTGAGCATTTGTGCAGTAGCTACACAAATACTCTCTGTGTCAAGCTTTGAAAGCGACATATGTGGACAATTTTTCTTTTCCATCTACTTGTGGCTGAGAAAAACTGAGATTGACAGAGGAAGCAGCATTGAGGTGACATGAGACTGTCAAGTGGAAAGTCAGTTTAAGACAAAAAAACAGGGAAGCTTCCATTGACTTGACTGGAATACACAGTGTGCCTTTAAGGGGAAAATGTGCTATGTCCCCGATGTTTACAAATTAGTTCACAGGTAGAAAGTGCTTTTAAGTTGCTCTGGATGCTGAATTTATAACAATTTTATGAGAAAACAGCACTAGGTATCATGTCCTTTTAATGTGGTTGGAATTGAAGTTCTTCATTTTTGCTTTTCCTATTTAAAAGGTTCAGTTCAACACCATTTGAAGTGGCAGCATAAACTGGTTACATGAACCTAAATTGCTGGCACTGAGAGCCCGCCACTGACTTGTGTTGTATGCCTTTCACAACTCGGATCTTTTCAGAGGTTTTATAAAACATCTTGTGGCAGCTCATCCTGTTCAGGGATTTTTGGCTATCATAGTATCAGCAATTGCAAGGTGTTGTAATATATATATTATTATATACATTCAGTGAATATTTTCTTTGTCTTCCTTCTCTTCATACAACAAAATGAGGTTTCTTAACTGTTTCTCTGCATACTGTGCTTCACAGAAAGCTGTTCGCTCGCTGGTGTTGTAAATGGAATACTGATTTGTTACAGCTTCCATCCCTTACTAGTGCTCCTGCTGCTCTTCTCCTCTATCTTTAGAAACTTCCTTTTTAGACAGTGAAAACAGGATAAGACAGAAATGTACTTCGTTTATTCATTCTCTTTCTTCAAGCTGCATCATATGCCCCATATTACAGTGACTAATGTGATAAATTACATGGTATTGAGACTGAAACAAAGGTACTTACAGGAATTGGAAATACAGCTCTACAATTAATTTTCTAGTACTTTTAAAACTAATAGTTCTATAAAACTTCTTGAAGGTTTTTAGGATTCAGCAGACTGCAGTTAATGCATTTTTGTTCAGAGTTGTGTGGAGTTTGGCTAGCTTGTTGGCCACATGATTACAAATCAATTTAAGAGCAACCTCTTAGGCCTGTCTGCTAGGTGTGCATGCAGACCTGCTGAACCATGTCACCATTTCTATGATTGCCTTATACCAAAGAGAAATACTTGAAACTCCATGTAGGTACAGAAGCGGTTTACTTAAGCAAGTATTGTAGGTTAACACACAAAAGAGTGTAAGATGGCCTAAGAGTAATGCTGCTCACTGCTCCCAAAAACATTTGCTGCCTTTAGTTTTCTGCTTGATTTCTGCAGAGGCAAGAGGACTGTCATTACTGACTAACCACACAAATGTTTTCTAAAATTATGATGGAGCTTATTTTACTGAGCCTTAGAAATGTAAGAGCCAAAGAGCAAAAGCATCTTCAGAAGTAGCACACGAAATGTGTGTGAAAATAATATTTCTGAGTTTGTTACATGCTGATATCTCTCAGTTCTTTTTGAACTCATTGCCATGGTCTTTTAAAAAGCACAAGCTTTTAGAACCATGACTCATTCAGATAAAAGTTAATTACTTGTGACTTTCATGAGCAACTATGAACAAAGGAGAGTAAAACAGGCACAGCCTTATGCAATTTAGAAAGAATTTTAAAGCTACATTTTAGCTTGAAAAGCTGTGTTACTAAAAATGTTACTGCCAGTGAAGCTTTCCAGTGTGATAGCACTGAGATGGCAACGTTTTCCCCTGATAGCAGTCCAATCACTGCTGTATAGGAAATTATTTTGAAACAGGTGTTTGCTGTCCTTTTCTTGTTCCTGTGCTTGCTACTAGGGAATAACAGAGTGCAGGTCAATCAAACTATTGTTCTTCTACTCTGAATGAGAAATAGCTGCTTCTAGTAATGATAATTTTAGAAATGACCACTATGGTTAGAAAAAAATGCATCAGTATTCTGCGGTCTGTGATATGTTTCAAATGACAGAGCCTTGTTAAGAGGACATCATTTCTGCTGGGTAGTTTTCAGAGCTGTGTCAACTTTTGTGTTGGTGCTTCTTTTTGGTATTTACCAAATACCTTTGGTATTTGTCTGCCTAGCAAAGCACAGTCAATTCTGTAGAGCTGCTATGGTCTGCTACAAGTAATACTGTGTACTTGAACCAAAGTTGATGCATGTCTTGAAAGTCAATTATGAAATAAAAGCAGTAATTTTTCCTCTCATGTGTTCTACAGTATGTGACAAACTGGCTGCACACATGTGGACCCCTGGAACTGGAGAGCTGTTGAGTTAGGAGGATCAGGTGCTCCCACTGCTGGCTCTAGTTAGCACAAAACAGAGGAAAAAAAATCAGTTTCAGTGCTGATTACAGCTATTGTTGAACTCTGAGTCTCTGTCTCTGCTATCCCTGCTGCTGTAATTATAGTGTTTGCCCCTGCAACCTCTCAGTTACCTCAGTTACCTCAGCAGTTACCTCTGGTGGGAGTCTAGGGCAAACTTCCCCTCTGTTGGCTGACGTTCCCTGAAGTGTCACGAGTCCTTTCAGAATCGTTGTGACATTCACAAACCAGAGTCTTTTGTTTTATTTTTCTGTGCAACAGCATAAGCACTCTGACAGAGTTTATGCCTCATGCTGTCACCCTGTGGAGTTTGCTGCTGTTGGAGGTCATTGAATCAAACAGTTTAGCTGTATTTTGTTTTAGGGGATGAATACTTCTATTGGGATTATGAATGCATGCATTTTTTCAAGACTCAATAAGTGTAATGAGATCAGATGCTTTAGGATACAAGTTTATCACTTAGCTAGAGGGGTAAGGAAAGAGTGTTCTCCTCTAATGGACACCATGATATAATTTGAGGAGTAGAAGCCAAGAACAGTCACTCTTGACTAAATAATGCGTTGGTCATAGCAGGGTAGAGGAGATCACTGATGGAAAAGATATGTGCTGGGGCACTGATTTGCATGTACAGTTTCTGCTTATGTTCAGAACTATAAAATAAAAGCTTAGTGGGGGGTTAATTTTTGTTATTGCAATCACATGTTGATTGCTACAATTTCAATAAAATATTTTAAAGAAAACCGCACTCAGTAGAGATGACAGATGGAGAAGCAAATAAAGTCCTGCATGATTTCAAGTTTTAAGTGATTTATCTTGCTAAAGGCAGCATACTTAGTGCAGGTAACCACTTCAGTTAGATTGATACAGTTGTTGTTTCAGAGCTTGTCCAAATAGCCTTTTATGTTGCAATCAAGTAATAGATGCAAGATTGACAAGGTACAAAGAAAAGGAGCTTTCAGTCAACAAACAGACTAAAATCCATTATTGTGGTGTGTACACTGTGTCCTGGACCTGTAAACACATCTTCATTGATCCCATGGAAAGATAGAAATATCTCCCCTTGTATGGTTCAATCAAGACCCTTTTCACAAAGGCAAAGTGCAAACAATATTGAAAAAGCAGAAAAAGACTGACATTACAGTCAAACAGTAAATAATGGTTGTGCTCGGGAAGCCTATCTATAACATTTCAAACTGCTGTCAGCTCAGATGAAATGTATAACCTCTCTATTACAACCTTAAGAAAGATCAAAACACATGTACTGTACATTCCCCTTACTGTCATACCCTTTTTACCAACTGACCAAATCAATAAGAAAAAGAATTTTTTTTTTTTTTTTTTTCAGTTTTGCATGTTTGTGGGTGTCTCAGGTCTAGAAAAATCATTGAGACAAAGCTCTGCTTTTTGTTATTGTTTTTTTAATCCTCATCATTGTAATGACTGCAAAAAATGTTGAAGTATTTTTAGCTGAGTTTCATGTGATTGGGCAAGGCATGTAAGACAGATGACCTAATACGGCATTGTCCTTTTTGTTGTTTTTTATATATTTAATCATCTGTGTTACATATAATTTTTAAATATGACACTGCAGTCAGAATTTATTTATATAATTAATAAAAGACGTATTCTATTACTTTGCCTATTTAGGTCTACAGTTGAGTTAGAACACACAATGAGTTCACAGCAAGTGCACCACCCTGGCAAATGACTAGCTTAGCCACCCCTTTCACTCCACGTCCCCAAATCCCACTTAAATCCTTATTTGAAACCTTAAGTGGAATTGAAATTTAGTATAAGCTTTGGTCTGTCTCACCAGTGGCAATGAATTTTATGCATACTGCACCAGGTGGTGCTAATAACTGTAAGGGTCTGCCCAAGGATTAAGCATGGTCTATAAAAAGATTAATTTGCTATTTAAAGTTAATATTGCTCATCTTGAACTGTCATCTAGATAGTATGAAGCTGCTCCTCACTTTCTTGAGCACTGAAAAGGGGTCTTTATGTAATGAATAATTACAGCCTCTGGCTAAGGTCACTGGAAATCTGTCCTACAGGAAACTTGTGCAAATGCAAGGAATTATGATATCTTTTGGAAATACTCCTTTATGAATTGGATTGGAGGGAAATAGCCATTGCTGGCTGATGTCTTAGGAGGTACTTCAGGAGGCTGTGATTACCTTGCTTTATTAATCTCCTTCTATAGGCTTATTGCAGGCACCTTTTCTTCACAAGGTCCAGGTAAAAATTTGATCAGTTATATTTGGTTAGAAAGTAATAATAGCATTTAGTTGGGGTACCTACTCTAAGTCTGTTGGGAAACTGTTAGAGAGCCACAGAATGGCTGAGGTTGGCGGGGACCTCTGGGAGTCATTTGGTCCAACCACCTGCTGAAGCAGGGCCACCTAGAGCAGGTTGCCCAGGATCACATCCAGAGAGCCTTTGAGGGTCTCCAAAGAGGGAGATACATGCACATCCTCTCTGGGCAACCTGTTCCAATGCTCAGTCACCCTCACAGCGAAGTAAGTGTTTCATGACATTCAGATGGACCCTTCTGTCTTTCAGTTTGTGCCCGTTCCCTCTTGTCCTGTCACTGGGCACCACTCAGTTGTTATCTTTTGTTATTATCTTTTATCTCATTGGTGTTTGCTTTTTATCTAGAAGTACTGGAAAGCTTACAAGACAAGTCATTTTGTTATGGACACCTTTTTGTTTCACAAACAAAGCGATTCAGTTGTTGAAGAAAGTTTCAGATTAACATTAAGGGTGAAATCCTGGCTATGTTGAGGGTAATGAGATTGTTGCCAGGGCTTCAGTAGGTCTGAAAAGCTTTGCATCAGACCAGATCAGTTCTGCTTATCTTTTGCTCAACAACAGCTGACTTCCTCAGAGGAATGAGGATGTTGTGGCCCTCAATTAAATTTTGAATATATCCAAATATTTAAAGTCCTTACAGCAGGGCAAAATACAATTATTATTTTGTAAGATTATTGTAAACAGAAGATAAAATGCATAACAATATTTTCATTATGGTAATTTTAGGAACAATTTATAAGAAAATGATAGCATACATTACATACTGCAGCTGTTTAGGGTGAGAGAAGGGGAGAGTTTGAGAAAGGAGGTTACCAGTAAAAGGTAGAAAGGTGGATGGATATATGTGTGAATGGTTAAATAACTGTGTCAGGAATCCTGAGCAAAAATAAGGGCAGTTCCCTTGTCAGGTGTTGTATCAATTACTGGATTTGGTTGTGGGGTCTATATTAGGCAGAAGTGAGAGCTGTCTGGAGTTGATGACTGCACATCTGTTAAACTCTGAACTTTGCACTAAACATTCTTCTTTGCTTTTTATGCATGGCTGGGTCATAACAGCTAACTCTTCTGTTTAGATCTAACTCCAGTTGTTAGATGTAATCACTTTCTTCAGCACCTCTTTATTGAAGACAGCCAGAAGGAGGGAAATTTCTGTGAAGTACAATCATTTCTGCAGCTGCTTCCCTAAATTAAGGGAGTTAATAAATGATGGCAGCTTTTACTAAAAAAAGATATGGGAAAAGTAAGGCTACTAGATAGAAACCAATAGCTGCTAATATAAGATCTTTATTTTTATTTATTTATTTATTTATCTATCTACCTATTTATTTATTTATTTCTAATGAAAAGATTTGCTAGGTTAGAACAACTCACAACATTGCAAACAATTGCATGCTTGTGTAGTTTCTCTGGTAGATGCAAGACCTAAATTAAAGACCTTGATCTTGATTAGTCTGACTGGGTCAGCTACCTATGTATGTGCAACAATATAAATTTTTACAGAACTGATGTAATTGGAAAATGTTCATCCTACTCAGATATACAGCTGGGTAGTTAAATCATAGAATCATAGAATATCCCTAGTTGGAAGGGACCCGTAAGGATCATTGAGTCCAACTCTTAGAGTGGAGAAAGCTCATTTTCTGGAAATGGGAGCCAAAAACGAACCCACAACTACCACATCCTACATGTCTATAATGGATACTGTCTTACTGGTATTTGGAACTTGGTGGTCCTTTCCTTCACATTTTTCTTCCTTCTTTGTCTTTCTCTCCTTGCAAGTCTTTGGAAAGTCTTGAATTCTTCCTTTAGTGTACTAGTGTGGAGAAATGTTAAAAAAAGAAAAAATGCCTATTCAACTCTACAACTCTCCAATACATCCAGCTGAGAACCATGGGAATTAGAATTAGTGTGTATCTTTCAAAGTTGTGTTCTTCTTGCTTGTTTGTTTTCCTTCTAAGTCAATTGTAAAATACTTGTCTTACTCTTACATGAAAATAAAACTAGAGGAAAGTCTTTACTTTTCAGCCCTGTTTGAAGTCTGCATTAGTCTGTCTAGAACAGCACTACTTGAAAATGATAACTGGATGTTCAAGTGAAAATAACTTAGATTAGCAAAAATTGACCTCCGAAGTTTCTGATGTGAATTGTGTATCCTAAAATACTTCATAGCAGATTTTGAAATCCAAATTTTGAATACAAAGTGGAAAGAAAAGTCTGTTCTTACTTATTTGTTTCTCTTGTATTACAAAACAAAAAAAAAAAAAAGTGTGTTTTAAATACCTTGTCTTACCTACTTCTTTGATTACTTCTGTCTAGGACCATCCTACATCCTCCTATTAGGTCATTCCTCCTTAAAGAGGAGACTCCATAGGCAATCCTTTTGGAAAAGCAAAAGAGTACTGAATAGTCTTTCCATATGATCAGGATATCAGAATGTATATGGTGTTTGAAAATTTACTGCATGTAGCAGTAACTGTAATGATTTTTAAAAATTCTGGCAAGAAGATACTCTTCATTTTGGTTATTTCCTACAAATATTACAATAAAATAAAATAAAATAAAAATAAATCCCTGGGTATTGACAGATCTTTTAGTTTGTATTCCATCTGCGGAAACTACATTTATTTATAATCTCCTAGTACAACAAGAATTCTAATACTGAAACTAAACAGGCAAAATTATGTGTATGTTGTAGGATACCAGCTTTGCAGAAAACAAATGTGCAATGACACAGGGTATATGTCAATTAGCATTTTACTTTGGCTAAGGAGCATGTGAATATCCCAGTAGTTCCCTCTGATCTAGTTTTAGTTCACACTTTGGCATGGTTTCTGAACATGCCGGCTGGACTCCAAGCTGGTGCCAAACCAAAAGATGTGTTCCATAAGTACTTTTAATCCACTTGAATTGCTAATGGGTAGTAAGTCCATGGCAGTGTGATAGGGATAGCTGATGCAAACTCATCTAATACAAGGTTACTGTATGCAGTGGGTACTTGGCAAGGACTGTTTTGTTGCACAGATCTATTTTTATTTTGTCACTCTACTTGCTAATGCAGGTGGGGACACTGGGTTTGGAATCCTTTCTCTGTTAGTAGCTGGAAGCAAAGGTGTCCAGACAACGAGACGGTAAGAGAGCAGTGCTTCTGTAGTGTGCTCTCACGGCCACTAACCAGCAGGTGATGTCTCAATGATTTTCTCATCCTGATAGTATTATTTATGTTTAATTCAAATAATTAAAAAAAAATAGGAGCTGTGATACCAAACTCAAGTTCTTAGTTCAAGGCATAGCGTAGAAGACTGTGCAATTGAGGTACTTAAGATGCCCTGTAAGAGGTTTCAAGTGAGAATCTCAAAAAAAGCATGTAAGTGGAACAGACAAAAGGTTTAAACTCAGTCCAGAAATGCTTGGGTCTAGTCTGAAGCCACTCTCCTGAGAGTGTCTTTTCAACGCAAAGAGTGGTGTTTTTTTTTTGAGACCCACAGCACTGCATCCTTTTTGAAGATAGGTGCCTAGGCCTCTACTTCCAAAGAAGTAAATGAGGATTATTATTTTTTTCCTTTAAAAATGATGAGAGTAGTGGAGGTAGTGGTTCTCTTTATACAGTAGTATAGTGAGTACAACGTTCACTCAGCAGATGAATGGTTTCTCAGTCTGAGACTGCTTTACCCAACAATTGGTGGATTACTCAGTGAAGGAGGTTTACTCAGCAAACCAGGGGAGATGCTTTAGTTGACATCTCTAGATGATAATCTAAAGAAACAAACATGCACCCTAGCTGCTCTGAATGAATAACAACTTAAGAGTACTTGATACTTATCAGTCCCCTTCCTGCTTCCCCAGAAAAGCAGATCCCCAAAAGAAGAGCCTTAAGAGTTCATAAGAGTCTGTTTGCAATATATGAGTAGGTAGAAAGTAAATTTCTCAAATTAGTTATTTGCCCATCTGTAATGAAGGTATCTGGACCATATGACAATAGCTTTAGACTAGATTAAAAAAATAAAGATTGATGAGTACCTAGATAGATGACTCTAGAAATTAGCTGATGTTGCACTTACAGACTACATTGTCTGTAAAAAAAAGTACAAGATACCTAAGATACCTGTTCCCCAGAATGTGTATATAATGTACTTTCCAAGATAACTGTAAAGCACTCAGCAGAAGCACTGAGAGTAGAAATGTACTTATCCTAGGCACCTTCTATGGAAAATGAAGGAAGCAGGCACCCCAAAGGGTAATTCCATTCATCTGAGGCCTGAGTTGCCTTTTGGCAGTGCCTATCAGTCTTCACTGACAGTACAGAGAGCCTCGGGACAAATGTGCATCTAAATCCATCCACCTGACTTAGGTGCTTCAGTTAAACACTGAATGTTAAGTGGCATAAATGTGAGCATGGTGAATTGTGTAAATTCTTACTGATATTCAATTCAGTCCTGTCATAGACCAAGGTCATTATAATAATAAAAGTGAATTACAATCATTTTTTTTCATAGACACCCATATCAGATAGCCTAAAGCAATATTACATATCATAATTAAGCAGCTAGTAGCCAAAATAGCAGATTCAGTAGAACAAACAAGTAATGCAATAAATGAACATTCTTGCTGACATCATATTTCATATGCATATTTATTTGTTAATTATGGGAGTAAGATATACATAGAAATTTTTGAACTTAAGATTTTTTTTAATTATTATTTCTGGCCTTTCCAAAAGGTTTTTTTCATAATCAAGTGATAGAGATTGCTTCAAGCTCCCTTCCCTATTTTGTTATGATTTGTTTTTAATCAACTAACAATAAACCTTCCCATATCTCAGCTTTCATTCCGTTTCTTGCAATAGCCTGTTCTTTATTGTTGTGCGACATAAGCCTGGATAATGGATGTAAGATTTTAGTACTGGCCCACTGCTGAAAAATGCACATTACAGCATGTTCAGCCTCTGGGAGACAGACACTGACTTAAAATAATTGATAAACTATCTCTGCTAGGTTATCCCCATTTGAGTACACTCACTACTGTGTTCTCACAGAGAGGGTGGATGACTCTGAAACAAAGTACTTGAAAAATGGCTTGGATTTCCATATGACACCCAAGAACAATATGACTTCCAATAGTCAGTATCGTAGTAAGAATTCTGTAGCTTTCTTTCTGTAAGAAATATCAATCACTTGTGATTGAAAAATGAATCTGTAAAGTTAACCTACGCTGTCAAATTTGATTTATTCAGAGGTAAACAACATTCCAAGAGGATTTAGTGAGCCTGTGTTTGGCAAAGGGGTATGTTCAGGTTGTGGCACTACATAGATTGAATGTCCAAACATTTAAAAACTCTTTTATCATTGGCCTGAATACAAAAACGACAGCCTTCATTTGGTGACCTTAGAATGTCCCTGCTATTTGTTATGGGCTTTCTGTATTTAGTTTAACCTTCCATCATGCTGGGGTTAAATAAATGACAAGTTGTTATTTTTCTGATTTTTAGATTAATATTGAGCCATTAAGCTATAAACATATTGAGCAAGAGCTCAAGCCAGTGTAAATCAGCATAACTTCATTGTTTCCAGTAGAGCTTTGCTGAATTGCATCAGCTGAAGAGCTATCCTGTTATTTGGAACCGTACTATATCTTGCTTTCCTACAGAGCTTCTGGCTGGAATGTTTGATCTGTAAATCACAATATTGTCACTATATTTCTTATCCTAAACTCTGCCTGCTCCTTCAAACATGTCTTTATTCTTACTTACAGCTGTTCTCCCCTCTTTCCTTCACTTCTGAATATTTAGAATGAAATAAAAACCCAAATATATTTATGAGGAGCAGAATCTTGGACTGGTAAATCCAACTGTGCTGTTATAAATGTGGACCACATTTTTTAAAAAGTAAAAATAAAAATGAAGGCCTGAGGTCAATTTCCACACTATATTTACACTTGCAATTACCATAAGCGTGCATGCAAATGGGGTGACTGAATGCAAAAACAGCGAGATAGGTGTCTGTCTAAAATAGACAGATGGTAATTACATGCAGAAATGTCAGGGAGCAATTGTGCACAGACCTTTAGCCTCCTTTTCAGCTGACTGTAGCCTTTGAACTATTTTCCTTCCTTTGCAGGGCACGGTGCTTGCTTGCTTAAGGTATAACTTCTTGTCTTGAGAAAAAGGAATGGACACAGGGTTTCTATATTCTTTTTATTTTTATTTACTGTCGTGAGAAAAGTGGCAAAAAATATATATACAGATATTCTTTTCCAAATACCAAGCACAATGTATTTCGGAGTTCAGTATTTCCAAGCTTTTAGATATTGTTTCCAACTAATCTGGCATTGTCTCAGATCACACCCAAACCATTACAATCCAATTGTATAAAAACATATGCTTGGCCTGCTACTCAGAAATTACAACACTCACACGGCCTTATGGTTCAGAGAGTTGTGAAAGTGGGGTGTTTCCATAAGACAAGTGGCAATAGCCTGTGGTTGTGTTGCTGTAAAAGCCATTTAAAACAATTACAACTGAAAATGAAATTGCCTTTGAAACAACAGGTAAAGAAATGTGGTGACTATTGTATAAATTTCCTATTTGTGTGTTTTCAGTCATAAAGAAAAAGAGCAAATTAAATTGATGTATTTCCATTTATTTTTTCTATATTTTTAAAATTACATTACACTATATTAGATGAATGATACATGTTTATGCTAAATTTAATTTTAGCATATTTATAAGCCTGTCTTAATACATAAAACCAATTTCCCCTTTAGAGAATCACGTTACAAGTTTCTGTTTTATTGTATTCCCTCCTTCCTTTCTCAGCTTTATTACAAACCACAGTCTGACTCCTTTTTCAACACTGTATGTGTTGAATCACCAGTAAAAATCTCCAAATCTAAAAGGAAATACTTATCACAAAAAAAACAAACCAACTTTTTTTTTTTTTTTTTTAAGTAAACACCTTTCATGAAGTCAACAACAGTGACTTCAAGGAAACTATTAGGTGTGAGTTTTGCAGTGGTGTCAGAAAAAATACTGCGTAACTTTGAGTATGTTTCTGCGAGCTTTAAAGAGTGCATGAAATAGGTGGGTGCAACAAACAAACAAAAAATATATTATGTTTCTTACTTATACAATGTTGTATTTGAGTGGGCCTGATCCTGCATCTGCTCTAGCACTACTCATTGGGGTCCTGATTCATTGCATGTTTTACTGAACCATATGAAGACAGTGGCAGGGCTTAGTTTGTGGACCCCACAAAAGCCTCCTTTTAGGTGTTAACCCAGAACAGACATCTTTGAGGTACCCGTCCAGTTCCCTGGGGAACTTATCTTTCTGTTTTCCCAGTCAATACATTTATTTTGTTTATTTTTGGTTCAGTCTAATACTCCCACTTCAGAGCTACCTAATAATGACCACGGTGAATAGCACTCTGCCAGCATGCTGGTGAGGTCCCGCACTACTGTGTGGTCACTGTGCTCTGACCCACCTGAGACGTCTAAAATGCTTCAGAGATAACAAAGCTTGGATAAAAGTTTGGAGTTTCTGTGGCAGAGTAGAGCTCACTGTTGTCTAATTATGTGGGTTCTTAAAATGCCCATAGCCATGCGAGCCAATGCCAAATACTTCTGAGTAGAACTAGCCACGTGTGGCCTTTCTGTCCAGCGAGGCAGTGTGCAACATGCCTCTGGGCCTCATTTCTTAAGAATGTGCTTAGTTTGCATGTTGTTACAGTGTCATGCTACAGTTTTCATATTCTCTGGGGAAGAAAGTCACTATGTTTTTTTCAAAATTTTTTGTTTGATGGAGTGATGAAAAATATGCTTACCGTTAACATGACATATTTCCCTCAGGGTTAATTGTTCAGAGATTCCTTCATTGTTATTTTAAAAATATAACATCCCAATGTGCTGTTTATGAGACCTGTAGACTTGGATACAGACAGGCATTGCAAGAAGATGGGTCCCTGAAAAGCATGTAGCTTGTGACCTGTGATGCCATTGCTGTTCCTATCTGGTCCTTTCAAATGGATAAATAAGAATCAGCAAAAGACATCAAAACTCATTTTCAATGTGACCTAAGCTAGGATTTGTATTGCAGTATTTCTTTAACAATGAGTGGATACTATACTAATTTATTCTGCCACTAAGTCCCTTTGCTCATTCTCTCATGTAAAATTATTCATAGAAACACAGTTTTGATGTCATTGCTTTTATCAGCTTCAGCCTAGGTGGCTGAGTTGATCTGAGAGCCTGAACCATTCAGGTACAACATGGACTCTGCTATCACATGCCGATGCAGCCTCATAAAGTTGTGTTCTGGGAGCACAGAGGGACTGCTCAGCCACTCACTGTAGAAGCCCTTCCACATGCTCAGGAAGCCCATGGTAGGACATGGGCTTTCTCTTGTAACCTCCAATCCCAGTCAGACATTTTTTTCTAACGTGCAGTTAGTTTCTTGTTCTGAATATTTATTTATTGTTCTTCAGCATATAGTTTTGCTTTTAGTTATGTTGGTATTTTGCATGGAGGGACCTAGCATACTATATCATCTTGTTTGCTAGCCATGGCTTTCCTGGATTTTAACTACCACTTTCCTATCTCCGTGCTATTTGCCCATTTTATTAGTCTTGATTGTTTGTTTACTGACAGATGAGTACACAAATTTTAAATAGGGTCAAGCCCAATACCAGTTTCACACAATAGAAATACACAGATCTGGTGGCAATTCTTCACTGAAGACTGCCTGTGGGACCTGTCAGCATGTCAGTTCTTAGCTCATTTAACCTGCATAACATAACTAAATGCCATGGTAATAACTTACCCTGCCCTAAACCAAGTTTTCTTATGTCCAGTCCAAGTATGTGTCCAGTGTGCTGTGGGAATGAAGAATCAATGACTGAATTTGAAGATTAAAAGTCATTTACTGCTGTCAATGGGAATGCCCCAAAAGAGAGAATAAAATAAATGTTGTTATGGGAAGGTAGGGATCTGCAGAAGAATCTTTTCAAATCAGACTAGGAAGCACAGAAAGTTTGCCCACAGTTGGCCCACACTTGACAGCCTTGACAGATTTTTTTTGGCAAAGAAACAGGAGGATCCATAGATAAAGGGAGCATCTTATCTATAGCAAACATAAATAACCACTTTCTGCTAATGTGGTTTGTGTCTTTTGTGGTTGAGGTTGCAAGTGGGATGCTTCAATAGTGCAGAGTAAGCCTGAGAGCTATAAAGGTAGACTTTGAAATAATAAAAAGAAACTGAAAAATTCAGAATAGGCAGAAGAGTTTGCTACCCACAAACCAGATTAGACATTAAAAGAACAACTGCCCTGCCCTGTTTTTATGTGGTGTCATATCTACCTGGTTCTTTTAATGGTAACTTAAGATGCTTGATAATAATTTAAATGTTTTGCTCCTTTAAATTGTTCTTTGTTTCTACAAGAAGCAGTTAAAATAATCCTGAAACAACAAAGCAGGTCATTGCTTATCTTAACTTGCATCATGTGTAGTGTATGCAAAGATCCATTGCATGCGGCCTTGCCACAGCTTTTCTGACCTTCAGAACTTTCCTTGGGCAGCTGAACTTTTCCCTGGGCAGTGTTAATGCAGAGGAGTCTTCACATCTATTCTCCAAAGAATGGCAAGTAGTGAGATGTTGCACAGTAGTCAGCCTGTTACAACAAACAAAAAAGAAGGAGAATCTTACTTCTGAAGGACTTACATTAGCTGATGTCAAAATCTATGTTTTTGATAGAATTGCTCATTTCAACTCTTGTTCAGTGATCTTTCTAGTTAGATTAGACAAGTCGCATACTGCAGAGTATTTTAAAATGACTTTTAAAAAATTTTCTGAGGTTGCAGGCTGTTATTGAAGCACAGTTAGGGACACAGAGTACAGTACTGGAGTCTAGCTTCGCTGTAACTCTTTAGAGTCGATATTTAAATTTTATTTAATTTACTTTAATATTTTAATTTATTTTGATAGATTTTGAAGGAATTCTTTTCAATATTGGTCCTGCACTTTTCAGCATTATATGGCTTTCTGATGGTGAGCTATCACAATATCTAAATGGAATAAAGTTTCAGAGATTGTAGTGCGACATCTTATTAAGCCAAATATAACCATTAAAAATTAATCTTCACCCAAAAATGAACAGACATATATTTAATGGTGTTCAGATTCACTTCAGTTCATCAGAACTAACAACCCAGCCCAACTCCTTTTCCTATATTTTGATTTTTTTTCTGATGTTTGAGGGGGAAAAAAGGATTTGAAACTGATGAACAGAGACACAGCTGGTTGAGAGACACCTCTGCTTCATTTTAGAATAGAGTGCTGTATCTAAGCTTCTCACTGTATCTCCAAAATCCTGGAAGAGTCGCATATGGAGTGCAGTTTCAGTAGAAGAGATAAATAAAAACTTGGACCCACAGTCTAGTCTAGTAATCTAAAATGCAGCTACTATACAGTTTTAATGGTCTTATTGAGACAGTTTTTATGACAGTATATATCTCTTAATTTATAGTTAACTTTATCGCATAATCTATATGTGCATACACAATGAGTTCAGTGTTTTCATCCCAGTCCCTCATGGACAGTAATCTGCATCACAAAGCCACCACACATAATTCACCTAAATTGGCAGTCTTTTCTCAAAAGTGTTTTTGCTCAGAAATGACCTGTAGCAGCAGAGGAGCTGAACTGCTTTCACTTCACCCCCGTTGCTCCTTGTTTAAAGTGTGGTGTCCCCTGATTGCAGCCAGGGTCAGTGGCAGGGCAGAGCAAAGTGCTGTAGCTACTCACTCGTGGTTCCCCTTCCTTGGGTGTGCGGCTGTGTGCACACCCTGCTCCACTGACAGACCCCGTCAATGCTTAGACATTGGGTGTGTTAAGAGTTAAAAAATATTTTTCTTGTTATTGTTTACAACCATGAATTCTCATTCTGTGTGTTGCAGTTGTGAAGCAGGATGAGAATGGTGAGCATTGCACAACAGCTGGGCTGTAGGTGCTTTGTAGTTAATGGAGCTAATTGATGACTAAAACCTTTGTCTTTCGCTGCTCGGTCTGCACCCTGTCATCTGTACACAGGAATGCACAGACTGTCATAACCTGCAAAATACTGGCTCACTGATATTTTGTACACTCTAATAGGTGATGTTAACCTCTCTCCTTCACACTTTCTTCTTCTCAGATTGAACTGACTGTAAGCATGACTCCATTGTCTCTTGCCCCCTTCATGTGCCAGGTGCAGGATGTGCTGCTGAACTAGAGGGGGCGAAAGGCCGGTATCCTGCCTAAGGGCTGTGTTTCTTAGGGATGCCCTAGGCTGAAGAAGCATTAGGAGTCACTGTCGCCCTTACACTGATATGTAGCAGCCCTTCTGCAACTGCATGAATGGATGAGGTGCACCCCTTATGTCGCTCCCCATGGGACTGGAGTGAATATTTACCCCTACTTGTGACAGCAGGTTTCATGCCTTGGCATACTAGAAAGTTCAAAAGTCTGCTCCTGGGCTGTGGAAACTATAGCTAGGTAACTTCCTTTACACAATTACTGTAGAGTAACCAATCAAATTGGAGTGAGAGAAAGCCTCCGGTTTCAGGAGGTGATTAGATTGAAGAGGGATTGGAGACTCAGGAATGTGAAGTGGTGAGCGTGTCGCTGAGGGACAGGCTGCAGAGCCATGACAGAGTACCAGATAAAGCTCTGGTGAGTACAATTCTGCTTGCTTGTTGTATCACCTAGGGCCGTAAGGAAATGCACGTGAAACCCCCAAACCTGCAGATGGTGCTGGAATTATAACAGCAGATCAGAGAGACTCCACAAGGAGCGCTCACCCCACCACGCTGCTCTGGGCACCTCTTCCGAATGTTAACCTATCTATCAAAAAAGCCATGCTGAAATTGAAGTATTCTTCTCTTCAGAGAATTTGGTAAGGAACTGGAGGAGGCATAGAGAATTTAGCAGTGTTTTTTAGCTGAAGTCGCTTCAGTATAGAGTTTTGGTGGTGCATATCATAGAAGATGCACACAGGAAATCATATGCATCACAGATAACCCACAGAATACTAAATGCTTAAAACAAACATCGCAGTGTCTAGGTACTAGTTTTTACTTCTTTTTTTTTTTCTCCTTTTTCTATGTTAATATAATGAAGAAGTCTACGTAGGTTATTCTTCTATTTCAAAAGAAACTTCTTTTATATTGTTTGGGAACTATGTACATTTTAACTTTCAGAGTACAATGCTTGCAGCACTGAAATCAGTAGTAAATCTTACTGGCTTCAATAGAGCCACAACTCCAGTTTTATTGAGCTTGTGGTGTTTGTCAGGCTGTAGGCTTTGTTGTTGTTGTTGTTGTTGTTGTTTATTGTTTGTTTGTTTTGTTTTGTTTTCCATAATATGCAAAGTGGATCAAAAATATGACTTGATCAAAGTAAAAATGTTGTTCATCTCTTTTGTATATAAAATAAATGTGCACTGACATCATCTGACTTTTTCTACACATAGACCACAACACCACTCCATAGAATATTTACAAAACACTCCTTGATCAATATTGTAACAATTACAGAAAATGCATTGTAAATATAGTAGGGAAAGAGGCAACCAGATCATAAATTGAATGACTTTGTTTACTTGAATAGTCCCTGAGCAAATTGTAGTCCATGAGAAAAAAATCCATAATTTCAAGCCATTTTGCACAATTGACAGCCCCAGGAGAGGAGAAGATTAAGGAACAGAAAGATTCCCTACCTTGATAGTAGAGAAGACTCACTTGTTTTCCCTTTGCTTACCGTCATTAGCTTGGAACTGCAGACTGTATTATTCAATTATTGTATATCTCTGGTAAATTACCTTGAAACGTCTTGATGTTTCAAAGCACTGTGTAAACTGGATTTTGTGTTGCACAAGATAGTTGCTTATTATTGTACTTACCAAGTTTATGTGTGGCAGGACCCAATATGCAGTACTTAGAAAAAATTATAGACTTAGCCTGACACTTAATCTTTCACGTGTGTGGTGTAAGGGATGTGGTGTAGGTACATTCCCTGTGGTCTTATGAACAGACATGATGAGCTGAAGCATTCTGTTTTTCTACTAATAGGACCTTGTGAAAGAAAGTCTCTCTAATATTCTATATTCTAATGGTGGTTTCATCTCAAGCAGATCTGCACTTTTTAATCAAATGAGGGATTTTTTTTTTTTTTTACTACAAGAAACAGGTCTTTCAGATGTTGTGTATTCTCCAAATACTTTCTACTTCCAAGTCTGTAGAAACAAATCTACCTATACCCTGACAAAAAGGGGAAATGTCAACTTGCATAATACCAAATTAGTTTTGAACCTCCCAGATTTTGTTTCTGTTGGAATGTATGCTCATCTTGGTTATTTTCAGATCTGTATTAAAACCGGTTGAATATTGAACGTGTCTGAAGACGTACTTAAAGTCTAAAACTTCTGAGACAAATTCCTTTACACTCGGCCTTCTTAGTTTCAGTTTGGGGGAGATGGAAAAACAATTTAAACACTTTACTACTGAAAAAGATACTTGATTTTGTTCACTTCTGTTGTTAGCAGTATGAAACAAATGTAAAACAAATGTTAGTTTTGTCACTCAATCAGTGGATGTCAATCAATCAATGGATGATTCACAATAGAAGGGACAACTTAATAAGCTTTATGAGACAACTGTGGTGAATTCAGGGTAACAGGAGCCAGGGACAGGAGGATGTGTTGTGAGTAGCTGAGTTTGTGTGAGGAAAATGTGGGTGTGAACAGGCGTAACTGCTGTTTGGCCTTCATAACTTGCTCATCCTATATCTGAAACATTTGTGTCATCAAAAGAGCTGCAGAAAAAAAAGTGACTTGGGTGACTAGTCACCCTGAGTAATGCCTTGCAAATTCTCAAAATGAATGGACCGGCAAGCAGTGACTGGATATTCATTTAAATGAAAGAATAGCTACAAATGAGAAATTGGATAACAGAAACCAGTTTCTCCTTTAGGGCTAGTATAAAGGTCTGTGTTGCCCTGATTAAACACAGTGAAAGGTTTGACCCATACCTTATTTTTACTCCAATTTAAAGATTTCTGATCCAGACAATTTCATAAGGTAGCTGTGTCATGTGGTGAACAGTGGTGGTGAACAATACTGTATTTCTGTGGCAATCACTAGACAAAGACAGCATTCTCATTAGCCAGTCAAGACTTTTTAACTTTGTACCATCTTGGAGAAACTTACTGACTGCAACGCTGTAACCTCAAATCTGAAAAACAAATAAGAAAGGTATAAATTTATTCCTGGGTTAGGCAGTTCAGAGATTGTGTTCACTCTGGAAGTGTTATTACTTTTTCTTGAGAGAAAGACAGAGTCTCCACAGGAGACTGTAGTAGAGAAAAGACAGAACAGGTGTGTGCCTAAATTATCTGCCCAAAACAAAGTCTGATGAACCTAGGGGAAAATCCTCATAGAATCTAAGCATTTTGGAAGAACTGTTTATACTGGGTAGGCCTTCTTAAAATCGAACTCAAGTGCCATGAATCTGTACTGACCTCACAGGGGATATACCAGTTTATGGCAGCTAAGAATCTGTCCTTTTTATTATAAAAATGGAATTAGATTAAGTTCATTATTCTAAGTGTCACTTTTACAATAAAAAAATGAGCTTGAGAGTGGCTGCATGGCAAAAACTGCTACTGAAAGGGTAATGAGGGGTAAAAGACAAAGGAAGTCTAAATAAGTCCATTTAACACAAACACAAAGATGAATAGGCAGATATGAATATGTACATATCTGCGAATAAAATACATATATCAGATACATACATAATGATAATATACACAGAGGAGAAAGAAATATATATAGGACATTTTTTTCTGCCTGAGAAAGATTTACTTACCTTAACAGAGATTAAAACTGATAGGTGTATTTGTAATCTCTGTACAGTTCTTTAAAACTGTTATAGGAAGAAATGTAACACAGAGGACAAGAGCTGTCACTTGCCACTCATCAGTGTGGTAGCCTTCCTTTGCTTGTGTGTTCCTTCTCTTTCCCCACCTTTACCTTGGCAGAACTGGGAGGAGAACTTACAGTACAGATAGCCTTAATCAAGCTACAGTGGCTGACATTTGCTAAGAAGCAGTGATTGCACCTCATTTCACAGGGTAGCCACCTAAATAAATGTTTTATTTTTTGTATGCCAGAATGTTCCCCATGACTCCTGTACCTCTGGATTGTATTTTTTTTTTGTTTA
Source organism: Anas acuta (assembly GCF_963932015.1). Lineage (NCBI taxonomy): Eukaryota > Metazoa > Chordata > Aves > Anseriformes > Anatidae > Anas > Anas acuta. The sequence continues at coordinate 40,137,300 of NC_088983.1, read as the reverse complement.
TTTAATGAAGAATGTCCTGTTTCTTATCAGCTATCCTCAACAGTTGTGTTACTGTTTATCATTGTTACGCTGTCTCAAATCATCTTTGGGAATCTGTGAACAGTGATGAAATAAAATAATCATAATTGTCTTTTCCATTATCATTTGTCCCAATTTTCCTTCCTTAAAAGTATTGTTAATGAAACATAAGACTCCATGCTACTGTGAAAGTTTGCAAAAATTGCTGTACTAGGTTGCAGGGTAGTAGTGAAGGATGCTTTGTGTCTTGCTATTTACTACAATGTGCCCTAAACAATAGCCGAACAGTATTTGCAAAGTGTTAGGAGAAAATTGGGACAGCTAGGTATTATTTTTTGTCATTTGTATTCATTAGTTCCATCTAGTTTCTATCATTCTGTGCGAAGGTGATCAGTTAAGATTAGTGAACTATTAAGTACCAGTCTACAAAGAGGATAATACAGATTCCCCTTCGAGAAATAATGATTCCTATGATGATTCTTTTATTTTAAGCCAGATGCTTAGATTATGGGCAATGCATTGCTCATTGTAATGTCTATGGCATGGTTTGCATATAATGTTGATAGAAAAGCCTACCGTACCGCTCTGATGAAACCAACCTACAAATCAGTTTCCAAGAAATGAGAATTAATAGAACAAGCAATAACATCCTAATTTCTACACGACAGCTAGAGTAACACTTAAAAACATTCTGCATTACCAGATAAATACACCATTCATTTTCACAAATGGAGTCTGTTTCAATTCTCAGCTGTTGGATGATGATTTGACTTGGAGCAAAGGCAGCATAATTGGGTAACAGCTGAAATGTGCTTCATTGAAAAGGGTTGAAAGATCCATTGCTGGATTTCCAGGAGTGTGAATTACAATTCCAATAATATCAGAAGCAACTAATTCTATTCTTTAGAAGTGAGGACATAAAAGAAGTTTTAGGTTTTCTTATTTCAAGCTTTAATTGAGGCCTAGGTTGTAACTCATTTTCATCCCTGAATGGGTGGTAAAAACATACACAGTAGGTAATTCACACTACCTCAAAAACTGTTAGTGCCATAAGAAGACTAATCAGGGTAAGCTTCCAGTAGCAAATTATCAGCTACAAATTAAAACCTTGCCGCATGTCTGCTAAAAGCAACCTTTTTTTCCCCTCACTAACATTTGTCTAGATTAGTAACTGTTGGATTACTATAGGCTACGAGGAATAGGGAGTGATCTGAGCAATCCATCAAAACTTAATGTTTCAGAAGTGAATGGGGAACTGTTTTAAGCCCTTACTTTTGTTTAACTGTCACATTTACTAAATTTTGAAAATCTAGTGTTTTGTTATTTTTTAATGGCACACATAAAAAATATGTCAAGGAAGCAAATTTTTTTTAAATTAATGTATTCATTTTGTTTAACTTGTAATGCATCAGTCTGAGCTATGAATTGAGGCACAAAACATCTGGCAAAGCACCTACACCCCTGTGGATGTGTGTTCAGGAAGTGATGTGTCCCATCTGCCATGTAAGCCCTTTGTCCTTTCTAGGGGCACATTTTAGCAGACTGCAGTCTGTCATGAGGAGCCCTGAATACACCCCAAATTTTAAATGCGTTGCCTTTGCTTCCTTACCTAACAGAGAGTTTCATTCCCTTTGTGATAAATTGTTGGGTTCATTTGGCCCTGGAATCTTCATTTCTAGATTTTTGTTTTTCCATCAGATTTGAAGTCAAAAGAAAATGAAATTTCTCAGTCCCATCACTAAGGCAATGAAATGTAGAAGGGAAGCAAGTGATCAATTAAGGGTCATGTGTCATGTGCAATACCAAATGTTATTATTTTGGTCTTATACATCTGTATATCTTTTCTGAAAACACCCTTTTAAAAAAAAAATAATAATAATAAAAATATATATATATATATAAAATAAAAGGGTGAACTCTTCAAATGTTCTTTTTCCAGTTTATTCTTACTGTTCTGCTTCCCAGCCCCTGAGTTTTTTAAAAGAGCAAGAAATATTTGCACGATGTGTTTGTACTGTTAGAGGAGTTTTTTTGATACTGAGTGCAGGCGTTTTACAAATCACCAGAGACTTGCTCTCTTCCTTAATCGCTCCAGGTAGAGTCAATTTATGGTGTGTGTTTGTTTGGTATTGGTGTTTAGGTTAAAAGAACAGTGATCCCTGAAAGAAAGGATTATCTTGTACTCCTTGCAAGCACCTTATTTATGGATTACTATATACATAGTATGAACAAAATAATTACAGTCAGAAAGCATCCTGAATCTGTTTCACAAATGCTCATTTCATCCTCTGGATTCTGTTTCATAGACCCAAATTCCACAAAGTGCTTAAGCTCATGCTTAAATGTAAATAGTTTCTTCATTTTTAAGCTTTAACTGGGGCTATGTGCTGTATCATACTGTAGGTAGTCATGATGAACCTCTTTGGTCTCTGGTGATAAAAGTTGTTACTTTGCTCATTGGTGCAGATGATTTTTTATCAGTGGCCAATGTGATACCAATGCTAGTAGATGCAGCACCATTGTTATGGATGCTGTTTTTCAACTGAATGTATCTCATGCAAAAAAAAATTGCAATTTTTACCCTTTGTCCAAGGTCTAATAAAAATAATATATATATATATATTTATGTATGTATCACACATGGAGGATTTCTGTTGTGCATTTTAGATTTTTGTGTTTTCCTGATTAGCAACAAATTTACAAAAATAAAATAAAATAAGATCCAAGATAAGCTTATTCTCCTACTGGTTGTTCTTTGTATGGAACCAGGTAGCACTACATAATTCCATGACATTGAAGTTTGCGCTATGTTTAATCAAGTCAAAGAGAACCTCAGCCAAATTAAATGAGTTTTTTATGTCTCTGTACTACCTGATGCTTCTCTTAATTAAGCTTTGTATGTGTTAGGACTTTTCATCAAGATAGTTATCATCTTGCATCAGGTCTGGGTGAGTCCAGGCATCCAAGGTAATACACAATACTCTTATTTTTGAGGTTCCTGATTCTTCCTTATATGTGTTAAGTTTTACATGAATGCTCATTAAATCTACTAAGATAACTGTTTGATGTGTTACTCAATAGATGAAACATAAATGTTCTTTACAAAATCAGTAAAATTGCTTGGAGGAACAACAAATTCATACATCAGCCCATTCTTTATGTTCTAAAGTGCAATTTACAGGACTGAACTAAAGCAAATGTCATACCTTTAATTTTGTAAAAAGTTATGTACAAGTCTATTATTCAAAATAATCACATAACTGGGAAATTCACTGAACAGCTACCTTTCTGCTCAGCAGGGTGCCATTTTATAGACTTTAAAATTCACTAAGTTCAAGCAGCTTTCGTTCTCAATAATACATGTGCTAAATATGTCACATTAAAAGTGCTTTTGGCATGTAAATGATCCGTTTTCACATAGAAATGCTTTTAAAAGAATCTGAGCTCACTTTTTTGGAAATTATAAGTGCATTGAATTTCATTGTCCTACAGAACCATGTAGAGTTGATCGAAGTGAACTACAATGACAAACCAACCCTTGTCAGCCCTTATATTTATGTATCATTTGAGCTGTCAGAAGTATATATAGTTGCATTTTCTTCTACATATTTTCTACTCAGTTCGAAAAAAAATAATAAAAAAAAAAAATTTGGTGTAAGGAGGGGGAGGTGGGTTTGCTTTTCTAGGCCTAAGTGCTCACAAGCACTTCTGTGTATAAAAAGTTAACATTTCACTGAAGACTTGCAGCATGTTAAACTGATTTCCTAAGCTTGTTAATTTTTTCTTAGAACTCAGCAGTACTTCTACCACTGCTTTAATGTTGAAAGATAAGGCAAATGTTTTACAGGTGATTTAGGATGCTTATCCTCCAAAGAACGAATTCTGAATTCTTATGCATAATATGAATAAAACTGAAAGCTTAATCTCTGTCTCTCACTGCTTCATTATACTGCTGCATACCGAACAAATTCTCTATACTCTGTATACTGCAGAGCGAGATTCTTTCATGATAAATTGATTGTACCTATTCCCATTCTCTGTAACTCCATGTAAGGGACCTTGATAATGTCAGACATACCCTGCTTTTAAAAATCTTTTGTTCTTTCTTATTAGAATAAGTAAAGCAACTTGAATACTGTTTGGAAGTCATTATGTTATTATTCTGGTTACCTATAATACAGTACATGGCTCCAGGATTCCCACAGATACTTGTTTAAGAAAACAATCTGTCAAAAATGTTCAATTCTTATTTTAAATACAGAAACAAAATTTGTGAGATGGTTCAAAAAAAATAATAAACTAGAAAGACTTGGTTTCAGGAAAGGAGAGAGAAAAGAAGAAAGGAATAAAACATGTATTGGTTTGCAAAGTCCCAAAAGAAAGGAAATAGAATTCTTTAACTTGGTGGAATTGCAGTGTATTGGAAACCCTACCCCACCCTGTGGTGGAGGTCACTGTGGGTAGGCATTAATCCTGGGTGCTAAAACCTGTGGGGAAGAGAAGATACAGGAATCCATAGCTCCCTGGTTTTGAGTTGCAGCTATGAATAAGTAAAGTCATAAGATGTAGCTGAGTATAGGATCCAATTAATTCCATTTCCAAAAGTGACAAGTGGCTTGATTATATGTTATATATATCTCTGAGCGTTTTTGTTCTGTATAAATCAGAGTGTAAATAGACACATCATAGATTAAAAATGGGAAATCGATGTGACATACAGTAAAAGCAAAGTTTGAATATCTGTGTTTTGTGTATGTTTGATTAACACATTTATTATATTAAAAAATATTTTGTGTGTATTTACATAATGTATTTTTTAGCATTTTTATTTCTATATCAAACAAGAATTTTAATATTATTCTGTCTAGTGATCTCAGGCAATACTAGATGGAGACTTGAGAGATTTAGACTCACATTTCTCCTCTTTCTTAAAGACAGTCATTGTTTATTATGTATTATCTAAAGCTAATCTGAACCGAGAATACAGGTTAAGTCTTTGAACATGGAATATATGGCAGAAAGAGCTCCAAAAGGACTCAAGTACAAATTCTGTATCCTAGTAATACGCTGGTTATCAGCTGGTTATCAGCAGCCATCCACTCAGGAAAGTCTCCTTCTGGAGAAACACTTGGCCAAGGCATCCTGGAAGTTTTTACTATGGTGACATGTTTGCTAGATGTCAGTGGATACTTTAAGCATTCAAGACTCTCAGATTAGTTATTGCAGATTTTTCTTACCAGGTGTCAGATTGCTATCTTTCCACATTTCTTGTAATACCCATTCAATAATGAGGAAAAACATTGCATCAAAATGTCAAATACTTGTTCTACTATCTTCCAACCTTGTGTAATTATTTTAACATGAGCCATGACCTTGTCTTCCAGATACTAAAATACAGTAAGAAAAGTAAAGCACATTAACCTAGTTAATCCTTGTTTTCCATTCAAAAAAGGCTTAAAGTTTCTTTAGGATCTGGATCTGAACTGAAGGTGTCTATAGAAGCCTATCTCAAAAATAGATAAACTTGTACTTAAAGAAATGCTTTTCAACTTTCATTCAAGAAAACAGCTGTTGAAGAATGACCTCTGAATGTGTCTAAAACGTGTTTGTAGCACAAAGACCCAGTAAAATATCCTGATATGTGAAGTCATCTCTTCAAAAATGCTACCCTTATGTGTGAAGAATTTGTAAATTCCAGTTATTGAAAGGTATAACTGAAATTGTGATATTTCTTATAGCTCCCATGTATGATCTCACATGCACTATGTAAATGACATAGAAAATAAATAACAGAGATGCAGCCAGTAGGAGTCTATATAGATTGAACTGACTTCCTTAGAAATTAATCTAAAAGATGACAGCCTTTAATAAAGAACTGTACCTTTTCTGTATTTCTTTTTCAAATCATTTGGCATAATATTTTATCACAAATCCTGTTGCATTTATAATTTCATGGGGGTAAGCAGGTTATAAAAAGAACAGCTGTAGTTTTAAATAAATTCTGTAGAACTTTTTTATAAGGGTTTGTTAATCCAACTCATATTTGTTGCCAATGGGAAGCACTTTAAGATATTTCTGACTTCATACAAATTCTTTCTAACTTTGTGTCTGGCATTCAAAGCTATTTACAGGGATTTTTAAATTATTGACATTTTTAGGCTTTTAGATGTTGTGGATGCAACACTGAAAGTACTGATTTACTTTTTAACTTTCTGAGGTATGTTTTAATAAAAAAGAAAGTGAAAAACAGTGCCTAACTTTGAACATAAAAGAAATCTCGGTCTCATTAAGTCAACAGTAATGCTCTCCTTAACTTCAAAGGAGACCATGATTTCATCCAACATATCTAACAATTCCATAAAACACACAATGAAAATCACTTTACAGTATTGGCAGGCAGAGTATGCATTTGTATGCATCTCAATGAAGAAAAGGCAGAAGCATTTTGACATATTTACTAATGCACGCCAGCTCAAAATTAAAATAGCAGAGGGAGATATTGTGTTATAGCTCTCTGGGATTATTAAGTGTGCACTACTGCCATTTAAAATGAGGCAAAATCTATGCTGTGAAATTACAATTTTTTTATTTTATTACAATTCTGTTATTTTGAGTTCATATATACTGGCTTTATTTACTGGTTATGAAGTACAATCCATGATTTCTCTTAGACAGGGAAGAACATTCAAGGTGTGTGGGTGAAAGGTGAACACCAACAACAAGCATCCTGCTGAGCTCAAAGCTGAAAACATACCAGTACGGATTCTGTAAGAGTACAATAAATACAGCCACCTAAGGTTAAGTGAGTTAATGTGTGTTCTGTTAGACACTTTCCCGTGGTAATGTTAAAGCAAGTCGAAAGCTACACCTTTAAATAAACTGTAAGAAAAGGAAAAAAAATGGGCCGGTACATCTTAGTGAAATTTAATATTGGTAAGTGTACAATGATTTTCAAGTAATTTAAAATGTATACTTCAACTGGAAGTGGAAGAAAGGGTGTGGGAGCAATGATTTCAAGGTTAAAGGTAAAACACAGATTTTCTTTATATTATATATAAACCGATATATACGTATTACATATAAAAGTGAAGAAAACTCTCCAGAAATATAATATTTTTCATCGCTGGCTCTGATAGAATCACACTTTCTTCATTGTCAAGAATAGTTTCCTAAGAATTTAGGAATAGTTTTAGAGGATTTATTAAATTTGTACTGTTGCTGACCTCCTGGAACAAAATTTTACATCTCTACTCATGTGTCTGAAGATCTTAATTGTGTATAAACAATTTCCTTTTCATACAAAAAAGGTTTCCAAACTTCTGGTGAATTATAGTAATCTTCATCTGATAATCCTTGCTGCTCTGAAAACTACTAGTGTTTGGAAATAATTTCAGATGAGTCCTTGTATCTGAAATTGTTTATCTTTTCATAAAGAGATCTTGCACTTCTACATTTTTGCCTTAACGCCAGAAGAGTCATCTGCTTAGGAATAACTCTATTATTCTCTACTTGCAGTGCATGTCTGGTCTGAGAACAGGTTTTTAATAATAGAGGTGTGGAATAATGGTATGATGAATCATCCTGCTAGATCTTACAAAAACTAAAAAAAAAAAGAAAAGTGTTGTAAATAGTGATCAGATATTCTGTGGCCATGCCTTTATCAGCTGAGATTTGTTCTAAAATCTGAACAGTGTGCCAACCAACTTGTCATTACTGCCTTCTCACTAGGTATGTTTGCACATGCTTATTTTGTCAGTGTGCCTCATCATTTATGTACAGCCTATATTTCCATGCCTAATCTCTCTGCCTATGCCTAGTTCATAAAGCTGCAGGGAATTTTCAGGAATTGCTTCTTCCTGTTTCTCAGCTGTTAGTTATCACGGTCAATCTGAGACAGGCTGTCTGCTTACATGAGCACTGCTAATCCGTTTCATCAGAAAGCCAAACAGGTTACTGTAAACCATTACTGTATTACACAGTGTGGTTGAAGCTAACATGTTTGTCTTCACATGGGAGAGGATAAGAAGTGCTGAGATTCAGGTATCACATCACAGATGGTGAAAGTCAAGAGCAGAGTCCACATTCTTCCTTCTGTTGTGTTACTGCTCTCTCACTCAGCTCAACCCCGACTATGCATTAGTGTTTGATGTTCAGGTAATTCCCAAGGGCATTTATAGGACAGATTGAACGTCATTGCAATTAAGTGTATAGATATAGGTCTGTTAAGGCTTTTTGATATTTTAAAATAGGAATATTAAATAAGGTGCTGACATATATATATCCTGGTGGTATTAAAAACCAACAAGTCTCCAAAATGGAACATAAGGAGACAAAAAGGCCGTCATCAGACAAGGCTGCAAAATTAATGATGTATTCCATTTCTCACTCGAGAAGAGGATCAAAGAATATCATCTATTCTTAAAATTACAGAACCTACCTTTTGAGGATTAAGTGAATTTTCTGATCTTTACAATAATGTGTTCAAGTGTACTGTTGTTACTCCTTTATGTTGTACTATGATATGGGAGGAGTGTAATGTGTGCCTGTGGCACGAAGAGCTATTCTGGAATTGCTTAAACATGGCATTGCTCCTTTTTGGTCTGGGATTTCAACAGCCAAGAGCTGCAGTGGGGGAAGCCTATGGCATTCTGTGAAATTGGCATTTAACATAGCTTGGGCTTCAGATTCCTTGGGGTTCTGTTTTTGTATGCTTTGACCTTGAAGATCCTAATCTCTGACTGGCATCCAGGAATGCTACTGCACTAGGACAAGTTGGACAGTGTCTGGCTGTAACAACTTTGGATGATTGCAGTGTTTCCTGTTCCTATGTGTTACTGTTCCTTCTCTCCTAGAAATTCCTGCCTCCACTATGAAAGACAGCTCATCAGCTCATATTACATTCATAGCACTGCATATACTTGTATGTGAAAGTCCATTATTCCTGGTAAGGGCAACCTTAATATTCTGGGGCTTGTTCAGCAATTGGGGATGCTCAGTGTCAGGTTACCAAATATAAATAATACTGTATTACATAGGTAACTTTGAGGTAGATCTGCCAACAGAGGGGCAGGAAAATTTGCACTTGCCCCAGGGTAAACAATTTCTACTTCTGAATCAGAACATAACTGTGGATTAAAACTACCTCATACATTGAATACATGAGAACTCAGACCACTAGTTTTCAGGTGTTTTATGACAATACAGCCCACAACACTTGCACATGATAAGTAAACTATCACACTTCAGAAATAACATAATTTTGGGGTATGTCGCCTTTCTATTAGGAAAAGTTTAATGTGTTGTTTGTTTTTTTTAATTTTATTTTTTATTAGAAAGCATAAGCTGTACTCCATCTCAGTGCTGTCAAATATTTGTAATATTGAAGACAATCCCATATGGATAATATAAGGAAATAACAAGGTTCCAAATGAGAGCTCAAACACACCTAAATGTAAAGATAATTTTGCATCTTGAGATTCTTCATTTTGTTCTTACAAAATTTGAAAATGTATTTTGAATGGATTTTGAGAAGGTCAGGGTATGAAAAATAAGAGGTTACACAACACTTTTGTTTACTGTGCAGCACCTTCCAAACATGCACATTCAATTTAGTAAGAGCACCAAATATTTTCCCGTGCTCCTGTTTTGAAATACAGGCTTTGCCTGCTTTCTGTTTGCTGCTTACAACAGAATGACATCTGCTGGAAGAGGTCACTAGTAAAAAGGTGTTAGCAACTGAGAGAGAAGTTGAAATCCAATCTGGATAAACGTATGTTTGAATCTTTACCAGTTATCACCTAGACATGTATTTACAGTAGATAGATAAGTAGGTGAAAACAGTGTAAAATAGTACTACCTAAAATATATTTGAAAAGTGATACTTAAAATTGTAAGACATAAGCAAAAATGTCTGTGCTGAACTTAAAGAGATACAAGAGATGCAATCAAAATACAGTTATATTGATTTGATTCTTTCGGGAATACAGTTGATTAGCAAAAGCTGTTTTGTTTCTTGTGAAATATCTTGGGCTCAACACAGTAGCACTTAACCCAGGGAAGTGCTTCAGTGGAATTTTCATGGACTCCTGGGAGTTTCCATAAGAACTGGAGCAGGCTTTTTCTACATTAGCAAGTAACTTAGTGTAATACAAATTAATCAGTAGGTTGAAATAGATGGTGCTGAGGCCCTTCACATCTCCATTACATGTGGCTTGAGGAATTTAAATTATACAGCATTTTATCTCATTGCTGGACCAAACATCTTTGGTACACAAATGGTTTTCTGAAAAGACAAAGTGCTGGGTTCAACCTGGGGTGTTGCAGTGCACATACTTGACTTGGAGGCTGCCTAGGGTGCTGTTGGACTAGAGCCACTGGTTTAGCTGCCCCAGAAAGAATCTTGAGCCTTTTTTTTTTAAAAAAAAAAAAAAAAAAGTTTACCATTTCTGGGTACTAGGGCATAGATAAACATATATGTTCAGATATCCAGCCACAAATATTTGAATAATATTTCAGAATATAAAATGGTTAAATTCCTTCATTGAAGTAACCAAATAGGACACCTGGCAGAGACAGAAGAGTTTTCTGCCTCAGGCCACAGAACAACTCCAGAAGAATCTGCAGAAAATATTTCAGCCCAATGACTAACTTAAGCTTCGTAACACATTTATGGGACTTCTTTATCACAGAAAATGAGAGCATTTGCCAAACAGTATATCCCATTAACATATTCTTGTCCAAGTCACTGTATGTATTATACAGAGACATAATCTGTCCATAGCTAGGTACCATTCTAGACACAACTTCATTTTAACCTGAGGAAAAAAAAAAAAAAAAAAGGTACATACTCCTCTGGCTGTCCTTTAGAATAATTTTGCCACCAACAGTTTCAGTCATATTGCTGTTCTGAGACAGAAGAATAGCTTGAAAAAGTTAGTAACAGAAATAGTTCGTCCAAGTAAGTCCCTGTAGAGCAAAAGGCTGTTTCCAAGGCTACTTAACTCTTCTGACTTCATGCTGTCAATCAACATTAAGATAGTTTTATGTTAAAGCTTTGAAAAATTCAGCAATATACAAGCAAGATGGAATCCATATTTAACAAAAGAGTGAATTTAATAGCAGAGCTATAGATAAAACATTAAAGGTCAAAAATACACAGAAGAACAATAAACACCACAGTGATAAAGGAAACAGTATAATGAACAGAATAAACACTGAACTGGCAGTTGAAGAGTAGTAAACACTACTGAGATATTAATCAAGAGGGACTGTGGTTTATGGGCTGGATTTGCCTTGAGTCAAAGCAAGACATAAACCAATTTATGTAATATATTTTTGTTTCTAATATTTTCACAGACACCAAGATGAATATTTAATAAAACAATTAAAGACTTCTTATCCTTTTTGATGTGGTAAGAAACTAAGAAACAAAGGCCCATTGCTAATAGTTCATCTTTGTGGGAATACTTATCATTATTTTGACATGAAGCCTGAATTATTATTGAAAGCAAATAGAGAAACAAGGTCTCAAAGCTCTTGGATTTTTCTTTTATTCCTGCCATTGTCACTGTGTATTCTGTGGCAATGAAACAGCAGATAAATTAAAGCTCACAGAAGAAGATCTAACAGACCTTATAAGAACATCTTTTTCCTTATAAAATTAGGCAAAGAGATACATTTAATTTCCCCTCATTCTTATATATAGACTTTGTATTCTTTGATGCCCTGGACCTGGTGCCCTAGAAAAGCCAGGTACTTTGAGTCTGTACTTTCTTTTCTATTTCTTATCAGTCACTTACAGAAGCTTTTTTCCCCAAGATTTTTTTTTTTTTTTTTCCTGTTTCTCAGGAAGAAATGTCCACCCCAAAGAAAATAAAACAAATCAAAAACAACCCCCCCCAAAAAAAACACAAAACAACAACACAGCACTTCTTTCCCTCCTACAGAATTCAGGGTCAGGAAGTCTCTGGAACAATGCTTAAATATCAACCATCAGCAGCACACAGCTGCCTGTGTTTAAAGATCTTCAGGAAATGAATCAGCATCTCACTTAAACTAGGCATTTCCAAAGGCTAGAGGATGGGAAATCTTTCCATGGCAGAAGATATCACTAAAAGGTTTGGGTGGCACAGTGATTCTGTACACTGGCATTCATCCTTTTACTTTAGGAACCATCCAAAAATATTTTTAAACCACTTAGAGATGATATGAAAGCCTCTGTGAGCAACTGGTCTAAATACATTGCAGAAATAATGCTAGGTCATCTAAAGCAGTTGTTGGTATGAGATGACAGCTGTGCTGATTTTACATACAAAACAGAGGGAAGCAACAGAAAGTTAGCACCAGTTAAAGCCAAGAAAATACTGTTTAAAATAAGCAATCCAGATTTTACATATGTACTTTGTAAATGACAGATGGACACTTAACATCCAGTTGAGAGGTTTAGCCCTTAAAAAGTAGGACGTAACTTTCATCAGACCTTATCCTCCCTTTCCTAACTGGGCAGCAAAGATGCCAAAAAGGTAATTCTGTGTTTGTGGTTTTGGTTGATGTCTCCTTTTAAACCTCATAAGTTAATGGAAGAAATAGTCTTGTTAGAGACAAGAAAGAGTCTTTTTTTCTTTTTAATTTTGGAGAAAGTCACCTTAAATTCATGGTTGTTTTTGTTATAAAAATAAACATGCCAGCACACATTTGGAACCCCATATGACTATTTTCTTCCCAGTGAGACAGTGTGTTCAGAGGAGTATAATATTTGACAGTCGTTAGCAAGCAGAGAAGTCCATTTTTCTTTACCAGTAATATCCTTTCACCTCATTATAAAACAAGAGTTGTCATACCAAAATTGAAGACTTGTCAACAGAGTGGGGAAAATCATTTTTAATTACTGTATGAATAAAGCTGGGGGATTATAAGAAATGGGGGAAGGAAGTGTGATAATTGAAAGAATTACAGGCAATTCTTGAATTACATTTTGTATTTTTAGTTGTTACAATATCTATGTGTTTCTATATTAATCACAGAATTGTCTAGGTGGGAAGAGACCTCAAGATCATCGAGTCCAACCTCTGACCTAACAGTAACAAGTCCTCCACTAAACCATATCCCTAAGCTCTACATCTAAACGTCTTTTAAAGACCTCCAGGGATGGCGACTCCACCACTTCCCTGGGCAGCCCGTTCCAATGCCTCACAACCCTCTCAGTAAAGAAGTTCTTCCTAATATCCAACCTAAAACACCCCTGGCACAACTTAACCTGTTCCCCCTCATCCTGTCACCAGGCACGTGGGAGAATAGACCAACCCCCATCTCTCTACAGCCTCCTTTAATGTACTTACAAAGAGTGATAAGGTCGCCCCTGAGCCTCCTCTTCTCCAGGCTGAACAAACCCAGCTCCCTCAGCTGCTCCTCGTAGGACTTGTTCTCCAGGCCCCTCACCAGCTTCATCGCCCTTCTCTGGACTCTTTTAAGCACGTCCATGTCCTTCTTGTAGCAAGGGACCCAAAACTGAACACAGTACTTGAGGTGCGGCCTCACCAGAGCTGAGTACAAGAGGACAACCACTTCCCTAGACCTGCTGGCCACACTGCTTTTTATGCAAGCCAGAATCCTGTTGGCCTTCTTGGCCACCTGAGCACACTGCTGGCTCATATTCAGCCGACTATCCACCAATACTCCCAGGTCCTTCTCTGCCTGGCAGCTTTCCAACCACTCATCTCCCAGCCTGTAGCTCTGCTTGGGGTTATTGCACCCCAGGTGCAGGACCCGGCACTTGGCCTTGTTGAACTTCATACAGTTGACCTCAGCCCATCGGTGCAGCCTATCCAGATCCTCCTGCAGAGCCTTCCTACCCTCGAGTAGATCAACACATGCACCTAACTTGGTGTCATCTGCGAACTTACTGAGGGTGCACTCGATCCCCTCATCCAGATTATTGATAAAGATATTAAAGAGGACTGGCCCCAGTACTGAGCCCTGGGGAACGCCACTCATGACCAGCCTCCAACTGGATTTGACTCTATTCACGCCTGGCTATCCAGCCAGTTTTTAACCCAACGAAGCGTACACCAGTCCAAGCCAAGAGCAGCCAGTTTCTTGAGGAGAACGCTGTGGGAAACAGTGTCAAAAGCCTTGCTGAAGTCAAGGTAGACCACATCCACAGCCTTTCCCTCATCCCCTAAGTGTTTCACTTTGTCCTAGAAGGAGATTAGGTTTGTCAAGCAGGACCTGCCTTTCAGAAACCCATACTGACTAGGCCCAATCACCTGGTTGCCCTGCAAGTGCCGTGTGATGACACTCAATCTGCTCCATGAGTTTTCCTGGCACTGAGGTCAAACTGACAGGCCTATAGTTTCCCAGGTCTGCCCTCCGGCCCTTCTTGTAGATGGGCATCATGTTTGCTAGCTGCCAGTTGACTGGGACCTCCCCCGCTAGCCAGGACTGCTGATAAATGACGGTAAGAGGCTTGGCCAGCTCCTCTGCCAGTTCTCTCAGTACCCTTGGGTGGATCCCATCTGGCCCCATTGACTTGCGCACATCCAAGTGCCGTAGCAGGTCGCCAACCATTTCTTCTTGGATAGTGAGGGCCACATTCTGCTCCCCATCCCCTTCCACCAGTTCAGGGTACTGGGTATCCAGAGAGCAACTGGTTTTGCTGCTAAAGACTGAGGCAAAGAAGGCATTAGGCACCTCCGCCTTTTCCTCATCTTTCAAAACTAAGTTCCCCCCCGCATCCAGTAAAGGCTGGAGATTCTCCTTAGTCCTCCATTTTGCATTATTGTATTTGTAAAAATATTTTTTTGTCTTTGACAGCAGTTGCCAGATTGACCTCCAGATGAGCTTTGGCCTTTCTAGTTTTGTCCCTGCACTGCCTCGCAACATCCTTATAGTCCTCCTGAGTGGCCTGCCCTCTTTTTCAAAGATTGTAAACCCTCTTTTTTCTCCTAAGCTCAAGCCACAATTCTCTGTTCAGCCAGGCCGGTCTTATTCCCTATCAGCTCTTCTTTGGGCACGTGGGGACAGATTGCTCCTGCGCCATTAAGATTTTCTTCTTGAAGAGCGCCCAGCCTTCCTGGACTCCTCTGCCCTTCAGAACCACCCCCCAAGGGACTCTACCAGCCAGTGTCCTGAACAGTTCAAAGTCAGCCCTCCGGAAGTCCAACACAGCAGTTTTACTGTTCCCCTTCCTGGCTTCTCCAAGAATGGAGAACTCTACCATTTCATGGTCACTCTGCCCAAGACAGTTTCCAACCACCACATCTCCCACCAGTCCTTCTCTGTTTGTGAAGAGAAGGTCTAGTGGGGCACCTCCCTGGTAGGCTCACTAACCAGCTGCATCAGGAAGCTATCTTCCACGCTCTCCAAAAACCTCCTACACTGCTTTCTCTGGGCTGTGTTGTGCTTCCAGGATATATCTGGGAAGTTGAAGTCCCCCACAAGAACAAGCACTGACGATGTCGCTACCCTTGTCAGCTGCCTGTAGAACTCCTCATCAGTCTCCTCATCCTGGTTTGGTGAACTATAACAGACCCCCACAAGGATGCTTGCCTTGTTGGCCTTCCTGCTGATCCTAACCCACAGGGACTCAACCTTACCATTCCCAGCCTCAAGTTCCACGACATCAAAACTCTCTCTGATATAGAAAGCCACACCACCATCCCTTCCATGCTGCCTGTCCCTTCTGAAGAGCCTATAGCCAGACATTGCAGCACTTCAGTCTTGAGAGTGGTCCCACCATGTTTCCATGATGGCAACCAAGTCGTATCCTGCCTGCCACATGATGGCTTCCAGCTCCTCCTGTTTGTTACCCATGCTGCGTGCATTAGTGTAGATGCACTTCAGTTGGGCCATTGCCTTCTCTCCCAGCCTTGCCATTATTACCCTTGGCACAGCTCTAACAAGCCTTGTTTCAGTCCCATCCCCCTTCTCACCTAGTTTAAAGCCCTCTCAATGAGCCCCGCCAGCTCCTGGCCCAGGTTGTTTTCCCCTTAGAGATAGGGGCCTGTCTGCAGCCATCAGGCTGGGTGCCAAGTAAAGCGCCCCATGGTCAAAAAAAAACAAAAATTTCTATGTTGGCACCAGCCTCTGAGCCACGTGTTTATCATGTGGGCTCTCTGTGGCTGCTCTGTACCCCTCCCTGCCACTGCAGGGACGGACAAAAACACCACCTGTACTCCCGCTCCATCCACTAACCGTCCCAGTCCCCTGAAGTCCTGTTTGATGGTCTTCAGGCTTCTCTCTCCAATATCATTACTGCCAGCCTGGACTATTAAGAGAGGATAATAGTCAGAGGGGTGAACCAGGTTGGGAAGCTTTCTGGCAATGTCCCTGACCCTGGCCCCAGGGAGGCAGCAGACTTCCCTACGGGTAGGGTCAGGCTGACAAATAGGTCCCTCTGTTCCCCTGAGAAGGGAGTCTCCCACAACACCTTCAGTCACCCTTCTTTCTGTCCTGGTGGAGGCAGTCCTGAGGTATGGAGTCGACTTCCTCACCCTAGGCATCCTCGTGGATAGACTTTCTACCTCTTCCTCAGCTACCGGTCTCTCAAGCTCCAGTGCCTCAAACCTGTTAGTAAGGGCACCTGGGAAGGTGGGGCCAGTAGGGGGGGGGCATCACCTGCGATGGACCTGTTTCCATTCCTCCTCAACTCCTAGGTCCCCTGCCTTTGCCCGACAGCAACAGGGCAGGGGGTCCACCCCCATTTGGGGTGTCTCACCCTGGCACCTGTCCTTCAGGCTGCACACTCCACAAGTCTGTCTCCCGCTCACACTCCCTGATATCCCTCAACCTCTCAACCTCCTCCTTGAGTTCTGCCATGAGGCGGACCAGGTCGTCCACCTGCTCGCACCTCATGCACACAGTCTCTCTGCCCCCTGCAGGTGGTAGCAACAGGCTCAGGCACTCCCTGCACCCGAAGACCTGAACTGCCGCAGTTTTGAGCTGGCAGTCGGTCTGGGTGCTTACAGACTTCCTGAAGAGCGCACTGTGTCTGGTGTACACCATTGCAGCTGAGCTAGCAGTAGACTGCCATTAGCGGAGGTGTTCGTATGGGTGGGGGGAGCGCTCTGCCCTTTCTGCTCACCCTGCCTGCCTAACTGCCGTGCCACGCCCTTCTGACAGCCACGCCCTGTTTGCCCGTCCTGGTTGCCGCGCTCCCTAGGGGCAGCTTTTGAACGGCCGGGGAGGGGGCGCTGCTGGCTCTGCCTATGCCTCATTCTCGCCTTGTTCCCCTCCCTCAGGAGGGCTACCGGGTCCTGGTGGCTCCTTTGAGTGGGTTCGGTGCTGGAAAAATTAGCCCTGCCTGTCCGATCCCCCGCTCCGTTGCAGAACACGTCTGCCCTGGAGCCGATCGCCTCGGCAGGTGCAATCAAAATTTAGATTTTGAATTAAGAACATTTAAATTAATCTTTAAATTAAGAACAATCAAAAGATGTGTTGGTAAGGGGATGTGCAGGATAGATTCTTTTAAAGTATTTCCATTGTTACTACCATGTACACTGCAGCCCTGAAGTAAGCTCTGGAATAAATATACCTCAGTTCTGGACTTCAGTGAAGATATAAGGGTCAGTCAGTAGCAAAAGTCGTTTATCAGAAAAGAGATACTCAAATTCAATTTAAAATCAGATCTATAAATAATTGAAATTGAAAGCAATGTACATTTTTTAATATGGGACCTGCGCCTCTGTGTTTCAGCAGGTTCTCACACATTTTGATAAGATATCCAGTATACAATGAAATGGTTATTAATATTAAGTAAATATTAAAAATAAATATAAAAATAGGTTATTAATATTAAATAATTTTCTAGAATGGCAAATGCAATTGAAAGATTATTAATTTAATTGAAACATTATTAATTTAATTCTTTTTGTATTTTTTTTTTCACTGTTTAAGATGTGTTTACAATGGCCTGGAATGCCATTTTACATTTTCTCTTTCAGACATGAATTATTCAGCATTACTAAAATACTTACTAAATTGAAGAAATAAAAATTAGTAGTAATTAATAATAGCACGCTTGCTGCAGCAAAGATACAAAATTGCTATTAGTTTCTCAATATCAACAGCCACGTTTTATTATGTTCCATTAGTGTTTTATCTTAGTCCCCTCACTGTTCCTCCTTCAGAGAAGTCTATAGCATAAAGTAAATGGGCCACATTAATATGCCATTTCCACCTGAGCCAGTGCAACTGCACTATAGATAGCCATGGCTGGGTGCATTTTCACTAGTAGCTGCCAGGCATAATTTAATCATTTTTAATAATTTTATAGATATAACCTTTTACTCAACTGCTCACTCTGTTACATTAATTATTAGTAAGTGAAAATATAATTTAAACATGAGTCAATAATCTATGATATATTTTTTGTACATTTCCTTCTTAGGCAGTCCTAACTAATAACAATAATAAGATTCCTACAATATTTCAGTGTATGGCTGAGCAATAAATATTACAATGTGAATGAAGGACAAATACTAAGCATGATATGTAGAGAAAATCGAATTAGTTTTCCAAGTACTGCATTCAGTATGGAAGCTTACAACAATATTTATATGTTTAGACAATCTATTAAGAAAATATGATACATCAAAGTCTTCAAAACTTTAACAACAGATTATTGTAACAGTTGAATGAACCTATTTCTAAAATTTAGTCTTTACAATGCTGGCTGTATACAGCATACAGAAGAATAACCTTCCTTCAGATCAGGAAGATTCTTTACTGTATTGAAGTATGCTTTAGTCCTTCCCCCACAGTCATTTTCCCCTGTTTGCATTCGAGAGCCTGAGCCTTTAAATTCCTGAAAACCAAGGAACTGGAACCCTGTGGTGACTATTTTTAAGCTTTGTACAGCTTGTTGTATTTTCCTTTATATTAACTGTTAGATGCTGCTAGCTTTTGCCTTTCCTGTTTATTAGATTTGTTTTCATTTCTTATTTCTGGAGATCTGACAGTCTTTCTTATGAGTTCAAAACATTTTGCTTCATTTCTCAGAGCATGGAAGGAACTGAGGAAAAGTGAAGGACTATATTTTCAAAAGTTTGGATATCCAGTTGAGAAAATGGCTAAATAGAGTTTTATGATTTTTTTTCATTAAAAAAAAATGTATCCAGTTCAGCTGAAGGTTATTAGGAAGTGGTAGATAGTTGGCATAACGGAAAACAATTCCCATTTTGTGAAACTGGACATGAAAAATTAGAGACAATTAAAAAAAATAAAAATAAAATTCTGCCCTTTTATTTGAAGGGGTACCATGTGCCTACGGTTTTCATACTGTCACTGATTTAAAATCAGTAAATGTATTCTATCTAATTAGTACTTCATGTCAAAAACAGGAGTCCTTTGAGAGTGATCAGAATCCAGGTCTCTTCCCAGGGAAAGGCATTCATCCCACTTTCCATGAGAAGGAATGAAATCTAGGTCTCCTACTTCCTAGCCTCCAGCCACCAAGATCTTAAAATGAGGCATCGCTGCTGTCTTTATTATGCATATATTGAGTGAATTAGTTGTGGGAAAGCAAGTCATGCTAAGTCAAACTGTAAGAAAACTTCTGGAAGAAAATCTTTGGGGAAGAAGCATTAATTTCTGGATATGAGCTGGGCTTGCACAATTAAAAACATAATGATTCAATGTATGTAAAACACAATGATTCAATGAGATGTAAAGCTGGTACCCACTTCCTGATTTTAGGGTCCTAACCACAGATTCTGTGGTACTGTGGACTCAGCAATAACCTGAGGAGGGCTTTGCAAGATCATAGCTTAGTCAAAAGTTCTGCTTGCATCCTTGCTTCTTTGAAATTTTTAAGCTTCAAGCAAAAACCAGCAAAAGTGTGGTAAATGGCCAAAATAGAGCTTGCTCACTAAGCAGTCACTAAACCTGGGGAAGTATATTATAAAAATTAGATAATACAACAAATCATTTAAAGAAGTGCATGAACGAGTTCAGTTACACTGCTGATGCAGAGAAGTTTATAGAAAGGATAATAAAAAGCATATGATTTGGTAGGTAAATAAGAATGTCTTTTTTATGCTTTATCTGGACTTAGACAGAGGGTAAAATCTGCACACCTGATAGCCCTGCCTGCACCTCAGCTGTGCTTACCTTGGGGACGGGGATTGGGCTATACTGCTGTTGGAGAAAAGACTTTGCTTGGAAGGGTGGTTAGATGGATGACTGGTGAGAGCCACTGAGGTCTGTTATTTATTAGCTAAAACATTGCAGAAATGAGAAAATTAAGATTAATATAAAAGGAGTAATTCAGGATGTTCAATGAACAGCAAGTCTTCCTGCAGAAGGAAAGAAAAGGAAAGAAGGAAAGAAGGAAAGACGGAAAGAAGGAAAGAAAGAAAGAAAGAAGGCTGCTTGAATGCTTAGAGACAAAATTGAGACAATAAACCACAGTTAAGAGCTTAGAGGCCTTCTCTCTGGCAATTATAAGCAGCAATTTGTGGACATTTGTATATTCCTTAATTTGTGATTACATCTATTAAGTACATTGTTGAACTGAATCAATTTAATCTGTTAATTATCTTTTTATCCATTTTTAACTAGGTGTGTTTTCTCTTTAATGTAAAGTCTGTGGCTCTGATACAGGGCTGGCTATCTTCATCCCAAATTTGTCCCTATTCCCATGCCTCATTCACTAGATTGTTTTCTTTCTGCGTTCCCATTTGTAAAGTACTTTACAAATTGTGATTACTCATCTCAACACTCCTTCATGGGAGATAAAAACAGAGAAAAGGATATATTTACAGTAAGTGTGTCAAAGCCAAGAGGAGAACTCAGGCATTTCTGGTTCCTGGGTTCAGACTGCACCCCTTGTTAATCAACTGTATGAAAAATTGACTGTAAAACAAAGCATAAAGTAAACAAATACCTACTGCATGACCAGCAGAAGAACATGATTAGAGAATAGGATGCTGAGAGGTGTGTACCACCACCAAGTTTTGAGGAAAAATGTGTCGTATCTTCAACAATACAGATAGCATTCACTGTCCAGTCTTTCATAAAAAGCATTGTACAGAGATAAGAACTACTTACTACAGCGCTTCTTGATTTGAACAGATGTTGGCATCATTTAGTTTTGTGGCATAAAGTTGCTGCTCCTCTTGCTGATGCCAGGAAAGGTGCTCAAGTGATCTGCTAGATAAATCCTTGCTGATAAGATACTGGAAATGAATACCCTGTTCTAAGACGGAGTTACCTGTTGACATGCCTCCAAAAAGGTTGTTTGAGCACCATTTTGCAACTTACTTCACTGAGTTTTGATTTTAAGACTATGGTCATGGTGCTAAATAGTGTAACTCCATTTACAGAGAGGATGAGCTTTACCAAGTATTGTTCTAAGATTTCTTATAAAATTACACTGCTCTCCACTGATAGCATGTCAATAAGTAAATTGTCTGAGTTTTGAAGCTAGCCTTTGACGGTATAGATGAGGAAGTTAAACTCTGATCTATAAGGAATCACAGAACTATAGGAGTTGGAAGGGACCTTGAAGGATCATCGAGTCCAATGATTCTGGTCTTTATACAGTACTTGAGATTTGGGGGCAAAATAACCATATATTATGAGGAAAGAAATACAGTCCTGATCTGAGTTACATAAAGGTGAAAGCCATTAGTCTGTGCTATCCTAAGCAGATTTTAGAGCAAGTATCACACATCCGTTAGGGATCTAATGCATGTTTAGCTTAACTGGTAAATGTGTGTCTGGACTACACTATGGTGAGTTGTGATTTTCTGATCTTTTCTTTCACATCAAACAGTCCCGTTTCTTGAACACTGTACAGAACTTGACAAGTGATATTCTTAGGAAGCATCTGACTCTCTGAGAGTTATGAATGTTGATTGTATTTTAGTGTAAAAAAATAAAGCTATTGAATAAAGCTATTTTTTTCTGTTTCCTTTAATCATGTGGTACTTCCAGACATTCCTGTTATAATCTCACTGCTAACAATAATATTACTTGTACAGGTTTGAGGGCTTTACCTGGCCAAGTTTGGTTTGTATTATTTGGTAAATTTTTCAGCTTATTTTTTTAAGTGATACACATACCAAAGTTTTGTACAAAACCTTTGAATATCTGTGAGCAGTGATTCCTAAAGGAGAGATTATCATTTGCTTGGTTTGAAAGATGAAATTCTATTTTTATAGAGTCCTTTTATCCTAAGTCTGTAGCCAAAATATCTTTGTGATAGTAGAAATTAAAATAAAACTTGTGTTCACTTTGAACTGACATTATCTTCTACTGATGAAGCTTAAGAGATACCTCTTCACCACATGACCCTTAATTGCACTGAAACTCAATGCTCTATTTTAAACAGACCGGTTTAGTAAAATAAGTAGCTCTCATCATTTTTCTGTTTTAACTGCACCTCAAGGTTGAATGACAGATCATATTGGTACGTGCCTTAATATTCTAGAAAAAATAATCTGATGCAGCCTATGTAAAGGACAGCCTTTCATGACCTTTATTACCCTTGATAAAGGCCATCAAATGATGTTCTTTATTGGATGGTCCTTGAGCTTTGAATATATATATCAAAAAAAGTGAACTGTGTGAAGCAAGATATTTGTCTATATCTTTGGGCACTGGAAAAAAAAAAGGAATTTGAAATATACCCTCTCTGCAAATTAGCAAATAAATCAGAATTAATACTGCATTGTAACTTTATTATTATTATTATTATTAGGGTGTTTTCTTTTAATAGTTTAGAGTTTTGTGAAAAGATATGTATTTGAAAATGTCACTTCATACAGGCATATATGATGTTTCTGCAGTTGGACTGGCTGGGTATTCGGCAGCTTTCATGTAATATTTTCATTACATGTGTGATCTGGTCTCTCTCTTTCTCTATCTTTTTTTTCTTTTTTTTTTTTTTTTTCTTTTTTTTCCCCTACATAAATCTGTGGTACTGTACTGTGGGTCTCTAAAATCCCTGAAAATACTGATAAAATGTAAGATTAATTTTTAGTTTTTAGTTTTTAGTTCCTTTGACTTCAGTGGGATTTCTTACACAAGGACATAGCCCCATTATGAAGAAAGAATCACAGTATACTCATCTGAAGGGTGTCTTAGTGATTTCAGAGATCTCATTCGACATTATTGCATATAAATGCAACACTCATACCTGCTTCAAAATTAAGGCACCTAAAAATTACATTTCTTTTTCATTGTAGATTTCCATTTTTTTTTCCTAAAAAGGTCATCTTTCATCTTTTTTCCAGTCAAGAAAGGAAGATGATTTAAATCTCTTATTCATCACTATTTCATATTTAAAATATTTGTGAATTGTCTGATGGCTATATATTTATAATGAGGTAATGTGAAAAAGCAGATCACCTACTTGTGAAAAGGTGTGTTTTTGCTGAGCCTATTGGTGAAGAGGGACAATCTAACAGTATCCTACAACTGGTATCCAGAAGGGCCAACAGTACACTGAGGTGCATCAGGCACAGCATTTCCAGCTGGTTGAGGGAAGGGACTGTCCAGCTCTGCTCTACACTGTTGTTACCTCAACCTTGGCTACTGTGGGCAGTTTTGGGTGCCACAAAGTGAGGAGGCCAAAACTATTAGGGAGCATCCAAAGGAGGTCTACGAAGATGGTGAAGGGTCTAGAAAGCAGAAGGAAGCTGAGGAGAAGCTGAAATCCCTTGGTTTATTCAACCTAGAGAATGGGACTGAGGGGAGGCCTCATGGCAGCCTGCAGCTTCCTCACAAGGGGAGTGGAGGGGCAGGTGCTGAGCTCTGCTCTCTGGGGACAGGACCCGAGGGAACAGCATGGAGCTGGGACAGGGGAGGGTCGGGCTGGGTGCTAGGGAAAGGTTCTTCATCCAGAGGGTGGTCAGGCACTGGGACAGGCTCCCCATGGGACAGGGATGTGGTCATGGCACCAAGCCTGCCAGAATTCAAGAAGGATTTGGACAAAACTCGCAGAAATGTGGTTTTATTTTTGGGTGGTACTGTGTGAATCCAGGAGTTGGACATCATGATCCCTGTGGATCCTTTCCAACTCTTCTATTACTCTATGGTTCTATGAACTGTTTGAAGTGGAGTTACAAAGATAACAGAGAGATGACTACTCTTCTTAGTAGTAGCAGATAGTTAAACACCAGACAGCTGCCCCTGGAGGATCAGCTTAGGAAGTTAAGTTTGGACATTGGGAAGTTGATGAAGAATGTTACTCACAAATTTGTGAAAACTTAGACTTGTATTAGTGCAATATTACATCTTAAATTTGTTTTGTGTTTTGTTTATTCCTCTGGTCTTAAAACTTTGTGCTGCTCTTTTGTAATGACAACTGTATAGGTGGGCCCTGAGTGGAATCCCAGGCTGTGCCTGTTCTTTAGCCCTGGCAGTGAGCAACAGAATATGGTATTCTCATTTTTATTATCTGTAGGGAACAGTCCTAGTCTTTCATATCTCCTGAGCTGTGTCAAGGTGGCATTGGTGGGAGAATGCTAATTGACATAGGATGAAACCATGAAAAGGGGTATGAATTTTGGTGTGTGCTCAAGGTCGTACCTATCTCTGGTTGGATTACTAGTACAAGATGTTGCCCCAGTGACTTCCTTAGAAGTGTATTCTAAGGCACAATCTTAAGTGTCAGGGGCTAAATTAATTTATACTGAAAGAATTTTTCAATTCAAATTAACTTTTTTTTTTTTTTTTTTGACAGAAAAATGGACTCCAAGTATAATGAATTTATCTGAATGGGTCAAGCAAAAGTCATTATAGGCATCTTCAAGTTATCTTCAAATTTCACATCCAGTTTGCATTAATATAAATCACTTTCCCCCACAAAATACAAAATACTGCTACTTTTTTTTTTTTTAATTAAATATTATTCTGGTGATTGGAGAAAGCACCATTTGCAATACCATTTTCATGTAGTCACACAGGTTATTGCTGTAGACACAGAACTATCTGAACAAAACTATTCTCATTTCTGTTGGATGGCAATTAACCTTCAGGTTATGAACTCATAAAATATATTAAGGTTTATGTTATCCAAATAAAATACCAAAGCAATATGAAGCTTCAGGAAAGAGGATTCAAGTTATTCACTATGGAGAAAAAATATCCTCTATTCTACTTTCAGTTCTTCTATACTGCAATCTGTTTTAGACTTCATCATTTTATTTGTTTGTATACAAGACCAGAGTATGTATTAATATGTGACTAGATGAAGAGTGAATATATGTATTTTTTGCATGTATACTGCAGTGTATTCTTCTGTGTTCTGCTGAACTGATTCATTCTTCCACAATGGGAAATGATAGTGACTCACTGTGGATGCACAGATACAGTAAATGCACCAGTTGCCTTTACACATTTGAGGTGGACCAGCTGTGCACAGGGTCAAGTGCATTTTTTTCCCCATAATGTGATCTTTAAAAGCAAGAATGTAAGACTATAAATAAATGGACCAAAATCACACTATAACACCATATGTATTGTATTGTAAGGGCTTAAGGTGGCCTCACCAAGTTATAAGTTCAGCATACAGTAACAGACACTAGACCATCAGCTTTAGGGATAAATAACTTACCTCTAAATATAATAACATGATACAGTAACAAATACAGATGATTTATCCAGGTTCAAACAACAGCAAATCCAATGATTCAACAATAGTGGTCTAAAATTAACATCTGGGGGTGTAAAGACTTACATAACCATGGTTATCAAGAAGGCAAGCAGGAAACAGGGCATGGCTTCTTTGGACAGTGAGCAACTCAGACCAGCTGACAGGCTTGAAGAATGCCAAACTTCCTGACCAGGCTGTCCTCCTTTACTGGGGAGGCACAGAAGCACCACCTGGACTTGTTAACCAGGCATCATGTCCTACTTGTGCTTCCTCTCTGTCCTTTGTGTGAACAAGGCAGTACTGTGTAAGGCAATACTTGTACAACACTTTAGGGATCTTTACACACTCTGAGCTATTTCTTCAATAAATCTTGGCAAAAGTATGTAGCACAGAAGTTTTTGTACTTGTGATACATGCAGGCAGCTGAGAGTTTATTGGCCTTCAAAATTCCACTTAAACAGTCTCAGTATGAACTTCTGACATCAAATATATCCTTGTGATAAGAAAAAAATATTATGTTATCTAGTGCTTGAAATTTGCAAAAAGCACATTGTTTTACTTAACTAAATGGATCAGCCCATCTCTTGTTGAATACAGTAAAATGTTACTTCCTGTTGTTTTAGAACATTTTTATCCAAAGATAAGCTTTGGATTTTTTTATTTATTAATTTGTTTATTTTAGTCATGATCTCATATAGACACATGGTGGTATTCCAAGTGTTATTCAGGTCTTATTCTTAATATGGAGATCTTGGATTACATTTAAAAGAGAGGAAGAAGAGTAGGGAAGAGAGAGGAATGACAACCAAAAAAGACAAGGAGTTCTTGCATGTGAATTCCGTGAAGTGAGTTGCTCGTGTTGCACTCAGTATATTTCATAAGTATGAAGAAGAATTACATAGCATGTGGTGTATTGAAGAAGCCTAGAAGTGTATCTAGATCATCAGAGGAACTTCAAGGAATAACATAAAGAATCTCATTGGGAACTTACAAAGCAATAGGCCATTTTATTTGAGCGTGGTCCTGAGTGTTTCTGTGAAATTACAAATCAACTTCCTGGCTTCCCCCATACCTGTCTTTCTGTATGCAATGTTAATGATACAATGCAATAAGAAGGCCTTGTTACTGTAGTGTTCAACTCTTTGGAAGTCTTCCAACAGGTTTGGACTAATTGCAGAATCAGAAAAATAAGAAATTAAGAGTTATTCTTTTCTACACTTTTCCTTTCCTCTTATCCTCTGCCAAACTAGGGCTGCTGAGGTGTTATTTCAAACACAGAAAACTAGTGAAAAGCATAGGGTAGGTTGGAAAGATTGAAGCCTGGGAAGAGTGAGAAGTGATCTGTGAAACCCTGCTGATTTGAGAAGGAACTCATTCTTTAGAGGATTTGTCATACTAGAAAGGATTGGAAGAGAAGTTTGCCTGGATCCTCTGTTATGTGGTCCATCTTTAGAGCTCAGAAAAGAGGTTTAAATTTAGACTCAAACAGCAGTACATTGTACAGACACTGTGTAGATATGTAGGTACTAATGATTTGCTAAATCTTACTGTGCTTTGGTGGAGCTATTACATCTGTTAGGCTCAGATAAAATGCTTTCCTAAAATCAAGAAGCTAGAATGGAGTCTTGCTGGTAAGAGGCAAAGAGGAAAAATAAGGTAGAAAGAAAAAATAAAAGACTTTCAGACTGTTGTGCACCATGTTAAATCAGGAGATTGGAGAGAAGAAAAGCAGCTACAAAGTCACCAGTGAGTACCTAATGGACAATGAGCTCATTTCTCTGTCTCCTATGTATTCTGAAAGTTTTCTGTCCCTACTGCTAGCTCCCAGTTAGGATTGAGAATGGTGTTTCTCTTTATGACATGTTTGATTTTTAACTTTCTGGGTTTATCCTTTATCTATTTATTTATTTATTATTTTTTATTTCGCCTTCTAATAAATACAATTGCAAATGAGCCTTTTTCCAACTTATTTACAGTCAGTGAAGGTGTAACTACTTTAAAGGTACCAAAGGTTATTGTTAGCCTGAAAGATTTGTCTTCAGGCATGTTAAATTAAGAGATGTATTATAGCCCTGTCATGAGGAAAGGTGTCTGCCTCTCCACAGCTAAAGTGAATAGACATTGTTGGTGGCAGAATGCGAATGTAAAGACAACCTTGTTTGTCATGGCCTAATCAGTACTTGTGGGTGACATCCTTGACAATATTGCTGCAGGTTAAGTAGTTTTGATGCTACCTTTTGCTAGGCTTCTGTTGTGACAAATTTTTGTTCTTTGGGAGTTCAACTGCTGCATAGGACTTTAGAATTTTTCCAAATCTTTTCTTTTACTTTCTCTCTCACCCATTTTGGGGAAGTCAAATATTCAGGCACGGATCATTTTACATGTATGCTACCACATGCCTATTTTTATTTTTATTTATTTTTATTTTTATTTTATTTTTATTTTATTTTTTTTTATTTATTTTTATTTTTATTTTTATTTTTTTTTGCATAAAAGTAAACATTTGCTTAGTGTAATCAGCATTTTAAAAAATAAAACATGGGTAAAAACACACACATAAGGGTTTTTGTAGCCAACTTTTGGCAAGTAATTCTTAAAGTTGCTTGGCACCAGATTTAACCAGATTCATTAAACTATTTTTAGGACAATTTAATATTCACTGTCCAAAACTACCCAGATAACAAACAGTCCTTTGTTGAAATACCAAATGGCTGTTTAGCCCATTTCTTTTGTTCAGTGCTCAGGATTTCTTTTGCTGCCATACAACTGCCCACGTGTTGCTTTCTTTAGTGCATACAATACTTGCAAGAACAGGAATGGCACTCCTTACCGAGTCACAGCAGCACTGTCCTCACACAAGGAAGAATGATATCAGGTGATAAGGAAATTGTTGTGCTTGGAGCTGGAGAGTGGCTGGTAAGCCTGCTCTCAGCAGTGCAGTGCTGGGTTCTCTTTCAGTAGAGCCTGGCTACATTACCCTGCCCAATGTTTAGGCCAGTGAGCTCACTAGCATTGACTTCATTAGATTCATGAGTTCAGGTTCAGACTTGTGCAGCAGAGGGTGGATGTTATGTGTTATGTGCATATTTGGATATATCACTAGCGTGTACCCAAACTTGCCATGCTCCATCTCTGTCGTGTGCTGCCATGTAGTAGCATAAGATACAACAAGATGCATCTGTTTGAAGAGGTTTAGTTTAAGTAACCTAAGACTGCATGGGAAACCCATTACTGAGATTTGTATGTAATGTTTGAAGAAAGATACCTATCTACTCTTGCCTCTATCTCTGTATATTACGTGAGTGTTGAGAACAGGTAAGTGTATTTTTGAATACGAACGTGGTCATGTTATATTAACAGTTTGATATACAACTCTTTGGAATAAATATGCTGAACAGAATATGGTCAGAAAGGGCTGAATCTTTAGTGATTAATTTAATTGAATACATCATGTGTCTTTCAGTTGTCTTTAATGGCAGCTGAATGAGACCCAACATGTAGTTAGGAAACAAGGTGGAAAAAGCTGAGTATACGTCTCTTCACTTTTTTCTTTTTGCTACTGTTGTAGCTTTCCAAGTTTTTTGATCTGTACCTTTGATAGAAGAAATATATATCTACTGTTCTAATGCTCTTTCCAAGTTCATAGTTCTTTCTCGGTGTCATTAAGCATTTCCTTGACATACATCCACTACCATGTCTTGAATCTGAGAGCAGAAGGAAGTCCAGTAAGTCCTTCTGTAAAAAGATTTTCCTGAGTCCAATGAAAGAACACAGGTTGTCATATAATAGCTAAGTAGTCCTACATTCATAGGCATTTGCAAGCTTCCAAAAAGAGTCCTGTGATGACTTGCTATCAATGTATGTGAATGCTTGGTTCCTCACATGTGAATGTTAATAATTAGGCTTTCCCAAACATAATTTAGTGAGTTAAATATAATGACAACCAACTGTAATGGTTAAATGTTAAATTATTTAAATGAAATAACAACCACTGGATGGCCTCATGAACATAGGTAGTTTGAACAAATAGTTAAATATTACAGTCTCAAAATAGGACTTATATTTGTCACGTTTTTGCATTCTTAAGCTAAGACAAAAAGAGAAACTAGTGGGATTAGGAAAAAATATTTTTTACCAATAATGTGTCTGGAACAATGGCTTTGGTATTACGTTGCAATACAATAATAGTAATAATAAATTAATAAATATTTTTTTCTTCCTTCCAGAAGTTTCACGTTAATTTGTTGGTTATTCATGCTCTTCTGTTATCACCAGTACAAGGCAAATAGATGCATCTGTTGTACATTGGCTTGTCAATGCAATAATGACAGAAGAAGGGTTTGCAGTTGCAGAGTCCCAGGCCCTATTCTTATGTCCATACATGCTTTGAAGCATTCTGCCAGTCCACCCAGGCTGGTGATATGTAGTGGTTAATATATCTGTCTGTATATCTGTGTCAATGCAGGTGAAAACAAGTTATCTGCTGGTTCTGAAGAATGTTTGAAATACATGCTCCAAAATGGACTAGAGGGCAGCACTATTACTGTGACAATCTTCTCCAGCTGCATTAGAGAAGAGGCTTCTGAAAAAATACTATCAATTCATTCTATGATTCATGCCTCTCAGCCTGAGTGAAAGGATACCCCAAAGCAGAAAGAGTAGGCACAGCTTGGCTGACCATATAACTTTGTATTTCCCAGTCTTGAAATGCAACAAAATTCAGATTTACACATCAAAATCAATTAGGCCAATGAAAAGAAAGAAGAAATTTAAAACAATCACTGACTTTTACAGGTATCTATCTATATATAGATACCAATACCTTAAGATACCTTTTCATTTAAGAGAAAGGCTCTGCTTTTACAGAAGACTGGAGAGAGTGGATTTGCCCTTCAAGTCAACCAAAAGTCTATTGCTTTAATTCCTTATTGCTGCCTTTTTTTGGCCTTTAGCGTCAGTCACAGTGTTTACCAGTCAAAGTCCCAAACCATACAGCAAATATCAATTCAAGAGCTACTTAATCTATGGAAAAGTAACTGAGACTGTCTTTGTATTTGACTGAAGCACTGTGGGGAACTAAGAACTGGATTGACAAATTAGACAAAAGATATTACTAATCCTATTCACTGTATACTGTTAAATATGTATGAAGAGGATTTATAACCAGTTCTTGAAGAGTTACTTTATCATCAGTTTCATTTGTAAAGAAAAATACTTGAACTATTTTACTGCAGCCTTTTCCCTGCATTTTGCCTTCCACATTTGCTTACCTGAATTCTGTCTTCTGATGACAAAGGAAATAATTTATGATCTGCCACGAAGTTTATTGGCTTTCTGAGTATCTTAGTATGGTTCTCATAGTAACTTTTAGTATCACCATTTTGAAGTTTTCTTCAGCTTCCCAAATAACAACTTACTCATGTGATCTTGAAACAAAAGAACCTTCAGCTCAGTGATATTAAGTAAGCACAGGCAAAACTAAGACAGACAGACTTCTGCTGTTATGTGGTTTGATCAAATACTGAAATGTTGTAAACATTTGCTTCAGTTTACCATTTAAATGCCCACATATCAGAAGAAAAGCAGATGCCAGAAGATGCATATACTTAAGAATGTGTTTAGGAAGAAAGAGAAAAACGTTTTAGAAGGTATGATCTGCTAGTTTTAGATTGCTTCTGGACTTAACCTGTAGTCCTCACTCTGCCTAAACAGACATTGAAGTCTCAGAGTTGCTAGGAAAAAAGAATTTTGTTCTGACCCAAAGTCCACAAAGATAACAAAGATATGTTGATTTCGAAGATTCGGTCCAGATTCTGTATTTTATAAGCATGCAAGAAGAAAGGCTTATTTCTTCAGACGAACCTAAGAGATTTAAAAATCAGAGTTCTTACAGAAGGTCAATGTTACCTGAGTTTACGAATAATTTTGAACCTTTAGTATGAGTGGAATCACTACCCAGTTCAACCTGAAATGCTTAGAACTGCTTTTATCATCAGATGTTTGAGCAAAATTGAAATTGGTACCTGCCACAAAGCTCAGCTAGATGAACTAAAATTATTAATGCAAGCATATTATTCATTAAAAAAAAAAAAAAGGATTTTTTTTTTCTTTCCCAAATCAATCATTAAACCAGAAATAATTTAGTTCTCAGCAAGCAACCCCTACTTGCTTCATCTCGAAGGAAATTAGCATTATATACACCGTTGCCAAAACACTCTGCTGCTTTACCTACTCCTCCTAGGCACTTTCCTGAAATCCAGTAGAACATTAAATTTCAAGATCAGATTTCTTTGGAACTGCTCTTTTCTACCAAAGGAGCATCTTTGTTTGAACACACACTAATGAATATGAGTTGTTTGGATACTGAGAGTCACCTCAAGAAATGAACAGAATAGTCTCCTTTTGTCTCTTGAATAGCTTAGGTTAGTTCCTATGTTCATTGTAAGCATGGCATAGCATTCCTTCATTATGATATATTGAAAGTTCAACCAGATTGTCTGTATATCCACACTTACGTCTTTCATTGTTGTGTCTCCAGACATGTAATAGCATTTGAAGTCTCTTTTGTTTCTCTGATATTTTCATACTAAAGTTTTTGACAATTTTTCTGTCTCCTTTTCTGTTTTTCCCCCATGTATTTCTTTCTGGATAGTCTAGCTGAATTAAGTGAAGAATTAAACTATGTAATACTGCCTTATTATAGGCAGAACAAAATGAAGATGATCTGATGAGATAAATCGCTGAAGGTTAATAGCTTTTTTAAAATCAATCTTCCTTACAAAGGAAAAGGGTAAATGGCTTAGTGGATGAAGCCTTGGCCTCTCACCTTTGTGACCATAGTTCAACTCTAAACTGTGAGGGTCCTGAGTTACATGCTTTATTGGGCTGAGATCAGTCTCTAGTGGGCAGGAGTCTGTATTACAAGATTCATGGACGTATTTTTCCATACAGGCGGTAGCAGCACATGAGGCTGATAGAGACTACTCTGTCATTTCCCTAAGCAGTGTGACTGACACACCAAAGTTAGCATCGCTCCAAGCAAAGTGTAAGAAAGTCGCAGCGTGAAACCCACTGCACTGTATCCATGCAGTGCATTGATTAAGGACACTGGTGTCTCACACAGCTTACAGACTTTTGTCAACAATAAATACAATGCTATCCATTTAACAAACAAAAATGAGGCGACTTTTTTCATAATAATTAACAGATTACTAGGGAGCTTTAATAATTGTAATTGATCATTTTTCCTACCAAGTTCAGGCAAAGAAATAATTTATCTCAGCTGTTATTCAGAAGGAAGGCAAAATTTCAGAGAACAAAATAATTGAAGTGTCAATTAGGAAGTTTAAGTAAAAGTGGGGAAATTAAAAAAAAAAAAAACCAACACCAACATTTCTAGCATAATTTATTAGCATGTTAATCAAGTTTTAATCAGATATTAGTCTGATAATTTATGTATTCCCATCAGTCATGTGCATGAAATGACTGTTAAATAAGCTTCTTTCTGATTTAGTTTTAATAATGTGTTTTAATAGAAAAGCACACTGCATTCGGAGTAGCAAAATGAGCAACCCAAACTGTCTACTGAATAAACATACAAGGCACACACACGCAAAAAGCTTTCAGTTAAGGAAGCTGTCGTAAGCGTGATTTTTGTGAGCAAAGATATTTTCCCTTGAGACCCAACTAAAAGCAGAATTTCTTAATCTTATGGGAAATTTTATTTTCTAAGCCAAAACAATGTAGGGGAAAACCTGCTATTTAAATGTGAAAGGAAATTGTTTTGGTTTACCTGTTTGGCCTTTACAGCAAGATACAGAGTCTTGTGTAAAAGTATTCAGCTGGGTATGCCTGGGTGTTGTGAATGTCTGCATATAAGCTTAAAATCAGATATATAGAATGTGTGAAGACACTGTTTAATTAATATATAAATATAATTTGAAAATAATGTGTATGCTGAGACATAGAAATTGAGTGTATGTTGAGATGTACATACATTCATGACACTTCAACATTCATCCCAGTGATTTTTAATGATTATTGCTTACTGTTAATTCAAAACACCTGCAAGTCCCTTTGTTTTGATCAAAGCACTTCTTCTCCCCTGAGACTGGTGGATGGCTTTGTAATTTGTGAGGTAATATGTTAAAGGTCATGAGTTAATATGTCCTGTGGAACTTGTTCTTCTTCTTGCCTTCATTTCCCAAATGGATGAAGGGAATAGCTTTATTTTTGGAACTCAAATATAATAGCTTTATATTTGGAACTCCTGCTTATATGTGCACTAAGCGTATTTATGCATGTGTTTGTGTGTGTATCTCAATGTGTATACATACATACAAATGCACAGAGTCACCTTTAAGACAATTTTATGCAATACTTCTTGTAGCAATCTGACTATCGCTGTCTGAATCTAGTAGTATTATTATCCTTTTTAAAATTAAACTACCCACAAAACATGCATTTACTTTCAGCTATAGAAAATGCTAATAATGCTTTTAGAATGGTCTTTAAAAAGTCTAATTATATCATTTAAAAACTGAGAGACCAAAGGGCAAGCTAAATTCTCCTAACATAAATCAGACTTTTTTATTTCAATGACTTTAAAAACCTCAAATGCAGTAATTTTAATAGCAATGAAAGAATGAATAAGTCATAACTCCGCCTGATCACATAACTGTCTATAACTGTTATTAAATGCTCCAAAATAAGTGAACTCATTATGTTTCTGCACTGCTTTTAGCTAATCTAAGATTCTGCTCACTTAATCATGCAGAAAAGGCTTTAGCACAGTTTTAGACCCTCAGCAAGGTCACTTCAATGCCTTTTTTTTTTTTCTGTTCTGCACCGATCGTTTAAGAACAGCACTTTGACCCGAAACTGATGATCTCTCATATAAGCTTGAATGCTTAACCCCGGAAGGGCTGTGTTTCAGATGTACATTTGCACAGCCTATTGTCATATTTGTTGCAAACTGAGCCAGACACTCTTTTCAGGGAAGGAGGAAATGCCAATCAGAATTTGTAGATGTCATGTGCATGAGGAAAGTACATTTTACAATACCTTCAGAGACTGAAGTAGTGATTTTTAAAACACATGCTCCTTCTATGAACTATTTGATGAGTTCTAATTGGCTTTAGAGGTATGGCAATTAAATGCTGTTTTTCACTCTATGTGTCTGTTGGACAACATATAAGTCATACATGTCAAATCTACCTAGAAATATAATTCATTTAGGCCTGATAACTCATTCAGACAACTCTTGCATCCAGTGAAACTATAAACACATCCAAAAGCTATAGTATCTTTCATGGAGCAAATGTTATGCCTTCTCTTCATGGTGTCTGTGCTACAAAACAAAGTGCTTTTTAATGTCAGTAACGTGTCTTCAGAAATCAGTAGCAGAGGCCAAGTCCTATGCCACTGTAGCTAATGGAAAAACTCTTTTATTGATTCAGTGCTAGAAGGCTTGGACTTTGAATCACAAATGAAGACTGTAATTCTCAAATGCTAGTGCACAGGCTGAACTTTACTCATCTGGTTTGTGCTGTTGATATCAACAGGATGATTTCACCTAAGTTAAAGAAAACTTAATCCTACAGGCATTTATTTTTTGACGTGCTCTTTCCTTTCTCTCCATGTATGCACACATAGTCAGAGGGAAGCATAATGCAGCCTTAGCATAGATGCAGAGTGGTTAACAGGTCTGTTATAAAGGTAATACTCATCCAGCACCACTGTGTTTTCTACACTTGATGAAGAAAGATGTTCTTTATGGTGATATGTTTCAAAAATAGTGCTTTTTTTTTTTTTCATTTTTATTTTTTTTTTTAATGCCTTAAAGGGAGAAAGATTGTGTTTGGCATGGACAAGAAATCATTCACATATTTCTCCATCCTTTTCTGACACTTAGCAATGCAAAAGCAAAATTTTGTTTTATTACATTTAATTATAAAGGAGGATAAAAGTAAAAGAAAATAAATCCTAAGGAAAAGCATTCCACCAATTCTGCATTGCCCATTGCAGCTTTTCCAGCTGTCATGGAAAAGCTATAGCAGTGCTTACCTGCTTTGGAGAGACAAGCACTGGTCCCTCACACTTTCCTGTGAGATGAAATTATCTTCTTTTCTACAGATATAAAATTTACTTTCCAACTGTGTAATTTCTGGCCATTCAGTGCTGCCTGGGGTTAGAGTCATAAAATCTAGATTGTAGATCTATTATGCTTCTTCCCCAGAGAGAGCATTGGTGGGAAGGAACCACCCCCCCTCTCCTCGGCCCTGGAATATGAAGGGGAGTAGTATGCAAAGGCATTTGTACATCTTGGTCATGCTTTTGTTCCTCACGCTACTTGAAGAATAGCAAGGACGTGTACGATGGTGTCGTCACTCCCTTGGACTGTGGGATGGTGGGTGCTTCTACAAAGGAAGTGAGCTTTTCAGCTGTATGGAAAGATAGTTTTCCCTGTACTGCCATAAATCTTACAGCCATCAGTGCTCCTCTGGGCCTTGCATCCCTAACATGTCTGTTAGGGAGCTGCAGCTGATTGTTTAGAGTAGGTCTGTGGTGTTGTCTGTGGAAACTCTTCAAGTCAGAGACTAATGAATGTTTCTACTGTACCTAAGCACAACTGGTCCCTGACTTACAGACTCTACTGTAGTGCGCTTTATAAAAAGGCAGAATAGTAATTCCTAATGTCACATCCTGGCTCTTGATGCAATAGTTCAATATCCTAAGATTAAAAAAAAAAAAAAAAAGAAAAAGTTTTAGGAGTGCAGAGTATTCATATGTTGTTATCTATTTCGTGTACAGAAATGTTTTTTGGTATGTGATACATTAGGATTGCTGTATTTTCTGGGAAGACCAACAAAAGAATTACGTTCTGAATATTCCACAGTGAAACAGTAGGTTCACCAAAAAAAAAAAAGCAACCCAAACCAAAAAGTAATAGAATGGCCCTTCAGCTGGACATAGAAGAACAAAATAATATTATATTTTAATATTGTTTGCTTGAGGACAATTAATATTTAATTAAAATGTAAATTTTGGTTCATTCTATTTAGATAAATGATTGAGCCTTGAATCAGTGCTCCTTTTCTCATTTTAGATAAGAAAGAGTACAAATACAGGTTTGAGGGAGACAAGCTCAAATGTGCCTCAAGAACAGGAAGGAATTTACCCAGTTCCCACTGGAGAAGTGTTGTATTTGGAGCCCTGTTTTCTTGTGTCTTTTCTCATGTCCATTCAGCAACTTCAAAAAAATACTTGGAGCATTGTGTAACCACGGATTTGTAGGCCCCTTTTCAACTGTTGTGCCCTGTCCTGCATTCTGCCTGTGAAATAAGGCCACTGAAGCACTTAAACAAGTCAGATTCATACTACCCTGTTCTGCATATGATAAATTATTGTGACACCAAGGTACTGCCACTGGGCAGTGCCACAGAATCACTGCTGCAAGGAAAACTCTTTTATTTTTGAAAGTCTGTGTTCTCATCTAAACAGGCTAGCTTTTCACCGTGAAAACAAAATCCAGCTGCTTAGCAGCAAGAAAAGTCACATCTTCAACTGAATAAATAAAAGATAAATATTACCACTAGAATGGCAAATGAGGAGATTTTCTACAGGCAAGCACAAAGCAAAATCCCTTTCTAAGCATTTCAGAGTGTAAGCAGTATCTGCATCCGGATCAGAATTGCGTAAATATGATCCACATTCTTAATTCACTAAATCCAAATCCTAAAATCTGATGATTGTGTGCTTGTTGTGTGGGTAGGGGAGGAGGAATGCTACCACATTTCGTTTCCCTATTTTTCTTGCTTGAGTCCACCTAAGATTTAGGAAATATTTTAGGGCCAGCCAACAAACAGTTGTGTAAGCAGGATTATTAAATTCCCTTCGTTATGATTTATGAAGATATAACATTATTTATGCATATTTGGATAAATGCTGTGTATTAGCAATCATGTTTATAACCCCTGATGTTTAGCACATTTTAGCATGAATTATTGTGTATGGGAAGTAGTTTTAGAATATTATAAAGTATTTTCTCCTAATCAACATGTTTGTAAATATCCAAGCTGGCCAGTGAATTAAAGCAGAGTGAGACACATGAATCTGTATTCAGCCAAAATCAGTGAGAAATTTCCTAGTGACTCCCTAAGGAATTAGATCAAACTCTATAATAATATAATATAATATAATATATATATATATATACATATATATACATATATATACATATATATATATATATATATATATATATATATATATATATTTTTTTTTTTTCCAGAGGATTGATCAGCTGTAAAAATTGACTCTGGTTAAAGAAAGTGAAAACATGAAACAAAAATATCTGGTCATGCTAAATTCTAGCTATATAATCTGTAATATAGATTATATTATAATCTATAGCTATATAATCTAGCTATATAATCAGTTACCCACTTGTAACTTTTTTTCTGCTAATTGTATTCATTGTATTGGATCAACAGAGCTACATAGACTGCTTGTAGGATTCCGGGACAGAGGCTGCACAGGATTTTTGACTGGTACTTTCAAAATTTGTTTTTCAGCCGTATTACTTTTTATTTAACTTTGGTATCTGAATGTTTGTCACACTACACTGAAGCACAGAGAATTATGATTTGAAGACCTTTTTGATACAATCAGTTTTACTTGGGATCCAAATCCATGGAAATTTGACTTTGCATAAAATACATTGGTTTTATATTTGTGAGCAACATAGAACTCGGACATCGATGTCTGTAAATATTTCAAGTGACTGATTTGCTTATTTGTAAGCAAATTTGTGTTGATTTGTGGGTTTTCCATGGGAATCACTAAAACTATGCTAAATGGATTTCTTCATTGTAATTCACATTTCCTGGTAACACCAAAGATGGCCCGGGATCTCCTGGATCCACTGTAATTCCAGTATGAGAATTAAGAAACTTTTCAAAACCCCTGGCAAACAACTTAGTTAAATTATTGCTCACAATCATAATGTTTTATAATATGATGCAATACAGTGTAGATACCACTATAGGCCACAGGTATCTAGAGCCTATTAAATCAAATTACAGATAAACCCACTTGAAAAAGGGGGCAGTATGCAAACGGAAATTGAGAATGGGCAAGAATGCGTGGGGTCCCAATTGTTGAATGGGTTTGCAGAGAAGCAGAGAAATGCTGAAGGAAACAAAGGTGGATAAGAAAAACATTGAATTACACAGAATTAAAATGAAATAGGTAGACATGTTTTTTTCTCCAAATAGAGGCACATGCTATAAAACCTGTACAGTATGTAATGTAAATGTATTTGAAAAGTCAGTCAAATGATCAAGAAAAGACAAAAGGAATGTGTTTTCAGTACTGCCCTGGAGGTTGCTAGGTGTGTGTTCCATCAGCTTCAGTCAAACGGAGTAAAATTTTTAGAGGTATCTGGAGGGAGTAAATCTTTGTACTTACACTGAAAAAAAAAATTAAAAGCATGTACCTTTAAAGGCAAACTAATATATTTTTTTTGTTGCTAGACAGCAATATTTTGATTAATTCTTATTAATTAAGCTAATTTAATCTAAATTATTGATTAATCTGTCAGACTCCTGCAAATATTTCTTTTAAAACAACACATATGCAGTATGGTGGTGCATTGAAATAGCATTGTATATTACCTTGTCAAATAATGTGAAATACTTTTTCCAGAACCTGAAATCAGAAGAAAAGTTTTTAAGCCAGAGATTCTTCTCAAACTCTTGCTTATACATTCATCTCCTTCATGGGCATCTTAATTTTCTCCCTTTCTAACAGTGTCTTCCTCTGCAGGGAGGGGAGGCTAGTTTACCAAACATTCTTTACTATGCCTCCTTTGGAAAGTAGATACTCCTACACTGCATGGTTCTTTCCTCAGTCAAGGGTCTAAAAGAGATTAGGAAATCCCTCCATATAGTCATGATGCTGTAGTACTTCAAAGCAAGTTTGCACCCTTCAGACAGTATAAAATTATAGCTGGTTTAACATCACCCCAAGGTCATTACTATACTGGAGGTATATTTAATTAGAGTTAATTCTTAGCTCTTGTGTTACCCATTTGCCTAGCTGCCACTTGTTCTTCTGCCAGGCAGACCAGGCAACAGAGTGCATCCAGGCTATTGCAGCTGGTGTAACTCAGAACAGCTTTGGATAGATTTAATGCGTATTTAGGGCTGGAACATTATCTCTGCAGCTTCAATTTTGGAGGTATTTGAGGGCTGGCTTTATATCTTTTCATGCTTGATGTGTTATTGTAAAGATACAAGATGTATTTCCAGTTCTGTGTCTGGTCTTGTGAGAAAAATGATGAGTGAATTGTGCTCTTCACATAAGTTGTCCTTATGTAATGAGTGTACTGGTGGTAGTTTTAGCCCTCGGAAGTAGGGGGAAAGTACTTTGTTAGTGCAGAGTTAGTATAGTTCTTTTCCCCACACTCTGAAAAAGAGAGGAAGTAGAATTCTCTTGCCTTCTTCAAGTCCATCTTAAACATCTTAAATACCATCAATTAGCTGGTCATACTAGAAATAAGGGAAAAAAAAGGAGTGATTAATCCAAGCCTCTTTCAGATGATAATTTCAAATCCATAGCTTCCTGGAATTTGGGGTGAGCACTAGAAAAAAAAGAGAGCCTAGAGAGGTTTTCTATGCTTAGTTTCAAAGCAAACTGCATTTTCTAGTTTCCAGTCATTTTATTGGACTTCCTTTTAAATTTCTATATTTTAACAAAGTTATCAAAGTACTTGCAAACACAAGAGTGTGAAGAGACCTAAGATAAATG
The DNA here is from genome assembly GCF_963932015.1 of Anas acuta. NCBI lineage: Eukaryota > Metazoa > Chordata > Aves > Anseriformes > Anatidae > Anas > Anas acuta. The sequence goes on along the minus strand of NC_088983.1, from coordinate 40,096,874 downwards.
TAGATTAAACGTTACATGAAATTTAGGAAAACTCTTGACCCAAAATCAGGACCTCTGTTTTGAGGATTACTTAGGATGCTCACTGAAATCTCTCTTTCAGATTGGAGATTGTGTTGTTTTGTTTCTTCCCTAGTTAAGTGATTGGTGTTGTGCAGACAATTATTATTTTTCAGACATATTATTTTTGCCTAAATAATTAGTTTGGCTCAAGGAATGAGTATATATACTTATCTGTCAGTAGGATATAGTCCACTGAAAAGGAACGCTATGAGGCATGTCATTTATTCATTTTTTTGGAGAGGAGTGGGAGCATTCTTATCCCACATCATTGTCAAACTAACCATAAATTCTAAATATATTAGTAAAGATCTTTACTGATCATGAAAATATGTTAACCATATGTAATGCTAGAAGTATTACAGGTGAAAGTATTGCCATAATTCACAAAATCTCCATGCTCATCTGTCTCCAAATTCCTTGATAAGTCAACCAGATGCAGATGACAGAATAGTCTAGTGTCCTGTCTTCCACCTATTCTTAATTTAATTTTACATGTACTAATACAGCCTTGGACAAGAGTAAACTTGTTTTTCAATACTTATAATTTATTAACAAACATTATAAATTATTATCATTAATTTATTAAAATATTACATTAATAAATTTTAATATTATCACCAAGCTTTGAAAGTAATCCGCCTCTATGATTATTTCTCAGGTAGTCTCTGAAAATCTGCAAAGAACATATATTAATCTTAAAAATAGATCTAGGATATTTTTATTTACTTCAGTTCTTGCAATATGCCTGCTTATTTGGATGAATTTACCACAGTAGACAGAAGAAGCTAATTCTTTTGAAATGCGTTTTTGATTTTCTTTTTCTATTGATAGCGTGTGATTTCTAAGTCAAGCTCCATTTTCAGAGACAATCTTGTCAAAGGGTTATTTTACCTCACAGCAAACATCGCTACTGGTGTGTTCATAGGGATATCAGAGTTTAATCTAGGGCCTGTAGTGGAAAGTCACTTTAATGCTGAAGACTCTCACAGCTGAGAGGATAACAGAAACCCTCAAAATGTTCCTGACCAGCCAGGACCTCTGTGTCCTTCCTGTCTCTTCGGCAATAGCGTCCTATGTCCATTTCGGGAAAGGTCACACTGCAAGTTAAAGCATGGTGAGATCCATATATTCTGTCCATAAATATATCAGTATTCTGTTCATATGTATCCATATTCTATGGATAGATTGTGTTTTTAAATAGCAAAGTTATTTATGTTAGGTTTATGTTCAGCTGAGTTGTTAAGGCTGACCACAGGATGTCAACACAGCCAGTGCTGTGAGCCAGATTCACAGCTTGTTATCCTACATGTGAATTATAGACAAAGGTGCTAACCTAAGGAACAATTTCCTGACGTGTGCTATGCTTTCAAATAAAGGTAGTACCAAAGAATTCTTAAGTGTTTCTCCTTCTTGCTTTCCAGCTAACAGTTCTCTAGCAAAGCATACAGTTTGCCAGAGGTATGTGTCAAAAATCATGCATGGTGATTCCCTTCAATCAGTAGAAACTAATTGTTTATCCATCCGTTAGACAACACGTAAATCAGGTATTTTTGGTAACTCCTGAGAATGTGAAACTCCTTCCTCTCCTTTCTCTCCCTACCCCTTTTGTAGGAGAAAGGCTGACTTTCCTTACAAGACCACTGCTTGTTAAATTCATCCATGCTTCTAGGCTTGGCCGGTGTCCTTAGATATATCTTAATGTACCTTTTTTTTTGTTTTGTTTTGTTTTTAATTACTCAATTACCTTAATGACATCACAGTCTTGACTTGTTCTTAAGAATATATAGAGACTAAATATAAAAGCAATAGAAAATGGAATTAAAAAGAAGGTGTCAGAACTATGTTTCCTTGTTGGCTTGAGAAAGTCTGGTTTTGTCATGCTTTCCCCTTCTCCTTCATCTCCCAAAACCACCAGATTTGTCAGCACTATTTCAGAACAGTATAAATAGTCCCTGTGAGAGAATAATGAGCTTTTTGTTAATTTTGAAACTTACCGGGAGTTCAGTAATTCACGGATGCACATGTGCATCGCTGATAAGATCAGTCAGGTATCTCCCATGAATTATACTGTAGTTATCTGTACTGTTTAATCATTATTCCTGTTTTGCAAGAATGACAATAAAATGTGTTGGACTGTTTAAATAAAAGACATTCAGAATCAAATCATCAGTGGAAGCACTTTTAAAAAGATGTCAACCTACATTTATGCTAGTGATAGCAATCCTCTCAAACTGAATGCAAATGGCTAGCAAGTTAGAGTATTTACAAACGCCTTGGATATTTTAACATTCGCACTCTTTCTACCTGCCACAGCAAATTTGAACTAGATATTCCAGCTGCTGTCAGATCCAAAAACAAGCATGTCCTTCATCATGAGCACCCCTACCAGGAATACTTGGCAATATGTGCCTATCTTTCCTGTGTATTCTCTGCCCTGTAGCTTGCAATTAGTTGATACAGTAGAAAAGGGAGGACTGCAGAATGATAGAAGTGCTGATGCTTTGCCTCGCCTGGTGGAATATGAGAGTCTTTAGAGGCAAGCTGAATGTCAAAAATGGAGAAAACCCCTCCCTTGCTTAAAGGAACAAAAAACTCCAGGAGACTGTGGGCTTGTTCAGCTTTAGGCATATAATTATGTAATAGACTACAGTGATGAGTAACAGCTTGTGTTTCAGTGTGGCAGAGGCAATGCAGTACAGTGATCCAAAGTACATTTTTTTGCAGTCCCATTCTGAACCACCACCTTCACCTACACTGCTTTGCCCTTCCTGCTGCTTCTGATCTGATTCTGATTATTATTGTAAGTTGTCGTTATAACAGCTTAAAGAATAACATCTAAATTAGGCCTATCACTGTAGTCCATAGGTTTCTGACAGTAAACATGACTGTATTAATAGCTGATACATTTTCCTGTGATTGTTTGGTTTCTGATAGGATGCTTATTTTTGTCCAGAACAAGTTTGACTTCAGTAATTTTGCAAACACTCCAACAATTTTGCTACTTTTGACACATATCAGCAGAACCTTTTGCTGTTGGCAAACCATCATTTAATGAAACATCAGGAAATGTGCAGTAACATTCATCTAAATGAATCTCTCATGCCTAAATGGGTAATATTGAAACACAAATATTTTTGTGTTTGGGAGAGTTTCCCTCGAGATAAGTATACACAAAATGGAAGCTGTGTGAGTAATGAGTGACAGTTTCTTAAAGGTTAATATTTTCTTTAATCTATTTCCATAACGGGAGAAGAGAAGAAAATACTGTGCTAAGCATAAGGTGTGCTTTTGGGATTAGAGAAACAATCTCCGCTAGTATGTATATCTCAGACCACAGGGAACAATATGCACACCACAAACACATTTTTATTTCATTTAATAAAATATAGAAGTGTCTTAAATATTTTTCCGTGTTATTAAAAGGATTGAGGATTCTTGAGATTTTTTCTTTTTTCTCTTTTTTTAAAGAAAAGTAAAACTGCCCTTAATGCTGGACTAGACTCTGTGATTGTCATGTAAGGTAATGAAACCATTAAATGCACAGTATTAAGAAGAGACGAGATGCAATTAGCCAAGAAATTACTCTGATCTCAGTGACATTTTCAAAAAATCATAATACAATATACATTGCAGGACATGATTGACAGTCTAATCCAGTTTTGATGGAACGTAGTCCACATACTGAGAGTAAAGCAGTACACGGCCAGATAAAGCTCACAGCTGTGAATCCCTGATATGTCCTTACAGTCTTGTCACCCAGGAAATTCCTCAGGTTTAAAAGATGATGAAAGTATCGACCATTAATGACAGGATCATCTCCTACCCTGAAATAAAATGTACTAATCCCTTTTGCTAGGTCTATGAATTCCTAATATAAATTATATAAACTGTAGTAATTCATCTCTGTTAGCACAGTTGTGTTTGGAAATTGTACAGCAGTCTTTGCCCTGTTTGAAATGCTAGATGAAAGCAAGACATGTTCGTTTAAGCTGCAGCATAAAGTAATTTAACACAGGGGACAGAATAACTTCTGGATAATGAGCAGTAGATATGTAAAAGAAGGAAGTTCTAAAGTTCTAAAATGGCCTGATGGATTTATGCCTGATCTTAGAAAGAGGCCAAAAATGTAAATATAAGAAGTATGGTTAAATGCAGGTGCTTTGTTAGACATTTGTAAGATGATTTAATGATTGAGTCATACAGAATACATGCTCTGACTTCAAAGAGACATACAATGGTCATTTATGTCTTACAAATAATTTGGATGGTAACCTATCCATCATTTTAAAATACAGTAATGTGGATCATACTGGATTATGCTGCAAGAAAAAAAAGTTAAAAATTAATTTGACGTGACATTAAAAACACATTTGAAATTCTGTAATCCATTTTTGATAATACATAGGCTGCACATATCTGTCAAGCTGGACTTGCAGCCTTATGCTTATATGTCATTGACACCTGCAACATTACATAGACAAACAGTCATCAATGAAGTCAGATAGTTAGCCTGCTAAGGGACCTGCCCTGCATCTGCAAATAATACAAAGCACAAACCTGGATCTTGAGTATTTTTCACACAAGTAATGATAGCAAGAAACATGCACGGTTATTAAAAGAAATGTCTGGGATGAATGGAAATAAAAGCATTCAGTAAAATATATGTATGTTTTAGCTGCATGCATTGTCCTCATGCATAACAGTACAGACTAGTTTTAAGAGTAAATACTGTACAAAGAATATTGCTAATAAATAATATTTACTTTTCAAAGACTGTCGTTGTTATAGAGGTAACTGTTCAAAAGGATTCTGTTTGGTAGCATCTTCATATTCTGAATCTGGTCAGCAGAAATTTGCAGTGGAAATCATTGTATCACTTACACAAAGCAAAGCCTAATGTTATTCAGTACTCTGAGAACAGATTGGGAAGCAGAACAAGGGAGAGTCAATTCTTTTATGTCTGACTAGCATTGCTTTTGCCAGTTATGTTCAGAATCATTGTAGTAAGATCAAAAGCTAACAGTATACATAAGTTCCCACAACCTGTGGGATTAAAGATATCCCACAGGTATGATGGGTTACCACCGATTCAAACTCTTCAATTTTCAGCAGGTTCCAACATAGTTTGAAATATGAGCCAAGCCACAACTGATTGCATGCCATTCTGCAATTGCCTCAAAGAACCACCTCCCCCCCCAAAAAAAAATATACACCACAAAAAGCAGCAGCAGTGCAGCTGAGGTCTATTTTATTTTTGTCATTTGAAATGTTAAAATGTTAATTCAATAGATAATGTCAGACCAAACATAGAAGTCAACTTTGAACATGCACCATAGCTTGCATGCGAGGAGGTGAATAATGGATTATGCCACATTATGAGCCAGACTGAAAGAGGTGCTACATTTCCAGCCTGGGGATTTGATTTATTCAAGATGGGTGGTACTGGAGATGAATCCGACAGGGTTTGTATGAAGCTTGTCTAAAATTCAGGCTTTTTTTTTTTTTTTTGAAAGTTTACTAGAAATTACAATTAAACACTAAATTCTGTTTAAAGTACGTTTGAATCCCAAATAGCCTCTGGATAATTTTCACTTATATATGTTTTATTTAGAGCATTCAACGTAGAACTTTTTTATGATCTTATCTAACAAGGTCTTGAACATTTCAAAATAATACTGACATAAGGCACAATTAGAATGCACAAAATGCAGCATTTAATGACTACATTTTATTACAATGATGTACATATAAAAATACAGTTAGATTTCTATCATGCTAATAAATTGTAATGGTGATAAGAAAATGTGGGAAAAAGAATGTTCCATAAATTAGCAGCTTGAAATTGGCAGTGTGACAAGCACCTTTGATTTCACTAACTTTGGTAGTAGCCAAAGGCTCTCAGCGATTCTCAGAAGGAGCTTTGCACCGCACCACATCTCATAGTAAACCAGAAACATTGAAAGAAGTTAGGAAATGGTAATATAAAGTAAGGCTGCTTCTACTGCTGCACAGTATCTTCCATAAGCCTTCCATAGATGGCTTCTAAAAACTCAGTGAAGCCTCTTCAGGGAAGATTTTTCCATTCTTTTTCTGAGTCAGATACTGTACAGTCTTATAACTAACTGTTACAAATTAGCTTTGAATGTATCTTGCCTACACAGTTTAATATCAGTAGGTTCTGTCTTCTCTCTTACTTGTAATGAACTAATAAAATTGAAGTACATTTCATTCAAAGTCAGGGAAAAATGAAAGAACACCAGTTTTTTCAAGGGATAGTTTGTTCTTGCAGCATGGGTTCTCCCAAGCAAAGATTCAGGGGAGAATGAACAAGGATGTTTTGTGGGTTTGTATAGTAATCATTTTTACATTCAGTAATTGTATTCAATACAAGGATAAAAAGAATTAGAAACAAAGAATTGAATTGTATTCTTTGTCTCTAGCTTTGACTGTCTTCACCTGAGGTAACTGAAGATTATTGGCCCAAATTGTTTTTTATTACCTATGCTCTAATTTTTAGATGAACAAATAGTTAGAACTGCCTTTTCTTTTTCCTATGTGCACAATGTGATCACGATTTTTATTTTTGTTATTTCTAAGGGAATATAATAAAAAAGATGGCTTCAATTTTAACTGTTTTAAAAGAAAACAAATATGTTGAGCTTTTTAAAAATAACAAATACATTGACATTTTTGGATATCTTCCTGGGTTTCAGTACTTTGCCATTTATATTTGTTTTTTAGGCAATCAGCTTTCAGATTTTGGCACAGTAATTTATTAGAGAACCCCCATTCTTGTGAGAAAAATCAAAACTGATGATGCCAACAGACTCAACATGTGTATATAATGCAAATGCTGTTACTTTGCTGTGCAAATGTTTAGAAAGAGGCAAGAGGAAGATGCTACTGAAAGGGAAATTAATATTTTAGTTGGCAATATTTTTACTGTACACATTTTGCTCTTCATATGTTTCCGGGTAACCATAGATTTTTAATATGTATTGAACTATATTATGCCTAGGATCCTGAGGTGATTTTTTTTTGTTTGTTTTTGTTTTCTAATAGAATTGTACACACTGAAATTTAAGTTGTTGAATATTATTTTGACTGTTTAATTCCAACATCAGCTACACTATATATCTTTTTATATTTTTCTGCTTTTGTAAGATGAGTAATGTCATATTTATTAGTAATTTTAAAAGATGTCAATTTCAATTTAGTATCAAACAATAGTCTGATAATAAAGAAGACTACAGTTGCTGCTACTGATAGTAGTGGAGTAACTGAATTTGTTGTAAAACTAAATATAGGATGACGACAAATGTTCTTTATACTTCGTTCAGAAAGCACCGTGTAATGTTTCTATTTGACCCAAACTTCTAAGTGACTCCCTACAAATGTTATTATTTTGGTTAAAAAAATATATAAATAAATCACTGAGGTTAATGCATTCTGAACTGCCAAGTATAGAAGATATATTACTACACAAAGTTGTTGATGTTGTATTCAAAGGTGGGGGAGGGGGGGCGGAATTTAGCGATGGTCTCCAGTCAACATTAGATAATAATAGTTCACAGTTCTATAACACTTTACATTCTCAAAATCTGTATAGTCATTTGGAAAGCATCAGAAAAATATGAAAAGAACAAATCACTCTCAGTTTAAAAGGAATCTGTGTGCTTTTACAATTAAAAGAATTCAGTGGAAGACCTGAATGCCATTTTTGGAGAATGCACATGTAGAGGGAAAACCTTGTTCACTTAAGGGAGATGTTAAATATTTTCCAAGATTTGAAACCACTTTTTTTGACAGATCTGCTATGGTTAATTAATTACTTTCATTTGCTTTAAGTTGTATTCTCGAAGATGAATAGTGCATGATAACAAGGCGAGACTGTGTGAGGAAGACCTTTGGTAGTCTATACACTGTGCTGCCTCATTACAGAACTAGCTATCTGCAGGAAGCCTGACATTGAAAGGTACCACACATCCCATAACGCCCTCCCTTAACTGTGATGATTGTAGCTTCTTCCTAAAAGTGATGATTAGGAGAGAGAAAAGCAAAACTGAATGCTGTATGAATATTTCATGTAAATGTAAGCAGGCACTTACTGGACGTGGACCTTGATTGATGCTAGAGTGCCTCTAAATGCCTTGACATTGAAGGGTTTAGACTCCCCTTTCCACAATGACTACTTCAAGAGCCGCAGTTAATAGTGGAATATAGCTGTATTTAGCTGAAGAGCTCTTTATTACTGGCTGATATTAAACAAGACCACATGCCTTAGGTTTGAGTAAGTGAATCTAGATAAAAGAGATAGTGGATGTCTAAATGAGATAAGATAGTTCAGGTTTCTTCTCCTTCTTGCTTCCCCTTCAGAAGCTCAGTTGCTTATATCCCTTTTAAATTTCTTCCTATGCTAAAGTGAATGAACAATGTACAAGGGGATTCTGCTGCAAACTGTTTTACAATACTCGTGTTCAAAAAAGCACCAAATGGAAATGTCCAAAGATTTTTTTACAGGCAGGCAAGTGTTACAAAAAGGTACTAAAATTAATATAATCACTGGTCAAAGAGAAAAAGACCAGCTCTTTCAAAGATTGATTTTTCATTTGCTTTCACAGGGATACAAATATTTCTGTGCCTGTGTTTACAAGTAAGAATCTGATTCTGTCATATATTTGAATTGTCCTTTTGAAAAGAGAGTGGCCTTTAATGGATTGCTTTAAATGGAGTAGTAGTACATGCAAGTAGTTTAGAAGCTGAAATCAGCATTGTAAAGGAATTATCTTTCAAAATCAGTCACATGAAGGAAAAATCTTTTGAAAGTTGACACAGATGTTTCATAGAGAGAATGAAATGATGGTCATAATAGGTCTTTTCAGCATTTTAGTAACAGACAAATTAGCCTTACTTTGAAAAAAGCTCAGTGACTGCCATTCAGTTTTGTCAGGATTATGGACTACTCTTTCCAAATACTTGTTTTTTTTTTAAGGGTGATGTAATAAAATACTGTAAGTTGAGCTCTGCTGCATCTATCTTAATTGATACAGTACTGAAGGAAGTGGAATGATTCCTCACCATAAGCTTGAAGAAGGCAGAATACACTCACATGTAAAGTGCGTTTGACAATGTTTTGTGCTAACTTTGCCCTTCCTTGCGATCTGTATAAATAAGACTCTGTGTCAACTAATGAGGGTGAAAAGATAAGAGGGGTTAAATTATACTTCTCACAGAAGCAGGAAGGCTGGAACCAGTGTGAGCCACCTCCTCCTCCATTCCAAAGTGACTAGTTTTGTAACTGGTGCACCCCGTCTCTGGAGGAGTAGAAGCTGCTTATCTATATGACTTCCTGTGCCTCCAAAGTTCTAGTATTTTATGTATCATAAAGGCACTTGAAGCTTTCTTTGTATTCCACCCTTCTCAAAAGAATTAAGGTGTCTTAATTAAGAAAACTTTGGGTCCATCTTTTCGTTTGCCACACAGGTTCTCTCAGGTGCTTGGAGGATGGAATTGGCCTTTCCCAAGCATCCATATGGATGGGTGTTGTGAAAGTTCTGTTCTTCTCTGAGGTCACCAGTAAAATGATTCCTCAGGCTGTATCAACTAATAATCAACTAAATTAGTTTTATCCACTGGGATCACAGAAGTTTGAATGAGTTTTCCATTGGATTGAATGATCTTTCCATGGATTTTTCCAGCAAATTGCTAACTATACCGGCAGAAGAAACGAATTTTCTTGGTTTTGTGCTTTTTATTATAGCACAGTGTCTTCTTTGCTCTAGACTCAAGCACTTTTTCTTTGTTTGTGTTTTGCCAACCGATGTTTACCATTTTTTTTCTTTTTCACATGACATACTAGAAATAAACAAGCAAATAAATAAATAAAACAGGATTTATTCTATAGGGATGTGTTGCACCTTGGCTGTTTATAGAATAATTGGCTACATGTATTCATAGATTTTTCTCCTTCTTCATCACATAGATCACATCTAAGTATTCTTTCCTGTGAAAAAATGGGGCTGGATTCTCTTCCCTGATGAAGTCAGCAGGACTTTTAGCTATTGGCTGTAGCAGCAAGTGGATAACAAATATATTCTCCAGTTTCCCACGTATTTCTTTTTTAGTTTAGAAGTTTATGTATTGCATAAACTGTAACATGAAGAGAAATGAGTGGCAGTAACTCTAAGGCAAAATTGTAGGAGCTGCCATGTGACAGCCGCTACAATGTGCTCTCATTTTTTCCAATAATACATTGGAATAGCTCCTAACTCTGTGCTAGTTAGTAAGGTTCTGAGCACTTTCCAGCTGTGAATAATCCCTGTGTGCTTGCTCATGCCCACAATTGATTTTGTGTATTACTGAGCTGACCATATATTTTAAGAACGTTAAAGCCCATATGCACCCTTATGCCCATATAAAAATTTCACAGAACATTGAAGTTAAGCTTGTACGGGTAGATCATGGCGGCAGAGTGAAATGGCAGAACAAAAGCGAACCTCAGTAATGTTACAGTCCTGCTTGTTTCTAAAGCACAGTAGTGTGCTTTAGAAATGTTATGTTATTCACTAGAGACAGGGAAGACAAGCAGGAATACAAAGGTGCACACAGAGGCTTGAAAAGAGGCGGGTTAATGGATACTGGATGCTTTTGTTATTAAAAATAAAAGCAGATTTAATCTTAACATTTCATAGTCAGTCATGTGTCTGACTTTAATAACTGTAAACTTGTACTCATGTCTTTGTGCACTGATACAAATGCTCTAATTACCTATGCATGCAGCCTGTTCCTATGTGTCCTGAGCACACAAGTGAAGTCACTCCACTACCTGCTGGAACTCCAGCAGATGGTTATTCAGGCAAGAGCAGTAGGATTTTGATGCCACAGTTAGATATTTATGAAAAGAGATGCATTGAATTTTATCTCAGTATTATAGATCAATTTTCAGGACAGAGTTCCTAACAGTGTGTTCATAGGCTGGGTACAAAACCAATTTTATCTGCTTCAGTGGTGTGTGAACTGTATAAGGCAAGACATCTCTTTACTCTCTGATAGCTTATCTTCCCTGGTGACCATTTATGCGTGCTCATGTAAATATACATATTTTACAGAAAAAGCTCTTTAAACTATCCTTTGAGATGACCTTGAAGTAAGAGTATTTGAATCTTCCAGGAAATTAGCAGCAAAGTCTGTTTTTATAATGATTGGTGGTGTGGGAAGTGCCACTCAAAGCAGAAGTAATAATCAGAGCAGCAAGCTGTATTACAAATAAAGTTTATTTACAAGGAAATATGCAAAAAGAAAAACATACCCACCCTTCCAAGCCTCCAAAATTGGATCTGGGAAATCTTTGGAAAATTTGTGTTTGTCAAAGTGGAGCTACTATATAAGAATAAAAATATTAGAAGTAAACAACAGTAAAAATAACCAATACTTTGTTGTTTGTTTGTTTGTTTGTTTGTTTGTTTTGTCCTGCTGGACACATAAATAATGGCTAAATTTAGTTGATGTTAATAAAGAAAATAATGAAGCTTTTCCAGGTGATACAATGAAAGCTTCATAACTTTTAACAAGGCAACACATGGGATGTTTTATTATATCTTAGTGTGTAGTTAATTATTTTTATTGCCATTTCCTTTCCCTTCTTTCTGCTATGTTTTCCCATTTTGCCACCAACCAAGGCTTCATACAGGAATATCGTTCCTCTTAAAATATGAAGTCCATACTTTGTAAATATGTATGTATAGTGAAGATTGATATCACTTAGATCCGCTGCCTTAGTATATACATAATGAACCAGACAAATCAAAATATTCTCCCTTTATCTATGCACAAGCAGCTTATAACTCCATGCTAAATTCCCTCACACAGATGCACACACTGTACAAATACTCTTGTCTATAAACGTCTTTTGGCATAAGCACTTTTGTCCGTAACAAATGCGTACTTTCCATGTGTACATGCACATTTCATAGAACACACATTCCTGTGTTCCTTGCCAGCCCATATCAAATGCCTGTATTTGCTTTTTCTCTTGCTGTCTCTTCAGAGATGCCTATATAAAAACTTAATCCTTGCATTATGCCTGTATCTGATACTATACATAGATGTATTCATTTTCTGTACACAAGCACACATGGTCCTTGTAGCATTCCTTGTAGCATTCATTATGTACCTCTTATGTAGTAGCAGCTTGATTAACCATGAAATTATGGTAAAAATTTCTGTGTGGAACTGAAACACACCTCTGTAACAATTCTACAAGGCCTTCCCTTTTGAATGCTATCATAGTGTAAAACTAAGTCGTAAAGAATTTTGAAAAAATAAACTAGCAGATGAGATGACATGGTAATAACATATATGTTGCTATTTTGAATTTTGCTCAGTGGAATTGTTACTGTGAATTTTACTTATTCTTAATGTTTATGAATATATTAGGAGTCAAAGTCTGGTATCAATTCCAGGCACCAATACAAAGTATTGAGCAGTGACTTTGAGACAGATTCTCAGAGAGCAAGACAGAAATATTTGTCAGAGGTGCAGAGGAGGCAAAAAGCCCAGCTGAAGCTCAGTCTAACACAAGATGTCAGGAATAAGAAGAAAGGCATAGATATGTGAGCAACAAGCATAAGTACAAGGAAGATGCAGGTCAGCTACAGAACATTAGTACGAGCTGACATGTTAGTTAATACAATACAGAAAAGGGTGACATGCATTCTGTGCCTTGGTGTTCAATGGTAAACTTAGCCTGCAAGTCTGTGCCAAAAAGAAATGACAAAGCAAGATGAACCCCTGCCTGAAGAGGAGAGTCAAATGCCACCTATAGTTATTGTACATATTCAAGCATATGGGACATAGTGGGATGTGTCTGAGGGTGCTAAGATAGTTGGCTGATAGCACTGCAGAGTTTCTCTGTTTCATCTTTGAAAGGTTATGGGAGACCAGGGGAAGTCCTGAACTAAAAAGACAAATACATACCCATCTCTAAAAGAGAAGGTCTGGGAAACTACAGACCAATGAGCCTCAAGTCAGTCCCTAAACAAATTATGAAACAGGCACTGATGGAAGTTGTTTCCATGATCATGAAAGACAAGGTGATTGGGAAGAGTCAACATGGATTCACCAGTGGTAAATGCGTGACCAACTGATTGCCTTCTGTGATGAAACAGCTTGCTCAGAGGGTGAGGGGAGAGTGGTGGTTGTCATCTGCCTTCATTTTAGCAAGACGTTTGACACAGTCTACTATAATTCCTTTAGGAAATTACACTAAAATAGCTCCTAGTCTGTAAGGACCACATCAGTCAGTTAAAAGAGGTAGTAACTGTACAAAAAAGGAAGATAGTAAACTCCAAGGGTTGGCTCAGATTTGTTACCAGTGACATACTACATCTACCTAATTAAATTATTTTAGAAACTACAAAATTTAATAGCTAGCAAAACAAGTTTGGGGGAAGAACAGTAGATATTTTTGTTTGTTTTTACCAAAAGAGCTAGTTATTAATCATCTGATAATATTTTTCCTTTTCATGAAAAACACTGATGTATTTAAAGTAAGGCTGATGGAAATCCATCAAATTTAATTACAATTTTGTTGGAAGGTTTCTTGTGTCCCCGAGATGGGCATAAGATGCAACAACCCTATCATAACCAATGAAGCAGTAGTGTGAGAACTAAGGGACTCAGTTGCAAGTTCCTCTGCAAAATCAGTCAGAACAAGGACTTGTACTTCCATTTGGTGTATATCTATTACATTTACAGTTGTTTAACTCACAAATGATAAAATTCTGTTTCAGCTGTATGCTTCTAACTACGATAATTTCACATGAAAGGTAGTGATAGCCCCTTCTCAAAGGCTAGGCAAACAGCAACCCTACTGTGAAAAAAGACACAAAGGGAAGAAGTTTAGGCTGTGATGTCTGTACAGCACTGACTCTTACTCAATTACAAATACTCGTTTCTACTCTTTCTGCTTCTACCCTCCAAAATAATTATTAAAGTCTTCTTTCTTGTTGTCTTGTCATTTAAGCCACTGATTCTGCAAACCTCTGAAATAAAATCCTCTTTGGCTATGTCAGTGACAAGACCCATTGACCTTCAATGTAAGAAGGATTTCAGCTCCATTGGGTACAATGATTTTAAATTGGACTCTATAAGCTTTCAAGAATGTTTTGATGCTGATCTCAAACTAGTTTTACATTGTGTAAGGTAGGACTAGAATTTGATGAGTCAGCCTAACTGAAAAGGCTTAAGAACTAAATGTGGGAGCTAAATCTAAACAAAAGTTGAGTGACTCGATGTAACCAGAACAAGAAAATATATTTCTAGAACTAAATTCTGAAATATTTAATATTCATAATGATATGAAAACAAATATTTGTATCATCTGGATTCTCTGTGAAATACAAATTATGATTAAATTTGAACAGCTAAGTAGATTAATATAGTTTAAAAAGTAAATCAGAATGCTGGTTCCTGTCATCCCTATTTTTGGATACCATCGACAAATATTCAGGTATAAAGGCAGGGCAGGTTTTGTTCATTAGCAATTACATAGGTTATCATAGACTAACTGTCATCACTATGTTTTATGGAAATTTGTTTTTAATCCAGCAGTACCATATTGCTAATGATTGAAACATCTAACCACAGCATCTTCTACAACAGCAGAGAAAAGCCATGGAATTGATTTTAATTAGCCTTTGGAAAACAAAACAAAACAAAACAAAACAAAAAACAACAACAACAAAAAAAACAAACGTAGAACTCAAAATCCATTGTTCAAATCATATGGCAGCCAAGCAGTGTAAGAGGTTTCTACAACTAACTGGACATCAGGGGCTCATGTCTGTGTTCAGAAATGTACTAACCATTTAATACAAAAATGTAAGGGATGTGTTCACTTACACAGTATCTGCCTAGATAGCCATATAATTATGATTATGATTATAACTGAGAAACAGAGACAAAAACAGAGGCCAAATTTTTATCTCCAGAACAAAGTTCAAAAGGACTGTAGGGATTTCTTTGGAGATGAAAGAACATGTGTCTGCATCATATGGTAAATATGCCTCCATAAATGTATGTGAGTGTTTTACTAAAATATGGTTGTGCTAAATTAAGGCCTGTTGTCTGCTGAAAAATGCAAATCACAAAACAAGTTGTTGACTGATACACCATGCCAGATCTTAGGAAATCAAAGCCAGACACCTTTGTACCTTTTTTTTTTGTTGTTGTTGTTAATGGTCTATGAGGACATCAGACAAACATGATTTTCTTTGGCTAAATAACACATGCTTCTGAGCACTAAAATGTTGACATTACAAGCTGAACAAGGTTAACTTTCCTTGCTGATCTATAGCTGTTTGAGTAATCTGACTTCACAGTGTACAACAATTTCTGACATATGCAGCTTACCAAAGTTGATGGACCTCAGCGCAGATTTCAAAAAAAAATTTAAAATTTCATTTTTGAAAATATGTGTACAATCCTTGAAATGAAAAATATGTTTTGTGTTGCAACAGGAGTGGCAATTCACTGCTTTTTTCTTCACTGAAATGTCTTTGTAGGGCAATACTGAGGAACTTGTTAAATTTATTGCAGTTTTGTTTAAAAACCTATTTCCACTTGTGGCAGTTCAGAATACTCTATAAAGTGGTCTTGCTGAACCTCTGTGGAAATTTTGCTTCAGACACCCAAATAAGTCTGTCTGAATTCAATATTATTTACATTTATTAACCGTAACATGATAATGAAAGGTCAAAGCATGCAGGAATTCTGTTTTATGACCAGGTTAAATTTTTTTAGAATTTGTAATAATAATAATTAAAAAAAAAATAAATCAGAAGGACAGAAGGAAAGTAAGAAACAGTAAGGCCATCTAGGGGGTAAAATCATGCCATGGTATACTGAAGATTCAAGTATGACTTTTCTCATAGTAGGTCTTTCTGATCTAGAAAGACAATTCCATACTGGGACTAAGAAAAGCAGTTTTGGTTTCCGTGAATCATAAACTTTAAAATTCTCAGGCTTATTCTAGTCACTAGACTAATATCTCTGATCATTAGGTCAGCAGAGATAATGTTTCTCAGCCTTTTTAAAAATTTTCTGACACATCTTGGAAGCAGAATAAATTAATGCTGGAAGGGATTTCTGGAAGTCATCTGGTCTAACCTCCTACTCAAGGCAGGGCTAACTTTGAAGATAGATCAGATTGTTCATGGCCTTTTGCAGTCAGGTTTTAAAAATCCACAAGGAAAGGGGTTCCTTAGCCTGTTCCCATGCTTAATTTCTCTCACTGTGATTTTTTTTTTCCCAGTCGGAATTCACCTTGCTGCTACTTCCAATTGCGATGATTATCTTTCCATGAATATCTCTAAGACAAGTTCTTCTCCCTCTTCTCTATAATCTGCATTTAGACATTAGGTATAAAAGCCTGCAAAAAGATCCCCTACACCTTCTTACCTCCTAGCTGAATAAAGTCCATTCAGCTTCAATGTATATCTACACAAATCATATGCAGATATGTATGTGTGTATATTTAAGTGTATATGCATGTGTATATATGTGTATATATCATGTACTCTAGTCTCATACCCATATTAATGCCCTTCTTTTGGGTTCTCTTGGGTCTCTCACTCTCACGGGAACAGGAGAGGACACTGCACTCCAGATGCAGCCTCACAAGTGCTAGGCAGAAAGAATCATCATTTCCCTTGACCACCGGTTCCATTCTTGTAAACAAAGCCTTGTCAGTGGCTAGTGGTATCACCTCAAGGACATATTCCTGGTCTACCAGAACCCCCAAACTGCAGATTTACTGTGTTGTCAGTCAGTTGACAACACGTAATGATGGATGGGATTATCCTAACCAGACAGGATTTTGCTTTTGTCCTCGCTGAACTTGGTGCTCCTGTCAGCCTGTTTCTTCAGCCTCCAGCTTAGAGAATCCCTCAGAGTGTTTTCCCTAGCTTTGACACCATCAAGCATTCCCCCCACTTTGGTGTCACCCATGAAATTCATGAGGGTGCACATCATCCCATTGTCTAACACATTTAAGAATGTGTTAAACAACATCAGCCTCGGTATCTACCACAGAGGAATCCCACTTACAATCAGTCACCATGTAGACTGAATTGCTCACTTTTAACGTTCCAGCCCCACAGTCCAGTGAATTTTTCATCCACCTGGTAGTCCAGCACTCCCATCCATAGCTCCCCAGTGTGGCTACAGAGATGCTATGCCAAAAAAACGTCCAGTTTGGAAGTAAATGATATCTTCAGCCCTTCCCAGGCCTGGAAAGCCAGTCATTGTGTTGTAAAAGACAGTGAGGCTGATAAAGCATAATTTGCCCTTAGATTTGTGAAAGCTGTTTCCAGTTACCTTCCTCTCCTTTTTGTGATTCGAAGAGGCTTCAGTGAGGACTTCCTTTGTGATTGTCCTATCTTTTTTATTTAAACAATCCTAGAATATCCTTGAAATAAGATAGCATCAGGGAGCCATATGGACTTAGCACCTAAAAATATTCAGAGCAAGTACGTCTCTCCTCTTTCTACAAATTTTGACACAAATAGTCTCTCTAGTCAAATCTAAGGCTTTAGAAAAGTATGCAATAGAAAAAATACCTGATTTTATAGCTGTCCAGTCATACATACTCTTTTTGTTGTTAAAGCTGCCCTCTTACGAAAGCATTTTATCCAATCTTCCAGTCAAGGGTGGAAGTATAACACCGTCAGGCAGCTGCAGTCTTAAAATGCCAGTTTTAAAACCATCTGCTATCAGTGACATCTGCCTGTGTTCCAAATGGTAAATGTTCTTCCTTTTTTTTTTTTTTTTTTTTTTTTCTGGAACGATGCTGCTTTCTCTCACCTATTTCAGAAATATCGTACAAGCTTGGCAATATTAGAAAATATTCCTATTCATTTTTATGGCAAGCCCACAGGTACGCATGGATAATGCCACTGTTTGGGAGCTGGCTTTGAATATTTACATATGTATATATGGATGGATTTCCTTTTCAGTGTTAATTTGAAAAGGACTTGGGAGGACTGACACATAGAACTTTGGTATTACTTTAATTTAAGTTGTTGAAGCAAAATGAAATATCAGTCTACCCAGACAGCTCTCTCAGACAGATTTTTCCTCAGAGCAGAAATGACCATCTTGGTAGGAGTCAACACACCAGGTGTCAGTTTGGTCTATGCAGCCTTTTTGGAAACAGCCTTGTTACATAAATGAAATTGAGACACAGGTTGAACAAAAAGCTTCTCCTGAAAACAACTAGTGAACTGTTTCACCAGTGTTGCATTGCACTTCAATATAGGATGAAATATATTTCTATCAAAGGGCTTCTGTCAATATGACCTCTCAAAATTTGCAGAATCAGTTTTGTCCAACAATGTTAGCATAAAAAACCTTACAAATTGCTAAAAGGAGAAAGGTAAGAAATGTTCTCAAATACTGTAGGTTTGAGCAATCAGCAACCATATCTTGAGTTAAAAAAAAAAAAAAAAAAAAAAAGGAAGAAGCAAAAAACAGTGAAAAAACAATACCCTTATTTTGACTGGGCCAATGGTCACGATCCAAAAATGTTTGTATCATATGCAATGAACACTTTGCTATTAAAACATTTTACCTTACAAAACAGTTGAGAAATGAAACTGTGTAAATTATGAGTATTTCACATAGCAAAGATGATCAAAAGCAGTGATTAATATCAAGATATGTCCCAGCTGCTTAGGGAAACGATTGGAAAGATTATTTACTGGACTATCTCATATTTTCAATATTCAATTTTCCAGGTTATTCTATCTTTTGAAGAACTTAGATTTGGGATTTTTCTGTGTAATTCACAAATTTAAGCTCAAAGCCAGTACATTGTTCCCACTTTTTTTGCATCATCTTACCTCACATTACAAATATTGCGATCAGAGGTAGTATACATTTTCAAAACAAAATTGCTTCTGCTTAAATTCAGACCTTGAAAAGACCCTTGAGTATTTAACACTGTATAACAAATTATAATTTCTACTTTGGTGACCTGGCAAAGCTAAATTGTGATCAAGCCCAGAAAAGAATTCATACAGGAAAGATGACATACCCTTGAATGGAAGAAGTACTAATGGCCTTTACTGTAAAGCAGCATCAACAAACTTAGTTCCAGAGAGCTTTCCACAATTCTTTTAATATTTCTTTCTCTTTATCATAGCATAATACCTGACATGACAACAGAAATGTCAACAGTTAGGGCTCTATTCTTCAAATCGTCATGCTCTATTAGCGCTGTTTTTCTGTGGGATTTACCCTGTCAAAGAAGGAATCACCAAGGAGTAAGGTCTATGGTTGTCTTATTCACTAAATCCCTTTTCTCAGTGATGCACAAATGACTAAGTACTTTTGGTGCCTCTGCAAGACAGAAAGTTAAAACAGGTCAGTCTTAGGTTAGGGTGAAAGGAAGTCTGTCCTACACAGGCCAGATGTTCTATGTGCGAAAGAAACAAAATTCTCAGGTGTTTCAAAAAGAAAACACATAAGGAATAAATGCTTGAGGGTAGCTCTTCCCTTGTTCATCTCTTTTCAAGGGATTTTATGGGACTCCATGCAATTAAAGGCAATAGAATTACTAGCACACACACGTGTGACCTGTACTTGAGATGTACCATAGCATTGTTCGTCCAGGTCTTTCCAGAATGCATGGCTCTGCATTGTTTGTGTTCTTCACTGTGTAGTGGCACAGGGCAGGCCTGAGACCTCAGAAAGGAACAAAATGAGACCCCTTAGTAGGTCAGTGCCAAGGCCCTTTGCTTCGGAGGTTCCCATGCAGCAGCACAACATCTACGTTCACAGTTCCATGCCTTACCTGTGTATGCTATGAGTCTGACAGGGAAACTTGGTAGGACACTGTTCTGCTGAGCTAAGGCACCAGTTGTCTTGGGCTTGGAAAGGATGGTGAAAGGCTTTTTTTTCTGGTAAGTTGAAAGTATCTCCCCACTTGTCATGCCCTGCACCTCCAGCATTTGGTCTAGCTGCTGAGGCTGTGAACTTGATCTACACTACTGTGCACATAGTATGGCTTAGTCTGTGGGGAACATTCACAGCAGAAGTCCAATTAGGAGGGGCTTATTATCAATGTAGAATTGTTTGATAGAATGACCTCTCCGATGCTGAGCAAATATTGGTTTTGGAAAATGAAGTGGGAAGTTTTGCTACTGTTGCTGTTCAGCTGAATACTATGGCATTGTGTTTGGACAGAGTCTCTTGTGCTGCTTCGATGGTCATTAGTATTTATGAATGTGAGAAAGAATAAGAAATGCAGATGTGAATCTGTAGGGTGAAGCCTCTGTGTGAGCAGCTGTATGTTCTACATTCTACAATTTTCCAGTAATTACTTTTACCCATATTTTGCCCTATAAAAAACTCTAGGACATAACTATGACAGTAGTTCCTACAGAAAAGTTACTCCCTTTCCATTTCAGTCCTTTTAATTTCTAGAAGAAAGTCTAATTTGCCTTCCTTCAAAACAGTCTTTCCCCTTAAAAATATTTCTTCTGCTAGAACCTAAGATTTAATAGCTACATGGAGGTTTTAAAAATGGTTTTTTGATCACTTGATTTCCCCTTCAAACTAGTGGTAAGATTTTTTTTTTTTTTTACATCTGTTTTTTACTGGAAAAAATGCTTAGCAGTAGTCAAATGAAGTGCTTCCTGTTTTGTGCAAGTAAGAATCAAATTGGACCAGCTATTTGGATGCTAAGATACATATTAAGGAGAATAAATTGGAATAAATGGAGAGATTTTTAATAAGGGAAAGGGGGTGCACTTAATAAAAAGAGCATATAGAGACCCTGACTGTGGCTAATGTGCATAAAAAATTCAGCCTGTCAGATCCTCACTTTTCTAATTCAGTAATCTAAATAATTTATTTGACATTTTAGCTCAAGATGACCTTTCTTGGGAAAAAATTACTGTTTTAAACTTTTAGCAAGTGCAACCACTGCAGAGGATTGCTGTTGAAGTCTGCATTTTCCCAAACGAGTAAAGGTTAATCTTGTACAGCTCAAACACATTTCTGACCCTTTTAAACAAGTTCACAAAAAGTCATTTAATTTTTTAATATAATTTCAATTATATTGCAATATTTGTGTTAAACGAGCTTTCTTCCCACCCAACCCTTTCATTTCTGTTGCTCAGAAGCCATTTCCCATGTGTTCAGAAGGATTTAGGTGAAGGGCTTGTTTTGAATGAGTAAAGGTACCATTCTACCAAATGTTACTTATAAGGTAAGTTCCATAAATCAAGAGAAAATGCATGGTAGATTAATAGGTGAGTAGGTTAAAACAGCCACTAGTAATAGCAAGAAAATGACTGTCCAGAGATTCACAGTTCCCAGATTGGTCACTTGACTCGAGTAATCAGCCTCAGAGCTATGCCACAAAAAATGATCATGTCTGTCCCTGGATTCTCTTCCTCTAACTAAACAATCCCATATTTTGCAGAGGGCATTTCAGTGGCTCTACTAAAGGACATTTAGTGTAATTTTACTTTGCTATTTCTGATAATTTATCTAACTTCCAGACAGGTCACTAAAAAAATCTTTCAATGTAAGGATTAATATACCCCCAATTGTACATAATAAAGGCTATAATTCTCTCAGGGTGTTCAGGTGACTTTATAGGGGTACATTATTTATTATTGAAAATGTGAATTTTCTAGAATGGCTGAAATATCACAAAGGCTTCAGAGTCTGTGTAAAAGCTGTGGTGCAGCTGCCAGTTCTGAGAGGACCTAAGCAACTAGCTATCAAAGCAGATGACCAGAAGTACTTAACTCACTCATTAGATAAAGATTCAGGGTCAAGGATTCTATCATGAGATAAAGATTCAGCTGTCTTCAGATTGTTTATTATTATTATTATTATTATTACTTTATTTATTTTTTCCCCATGTTATGTTTTACCTCTGACTCACATTATTTCTATCATTCTAGATCATCATCTTACTCATAGTGGTGTGCAACTGGAAGCACTCCAGTGCACTCAGTATGAGACCAGTGTAAGTAAAAGGAGGATCATTGCACTCATCTCTGCTGTAATATTCTCTCTTCACACCTCCACTGTTTTCAGCTAATGCTTTCTTTTCTCGCATAACAGTAGGGGTTTGATCTGATATGCCTGCACATACCAGTCATAAACTACTAATATAAAAATGGGGAGCTGAATGATCAGTGACGCTTATGCTCCTAAGTCATTTTGGCAGTTTTAAAATCCAGGGTAAGTGTAATTGGCCTCTTAAAGGTTTCCAGTGTTATTAACTCTTAATTAACAACAATGGAATTATCTGTGTTGCAGATAGTGTTAGAATTGCAGACCCCTCGTAGTGTGCAAGAATTTATTAAGGCAGGTGTGGTATAACGTCAATAATTCTGTGTTACTCTCAGGGCCAGCTTGTCACTGGAAGTGGCATGGCTGTTCCCATACCACATGGAGGTATAACTCTCAAACCCTCCTTTGAAAACAAGCTAAAGGATGCAGATCTAGCCTGCCTGGCTCTTCCCCTATTCCAATAACTAGAAGCACTGGGCAAATACACCCTGACGGTATGGAGCAAGTTTATGATAGCTGTAACTGTCTCATTAACAATTAGAACATTACGTGTGCATATATTCCAGTTGCTCCATTAAGTAATAAAATGGAGATTGAACTGGTGACCACCAGGACTATTAGCATAACCTCTATTGCTTAGGAAACCAGCATTCTTTGTCCAGGGTCCTTTATAGTTGCTTCATTCTCCATAGAGGAGGCATGCAAAGTTTTGTACTGCATACTCGTATGGGAGCTAACCATTTACACTGTGTGAATAATAAAAATTGTTATAATCATTTCCTTCCCATACACTAGCTTGCAAAAGAGAGCTTTTTTCAAAGCATTGAGTCAACCTTTCTATGTCTGCCTAAATGCCATCAGTTAGGGTATGCCCACTGGCTAATTTAAGTTAAGGCATTCAACTTTACAAAGGATGTCGTAGGGGTTCTGGACAGGCAACATTTTATGTAGTGCCTCTATTTTACTATCTGACATGCTTTTTTAGCTCTTAGTCTTCTCAAGCAGATGACCAGAGTCTTGTGCAGTGAAACACTATGGGCTGTAGTTTGTGTAATTAATGAAGTAGGATATTGCACCATGTTTGTGAGACATGGACTATGCATCCAGTTTATACATGTTTCCACTTTATGCAAAATATAAAATATCATGGCAAAATAAATGTAGCAAAACTCACAACAGCATTGGAAAATGATTGCTCCATTTTTAAAATTTTAATAATAGAGATAAGCTATTGTTTTGTAGCTCTTTATTGTCTAACTACCAAAATCCATGAGGTTACAAAATACAGTTTTGGATATTTTAATATTTATTTTTCAACCTGAAAACTGTTAAAAAGGGGATGATTCTAAGTGAATTAAATTGGACCAATAGGATTAAATTTAGAATTCAGAACTGGACGTGTTGAAAATGTGAACTATTACAGGAAGAGTTACTTTCAGCACTTTACTGGGTAAAGCTAACAAAGGAGAATTGTAAGCAATAAGCTGCATGCACTGCCATATGAATTTTATTGCTAGTTGGTATGATTGCAAAGATGTCTATATGAAAAAAAGCACTGGTATACTGGCACTGGAGTCAGAGTAATCCTGCTGCCTTGCCAAAAATGGCCTGCAGGTAATCTGGTTGCTTACTAGTTATGGTTACTAGTCCTGTTAACCACATGCTGGTCTTGCATTTTCATCTCTAGTTGTACCCTAAAGCTGTGCAAACTATCTTAGACAGTAGGAGAGGCAGCGTTCATAGAGAGATGGAGTATTATTTCTTAGATCAGTATATAATGTTAGGTGATGTTGAAAGACACATTAAGACTTAGTGTTCATAATTGAACAGTAAGTCTTGGACAAGAATTATCACAGAAATGATTTGATCTTTATATTTATTTTTCATTTTAGAAATGTGACTTTGACTCATGATTGAAGTAGGAATTCAGTGTAGTCAATGTGACTTCTAAGGCACTTGAATAAGGACTTGAATTAGCAATCTAAAGCTGAGAGGTTTGTTCTTCTCATTAACAGTTCTCTATGAAGTCTAGATCTTTTGGCTTGTAAACCTGTTGCTTTTGCATGAAGTACTGAGGCTCTGAGAATGTCATTGTGAGAAAATGACAATGAAAAAATGTTTAAATCTTCTTCCATGTTTCCATCCTTATTATGCAAATTGCATGTCTCAAAACTGTCTACCTATCAGTTATAAGTTTGGCTGGTGTTCACATGACTCTTCATGAAAGATGTTTCTAATTGATTTTCTTTATCCATATTTATTTTCTGTGCATCTGTGATGTCCATGCATTAAGTAAGAATCCTATAAGGCATTTGGTGGTGATGTGGCAGAAGGTGATATTTGTTCTGAAGTTATTTAATAGGTATCTTACTAGTCTTCACAGGAGAATGTATGGAGAAAAAAATTTTGAAATGCAGGAAGATTGGCCTGCTGTGCTCTTAGATATCAATGCTAAAGAGCATTTCTTGACATCTTCTGGCCAACTCGTTTAGCTGTGCAACCATACTGTACTTAGGAAGATGACATTGTTTCTCACCTTCATTTCCAGCATGCAGTGAAAATACATAATTCTCAAATGATCAAACATTAGTTCCCATGAAGTGTTGGGACTCTTCCATTCCTTTAAGCAGTCAACAAGGTGATAAAGCCATTTGTCACCAAAAAGGAGCAAGAAGAAAGTATTACCAGGTGGTACATGAACCCATTGCATAAGAGGACTTGTTAAAATTTGCCTGTGTTTTTACGAGATTCCTCAGAACAAATGCAATTTGGAAGAATTAGTCTCACCCATTTACAGTGTGTTATGTAAAATCCTGATGTGAGAGTTCCTGTGTAAGTTCCCTCCCTTGTGCTTATCTGGCCTGCACAGCATTGCAGGATACAGTCATGATCATAATGGGGGCACCAGGGACTTCTGACATCCATGAAAATCTCTGTTGTTCCTTAGGTGTAGGCCAGAAATATGACCTTACCTTTGAGGACAGTGTAGCTCTTTAAAATCTGACATGAAGAACTGCAGAATTCACACAATGGATTGCTAGATGCTGCTCCCAAACTCATTTGGTTAAGGTCAAGAAGCTGCTTGTAAACACACAGTATGATTTCCCAAAAAGGCACCTCATTCTTTATCCCACTGAGTGGCATTGTGATACATAAAGAAGGTCAGCCTAAGTGACCAGTAAATGAGCCGCTACTTAAGACTGTGAAAGGCAAAACTGGTTTCCAGATGCAGCTGGAAAAAGGCTAGATCTAAGAATCCTCACCACTCCTGATCCTGAGGAAACACAGGCTCTTAATCAGATGCTGAATCCCAACACTGTGGTTTGAGCTATGCATGGTATGTCTGCATTTCTATTTCAGCTTATCAGATTAATACTGCATGGTATTAAAACTGCAGTTCTATGTTAAAATGGTCATAAATGTTATACAAGTCTGAAAATTGTATCAGATCCAAAATTGGTTTAAGACTGTTATTTCCTACAATGAGAAAATGCAAACAAGAGAATAGAATATCGTTCAATTTTTACTTACTGTGTTGTTTTCTATAAAACCTATAGTAAAACTAAATCTGTGCCCCAGATTAGCAGCATATTCACAGGTAATGTGTTTGTGGAATAGAATAGAGACATTACTACATTTTTGCTTTCCATCAGTGAAGAGCACTGTCATAGCACCTGTACTTGGTAAGCTGAAGTGGAGCCTGCTGTGGGGACCTTACTGGAGTTCTAAATGTTAGCTGGTGGTCTCGAGTCTGAGTCCTGTCTCACTGCCCAAGTGTAGGTAGATGACCCAACCACCTCCTTTAGGTAGGCAACTACCTCTGCTAACAAAGGAGAGAGTCAGGAATCAGTTAAAAGTACTCAGCTTAGACTGTTCCAGGGGAGTTTCAGAGCAAGAACCTCTTTCCTGTAACTACACAGTGTGATTATAGCCAGCTAACAGCCTGCTAAGCCACATGCCTAAAATTTGCTTAACTGCTCAGGGTTTAGCCTAAAGGTGGTCTACATACCGCCTAAACCTATGCATCATTAGTTAAAACTTTTGCCTGCCTAATACACATGGAAGTCCATAGATCTGTGCTGTCACTAAGCTAACAAGAGCTGTTGAGTGTATGCTGTTTCTGGCATTTGATGGATGATAATGGCTGCTATTTTTTGTTATGACCATCACAGCTTGAGACTGTGGCACACAAAACATTAACCTCAAGCCCTGCATCAAAGTTATTTACAAGATACTTACACCTCTATGCACTGAGGAAGTTGCAAAAAAAAAAAAAAAAATTTGTATCAGAAGGCTGAGTTGTGTTTCTGTATATGAAAAAAAAATAAAATTGCCCTGGATTTCAGACTCTGAATGGGATTACTCAAAATGGGTAAGAGGTGGAATGAACCATCATCTATATAAATACACAGAGAAAGAAGACATAACTAGAGGAAATAATGTAAGGTCTCTTCTCACCTGCACATTAAGTTCAGTCCCGACTGGTAGCAATACCAAGTTACTATAAGCTGTTGGCATCCTGGTAACCTCTGTGAAATGGATTTGGTGACCTCAGTCCAATTTGTATTGCCAGCTGAATATCCCTTTTTCCTGGAGGCATGAAGCTTTTGGGTGCTCCCTGGCATCCTTCTTGGAAATCTCGTGGCACAGGACTGAAAAGAGCAGACAGTCCTCGACTGCCTAATAATATTGCAAGGTGCTTCCTCCGTTTCTAGCCATTTTGATAGGATTCTCTGCATGAAAGATGCAAGCAACACAATACATAAGTTTTCTTTCCCCAGGGATATCAATCTGACCCTTTTCAAAGCTACTCAGCTTTCAGTTTTTTTTCTTGTATGCTGAGTACATGTCAGGCCCCGTTTTCAAACATAGATGCTCTGACTGGAAATGTTTCATTCTTTCTGGTGAATTATTTTTTCATTATTTCCCTGTCATCACCACTCCACCTTTCTTTTTTAATGAAAGGGGTGGGGGAGGTGGGGGGAGACGTACAGGTTCATGTGAAGTTGATCTTAGGGCCGAAGTAAACTTTTGGCCTAAAATTCTTTCCCAAGAAGAGAAACATAAGAAACAGTATTTTCACTTCAGCTCAGACGTCTGCATGGGCTTTTGTGCAGCTGTAATAAATTATTCACTAATTTGCTTGTAATCAGACTATCTGATCTGCTACTTGATGAGTAGCCCAATAGAGAAAGAAAACCACAGAGATGTAGCATTACATTAAACTTGTTAGAACAGACCAGGGACCAGAAATATGAATGATCACATGATTTCTATTAAATTAAAAAGGCTAGTACTCCGTTGTGCTGTCCTTCTAAAACGTCATTAAAACTACTTGTGATGGAAAACTGCACAAGCAGTCACCCAGAGCTAGTTGATGTTAACTTGCTTCCTTTGCAGTTTACTGACTGGAGAAGGAAATCCAGAAAGGGGAAAAATGTCAGACAGGCTTAACGATTTCTAAGGGAGAAAAAATAATAATGATATATATATATCATTATATATGTATATGTATATATATACACACAGATACTCTACCCACCCGCACCCTGATACCTTCATTCCCTGTCTTTTTTCCTCCCATTTTTTCTTGTATAGCTGCATGATGATTTGGTTTGAAATTCGGAATTGCCTTCCAAGTATAAAAAGAGACAAAATTTTTACCTGTTAGTTGCAGCAAGCCAAAGACATTTCTGAAAAAGCTTCACTAGGCAACTTGTGTAGGTCCTCTCAGAACCTCACCTACAAAGCCTGGTGTTTTTGCAGCACTTTTCTGCAAAAAGAACAAATCTATGGCAAAAAGAGGCAAGCAACCAAAGCTTTAGCTCCTGCCTGTAGAAGACATTTTTACCTAGAGACAATAGAGATTCATTTTAGACCAAATGCATGCAGCCTATTTTCTCTTCCTCAGAAAGAAACATAAATTTCTGGTCCTCCCCGCAAGTCTGCTCTCCCCAGCACTGCACTCCTCCCTCCCCCTCCAGTCACACTTTGCTTGAAACCAATTCACTGGCGTTTGCTGGTTTATTTTGTTTTTCCAGCCAGAAAATGTACTGTTATTCTGTAAATGTTTTCGTGCTGTCATACTTCGCAGACCATTTTCTTCCTATTTTTGGAGGCCTGAATCTGCCTTTGGTCACACTATTTGCTCCTCTATGGTCACCTCTGAGAAGATTAACCCTTTCATTAAAAAAGCTTGGCCAGGGTCAAACTACCGCCTGGCTCTGGACTCTTACATCCCTTTGATCTCCCAGCTATGGAGAAATTATTAGCAAATTCTAAGCCTTCCCATGTGATTTGTTTTTGTAAATTTGTAGAAATTATTCCTAATCCTATTACGTGGCCGAGGGCAAACCTGCATTAAATATATGAGACTTTTTGTTATGTGGCAGATGGATAATAAAGGAATGCTGAATGCAGCCCATTCCAAGTTATGGGAATCTGGACACTTCATCAGCATTCACTTAATCCTCTGCCATGGCCTACGCCTTTGATGAATGCTCTCATTTATGACCACTGATGCCACTCACTTAATTTCAGAGAAGAAAAATAATACCTAGCTGTTAATGTGAATATTTGAGTTTATAGCTGTACAATGAATAATTGTGACATTATCAAGGGAACATCTTCTTATACATTATTCACTTGTATAGACCACATTAACCAGACAGAGGAAACTTGCAGTTTTGCATCTTCCATCTTCTTTGGAAGGTAGACACTGTGCAGACAAAAGTCAGTGTCTTAACCCAAATTCTAGCTGACAGTCCGTATCAGCCCTCACTATATTTTGCTCATTGTGGTGCCAATCTCCTATCTCACCAATGACATTTTTTCAAAGAAAGAGTGGATTTCCTAGAGACTCTACCCCATGCAACTTCCATAGCTTTTTATTGAATAGGAAAATGTATCCCTCCTTTTCTCTTTAATGCTGTTGCCATGTAGCATGTCTGTAAATTTAAGCTGAAAATTAAGACAGCACACAGTTTTCATTCGTACTTTATAAAAAAATGCACATCCCCTAATACTAATGTTCTTTTCATGCATTTAAAAATAAAAATAAAAATAATAAATAAAAACAGAGTTTATTACATCTTCAGAGTTTCTAATGTATTAACTCACAGCTTTCTCATTCAGAGTTACAAATACTAAGGCGTGGAAACATATTAGCTTGGTTTACAGAAATCTGTGTTATCTGTTTGTTTTCTTTCTTTTTTTTTTTTTTTTTTTTTTTTTTAAAGCATGTTTGTACTATCTCTATCTGATCTGTCTCCAAGTTTCCTTATTTCATTCAAGAGAAAATATAATTCATTCCTAGTGTAAATATTATTTTTAATTGAAAACACTTCCACATTTTTAAGCGTATTTATTTGCATTCCTGACTGTATAGCAGTATTTAAGAGTAGGAGTTTGCTATGTTTTTATCCTACTTTTCTGCAAGTGTAGTAATTTTAGTTGATATTTAGTGGTGCTAAAATTCTAAAAGTAGAACCCTGCTGTCCCTTTTGGTTTTCATGTATAAAATTCAGAGGTATATTGAAGCTCTTGAAAATCATCAGTGTGAGAAACATGTCTGTATTTAGTAAAGTGTAATAAAAAAACAGTCAAACATCTTTTCTTAGTGGGAGTTTTCACACACTGTAACTAATTTACTGGAATCAACTAGAATATGCAACAAGAATAAAAATAAATACTATATTTATTTTTAGTACATTTATTGATCACTAGTTTGAAATCTAGCATAGCAGCCTATCAGGACACCCTGGACTGTCTGCTCCAAAATTAATATAGATAGGGGTCCCATGTAGAGTGGTTGCTTCAGTGATCCCTTCCACACTGTCACCTAATTTAACACACAGGCAAGCTTCTGCACACAAGTGTTATTTTCTATTTGCTGTATGTATTGAGATGCCTGTCAGAACCAGGAGCACTGTCAAAGTGGAAGTTTGTATTTGGAAAAGGGATTGTAATACCTTGTGCAGTGTGTCCATATAATTGTAATGATCCAAGATCTATTTTTTAAAGTAGAAAGAAATGCAGACTGTTCTGTGATTGTAAAATGGTACAATGATGAAAGATTACAACTTAATTGACTTCAGGGAGAGCAAGGCATGGCCTTAACATCATAATGTGCTAAGCTAAATTCTTCTCACCCACTTAGATTTCTGTGTTGATTTTTGATACTTCTGTTTTTTCCCCTGAGAATCTCTAATCTAGAGACTTCTGCAGTCACACAATTATTCTTAAAGTATTCTATTTACTATTAACCAAAACATTTGGTTAAAAAAAGAAAGTAAGCTATAGGTTTGCAAAAGTAGAAGACAAGAATACAAAGCCTATTAACAGTGGGTCAAATACACCTTTTGGAGAAAATCTCCATAATTCCAGTCAGATATTTTTCCTGAAATAAATTGCACCGAAATTGTCCCCCCACCCACAACCCCCCCCCCCCCCAAAAAAAAATAAATATATATATATATATATACACATATATGTATATATAGTGTAGTCCATAGTAGAATTTTTGGTGAAGCAAATCTAAACTAAATCCCAGAAACTAAACAACAAAATAATGTATGTAGGTTGTATGTGCATACAGATACTTAGCTATATCTCTTGGTATAAGTAAGAAGTATTTAAAGAAATCCAGACTGAATATACTTTGGGGAAACCCTTTAAATATATATGGGGTTTGAGAATAAGAGTTACAATAAATATTCTTCACCAGCACCATGTCACTTGAAACATGTAATACTTACCTGTGTTGTGGCTAACCTACTTTGGCAGTCAACTTTGCAAAATTATTCTTTACTATTATATAAAGGTTTCATTATACACAATACAAGATCAATGTCTAAGGGTTACTGGCTGTATCATTTCAGGCTTTGCTGATCAGTCAGCTGGTGGTCAGGGTCCCTGTTTGCTAAAGCAAAGTACAGATCACTCTACAGTCATGCTGTTAAATGCAAAATGTGTAAAACATCTTTCATACGCTGTAAATTGGAGACCATAATAAAAGAGAACAGGCATAGTACAAAAACATTTTTTCTTGGTTTACTAGAATTAGGGCTGACAGTAAGAATATTATATTTTCCAGAAAGTATATGTGTGTGCTTGGGGGTGAGGAGTTACCTCTTTTTTATAATCTACTGGGTACAGACTTGTAGGTTGTTCACTGAATTTTTCCTTACATTTTTAAAGCTCCTCTTACATGGTGTCTTAAAAGAATTTTAAATGAGTCTAAACAAAGCCCTTCCTGAATGTAATATTACTTTAAAACAATGCATTCTTTTCATATCTCTAATGAAAAGGTAATGAAAGCATGCTGATGTTGTGGCTCAGTTTTACAGTCAGAAGAGCTTGCTTGAACAAAAAATATAAGAAGCAGCAAGGCTAAGCTGCAAAGCTGAGAGAAAGGACATCTACCAAGGCACTGGCTGTTTAGTACTGGGCATTGAAAGCAAAGCAAAAACGGCCTCCTGCCCACCGCTTGGAGTTTGCATGATCACAGAGCAATCCTCCAAACCCATTGTGTCCAGAAACTGAGAAAATGCTTTTACTTGAACATAAGACATGCTCACGGCTTCTCTTTCATAAGTGTGTTTTCCAGGGTGACTGTCTTTGAAGCATACAGCATATATCATGTGTGATAAATTATACTTTGCTGAAATGTTGCCTTGCTAAAATATGCTAAGAAAGCTCTGAGCAATATTTACAAATAGTTTAAGTGTCACAACAGTACACCCACCACTCAGTCTTCCATTGATTTTACTATAATAAGACTTGTAATAAAGGATACCACTAAGTATTATGAAAGTATTCCTTATAAAGAAAGATAATTGGTGAAAAATCTCTAAAATCTATATCAAAATCATTTTGCAGATTCTGCAATCACAGCTGTCAGGAAAAGCAACCACAATCTCTTGTCTAAGAAGAATTGTGCTATTACTTCTTGTCTTTCTTTCTGTCCCGGGTAAGTTGTTAATTTACTCATAAAAAAAAAGCTTAAGAATCAGCTGTGGCCACTGTTTGTTTTTTTTTTGTTGTTTGTTTTGTTTTAAATAAACTGCTATAATTTAATTTAAGTTGTGCTAGTGGAATGAAGAGCAGCCTTACTTTGCCATTTAGGATAAACTTTAATCCTGTACACCAAGTGTTAAATTCTGCTGTCTGCTACATGAGTGTAAATCTGGTGTAATTCCTCTACTGCCGAAGAAAGCAGTTCAAATTTACATCAAATCGAAAGAAGGAAGAACCAGACCTTCCCCTGAGCATTTGAAAATCACTCCAATATATTAATGAATACTTCTCGTGCATGCGACTGTATGTTTTTAAGATCTTCCTTAGGGAAGGTAAGAAAGGCATTCAAACACAAGCTAAACCTTTTTTTCTATCAACCTTTATCTTTATTTGTTATTTTTAATGGAGTGTGGAATATGCCTGATATATTTGTCAGTCACAAGGGCCTGTTTCACCCACTAATACCAGTGAGTGACATTGGGGTGATTTTAGCTTACTTAGGCTTGTTCTGGCGGGTTACTATATCTGTCGATCCACACCACTTAGATCTTGACAGAAACATAATCATGTTATATGGGTATATACGGAAGAAGTAGTTAAAGTATATTAGAAAACATATACACTGAAGTGGATCATTTTTTTCAGCCTAAGAAAACAAGGTGCAAGCTGAAGGCTGTTGCTCTACTCGGAGCTTACTATTATTTGGTTAACCAAGAGGAAATATGGTGTAATCTGGAGAACTCTTGCTTCTCCTTCCAAACATATTGTCCTGTTTTTCTACTAAAACGAATCTATAGATTCAATGACTTCTTGAACCCTTTTTCTCATGCTGAAATTAGCACTTGTAAAAAGAGAAGCCTAAACGCCTCGACCACACCAGTGTAAGGATCTGAAGTCTGACACTGCCAATGTGCATTACATTCTAGCTGCATTTTTAGCATAGCAACTGGGGATAATATAGTCAGGTGAAATCTAAAGTAATTTACCCCACCATCAAAATGCTTCCGAAGACCAATCTGCATTTTCATATTAATAGCAATGCTTAGACAAGCTGCCCTCCTACCATGAAATGCATATCTATGCTTTTAAATTTTTTTTTTTTTTTTTTTGGCAAAAACAAGCAAAGTCCCATAATAATGTTTTAATTTACAAATTATAAGTACATTTACATACAACTAGGAGAACTTTCAGAAGAAAAAATCACTTACATTTAATAACAAACACATACAAAATGTGCAATGAATTTCATGACCAGGTGTTTGTTCAGATGAGCTACAAAGCAAGCTGGGATGGAAGGGAACTTGTGGGTCCCTGTTTAGTATTAAATTTTCAGACTTGATGTGATTGTATTATTTTATCTCTGTGAATGTAGCACATTTGATATATGGTTATAGCCTAATAAATGTAACAATAAATATCACATTTGTATTCAATTTCAGAGGTCTCCTTACCTCCCTCACACCAGCAGCAATGGGTGTGATCTTATAAGGGTCTGACTGTAAATAATCTGGTTAAACACAAGGTTACTGATGCACTTACAATATAGAGAGTCACAGAGACTGTGGTAAGATTCAAGCCCCTAGATGTGTCTTCCTGTCTCAGTCAAAGCAGATGTATTTGATTCTGAAAAGCAATGCATAATCTATTTTTGTTTGTTCAATAAAGGAACTGTATATTTTCCATATCTTTAGGGATTACTTTTTGTTGTTTTCAAGGAAATAATTTCAATGCTTACAAATTGTTGGATGACATTTCCTTGTACATTTTTAAATATGATATGCAGGGAAAATATTTCTGGTTCTAATCTTTTTATTTAGAATAGAGAAGCTATGTGTAATCTAGGAGATGAAATATGATATCTTTATTAAAGTGGCACATGCTAGCTCTATTACACTTACGGGTCTGCCAGTATATCCATTAAGGAATCCATTTTTCAGACTTTTAACACTTGTCTGTATTCATACCGGAGTGAAACTTGGCACTCAGGTTTATAGCCCAGAAGCAATTTGTGCTGCTATTTACAAATGTCTCTTGGTATTCATTTAAAAAAATGTTTTTCTATTAAATGCCTGAAAACCATTTGGTTATTTAAAATGCAAATGGGAGTAGTATTAAAAAGAACAGTGTTGTCTGCTCAAGTCCCATGCTGTAGCCTGAGAATACTTTTGCCATATGAAGTTTATCATATTAAATCATTATGGAATGAGCTGAAAGTTAGGAGATGGGGAATTTTTTGAGATTAGAGGCTTTATATACCCTTGAGAGAGCTGCTTCTGATTATCATTTCTCTACTACATGATTTAAAAATTGTGTATACCTTCATTTGCAAGTTACAGTGATTTGAAAGATCCCTGTACTCAGATAGGTAACAAACTTTCTTAGAAAATATTGAGTATGTATTCATACAATTCAGTGGTTTATTTCAGGATTGAATCTATTAATAGTCCTTCATGGTAACATAGTCTTGCTTATTTTATTATTTTATTTTATTTATTTTATTTTATTTTATTTTATTTTATTTTATTTTATTTTATTTTATTTTATTTTATTTTATTTTATTTTATTTTATTTTATTTTATTTTATTTTATTCTATTCTATTCTATTCTATTCTATTCTATTCTATTCTATTCTATTCTATTCTATTTTTAAAAAGTAAGTAATTCTATCTAAGTATGCCATTTTACCTTGTCAAAAGGTGGTGGAGAAAAGGTAGCACATTAACCTCAAGTCCAGTCATATCGTCCACTGTCTTAGTGTTTGAATGTAAATTTACAGTGATTTAACTCAAATATACTTTTGCTTCTTTATTTATACATTATCATTTCTATTTGGTCTTTAAATAAAAGCTCACTTCTTCTGAAATGAAAATAACTATCACTATTTTATTCTCAAAAAGTCTTTATCCTCAGCTGATGTAAATCAACATATGTGTTGATTTTTGCTACTTTTTGCATCAACCCAGAGATTACCTTGTACTCATAATAAATACATTAAAAGTTCTTAAACAATTTGAAAAAAGTTGGAACCATAGCATCTATAAACCATTGATATCAAGTCTCCTCATAAGTAGAGATCTATTACGACCTCCTAACTCAAATTCTGGATTTGAGAATATATAAACTAAACAAAATGATAAATAATTTTTTAACCTTATCAGCATGGGTTTCTCTAAACCATGAGAAATCTGAGGTTTCTGAGGTGGAAGCACTGAAGAAAATGTTACAAATAAAAGAAATCCAAAGTCAAGTGTTCTGTATACCTTCGGGTCATTTTAGGTTTTAGGGGTTTAGAGAAGCCCCATCAAGCTCAATTTAGACTTCAGGAATAATTCCTTAAAGCTATTCTGTAAACAAAATGATTCATAGCATAGACTTTTTGTTCAATTCTGTAGCTGCTGTTCCTTAGCTGTGGATAAAAAAGTGCACAAGGTTTTTTTAAGACTGTACTTTTCACTTCTGTAAACCTAATTTTTAGTCTTGGGTTCTGAGAAATCAAAGGCTATTTAGAATACAATAAAGAATAAAAATGTGATCAATTCTAAGAAGTATTTCTGTGAAGTCTGAACAAAGTGGGAATCTGAATTGCAGCCCCAAGTATTTAAATAAGCTATTACAAAAGGAGTGCTAGGAACCATTATATTGCATGATTTCTTGTGAATAATAGAAATGCTCTCTATCAGGTATTTTTGCTTAAATGGAATAAATGTTTGAGAGAGATGGTGTTCATCCATTGTAACCTTTCACGCCACTACTGTTGGTATTGTTATAACTTCATCTATTAAAAATATGCTTTGAATCTATTAAAAATACTCTAAAACTTAGAAGTGTGGTTTTAAACCACCATACATTAGAATCTCCATCTTTTGGTAGTGTGTCATTTATGCTTTAATGACATCAGTGTAGAATTTCAGCATTCTTATACAGAAAATGTCTGTCATACACAAACAACATTATGGCACTTTTAGTATAATATGCCTATAGTAGTGCTATTATTTAATGGTGTGCTTTTATATTGCTCAAGTAAGTTTTTAAGGATAAATGTGCCTACATCATACACTAGTCCTGGGGCTAGGAAATGGGATTACTTGCTGTTAATAAGGTGAGTGGGCTTTCATCTCTAGTTATGATGGTCCTGATGTCACTGATGTTCACTGATTACTTCAGTGAAAAGACTTGTCACATTTATGACTTCAGTAAGAGCATAAGCAGTCTCTGAGTCTGAGTTCATCAAACTTCCTGCTTAAATCTGGTGCATTTCACTGGTGGGACATATTCATGTAGTACAAGAGTTTTGTTGATTAGGGCTAGTTTCACTCGATTGTCATTTAGGAACATAGGTCTGGTCTCTGTTTGGGCTTAATTCTAGCTGACATCCACACTCCTCTTGCTTTTGCCACAGAAAAAAATGAAATTAAGTATTTTCTTAAAATTTTAAAAGTTAAATTAAGGAAGTCTGCCTCTAGACTGTGACCACACTGCAGTCAAGGGTATAGCTTGAATACAGGTAAGAATCTGGCTCAAGTGAGGATCAGCCAAGAAACAAATGGGAGAAGTATATTTGTTCCAGAATGTCTGGTGATTAAAATACCATGTGTTCCGTTGCTGTTCTCATGCAGCACTACCGCATAAAATTACAGTAACACCGCATAACAGGGTATTCTTTACTAGATTTGGTGGGATCTAGTATCCCAAATACAGGAATGGTTCCTGTTCATGCAATATGAAATATTCAATTTGTTTTGGTTTGTTTGTTTGTTTTTTGAAGGAATATATGACAGCAGAAAGGACTGATTTGTATGCTTTATTAGTGAATAAGGCAAAATATACACATTGTCTCTTTCTAGTAATGGGAACTTAATTTAGAATATTATTTTCCGATGTGAGATACAGTTTTATGATAGTATGTTTTAATACTGTGTTAAACACTTATGAAATGGTTTATAATACTGTTTTCTTTTGTTTGTTTGTTTGTTTGTTTTTAATTTTGCATTGTATCTTGCTTTTCTTATCCAGTACAGTCATGGTTTTCATATTCTTTGGCCTATGAATTTCCACACCAAAGGTACAAACTGGCTTTCCTGCTAAAGCATAAGATGAATTCTCTGAGCTCACCTAATCCATAGGCATCCTCCTCAAAAAGTAAATACCCTGAAAGCTGACTGAGAGAATGAAAAGATTTATTACCCATTAAAACCTCTAATAAATTGCATAGTTAAGATACTAAATACAGGAGATGTTTGAATTTAAATTGACTGTGTGTGTAAAGAGTCTTTGGGCCATAGTAAATTATGAGAAATTTCAGGATATGTGATTGTATAACATCACAAGGGAACATATCCTTTAATAATGACATCAGTTTTACATCCCCTAATGTAGTTAGAATGCTATAGGTTATTTAGCTCCAATGGACCAAGCTTTCAAATCCAGTCAAACATCTCCTTGGTGGTCTTTTGAGAATGGCCTGGCATGATCTTGGGAAAACAGAGCCCTTCTACTTAGTACAGTCACATTTGAAACCCACCTCCAGGTCTCTCTGGACGTCACAGCCCTTGTCAGAATGTGAGTACTGCAAGTATCTGGTCACTGCTCTCTTTGATTCCTAAAAGAAAGTCTTGAAGCTGTGGCTCATATTGATTTGAATATGTTTTCCCCAATTCTAAAGTAATTTATTTTCACAAGCCAGTGGATGCTAGCTCACTAGTTAGCATACAGTAAAAGTCTTTTGTTCTTCATTCAAGTTAATTCATATAATAAGATATGAGTGTAGGTCTGCCAATGTAAGAAATAACTATATATGAATTTGGAAGAAGGTGCTGGTTGTTCAGAGGAAATGGACACTTGAGCTGAGATGCTAGGACTCTGATCCCTTGACAGTTAGGAATGGTTACTAACTACACGTGCAACAAATGTAATCACAATTCTGGTGCGTTTAAACCCCTGTTTTACCTTCAAACATTGCTACTGGTTTTTAAGCTGAACCAGGTGGCATATCCAGGAGCCCTTCAGGTAAAGTGCATCGTTCCAGGCACACCTGTGCACGTGTCTGGAAAAGAGAGCCTCTCTGCTTTTGCTGCTGAGGCAGCCACAAAATGTCAAGATAATCCTAATTTATCCATTAAAAATGTAGGCCCATATTTAAGAGTCATCAGCAATAAAGGAAAATATACTGAATCATTTCAAGTGCATGCTAATCATTTAATGTAATAAATGGAGCAACTCTAATTATCTCCCGAGGAAATGATTTCACACTAAAACAATGGAAATGAAGAGGTTACTTTGGGAGCATTATACACAGCTGAAAATTACTCATGTGAATCTAGAGGATATTTCAAATAAATAGAAAGGATTGCTTATGCCTTTTCATAATCATTTAATGCTAGGAGAGAAATACTAAACGATGGTAAAGATATTTAGTAATTTGCACTCAGCCAGTGAGGCTTTCACAGGTACAGCTACACGGCCAAACACTGCTCCTTTCCACCGAGACACTGCTTAGCGCCAGATCAATGTCATAACTACAAGTTCTTAACACAGAACAGTTGAACAGCGAACAAAAAGATGAATATACTAGTCTTTGATATTTGTTAATTCCAGTGTGCATTAAAATTTACAGATTTGTAATTGATAATGCCTGTAAGCCTTTCCCTTGAGGTGCCTGGCATTCTTTATTTTTAAAAGGATAAATACAAATCTTTTTTGATTATTTTTTTTTTTCCCAAACTAAATCCCATGAAAGCTTATTTTGGAAATTCAGCACATTTTTAGCCAACAAAGAAGAAAA
Source organism: Anas acuta (assembly GCF_963932015.1). Lineage (NCBI taxonomy): Eukaryota > Metazoa > Chordata > Aves > Anseriformes > Anatidae > Anas > Anas acuta. The sequence continues at coordinate 40,057,924 of NC_088983.1, read as the reverse complement.
TGAAAAGCAAACTTTTGAATAAGATGTAAAATTTCTCAGGGAGTGGGGTTAAAATTGAGTTTAATGATTCAGTCCATTCCCTCCAAGGGAACTGATTTCACTGCAAGCTAAAATGTTTTGTTAAATTATGTACTTCAGTTGCTTGGGTGTTATGTCTCTCTTGGAGAAGCACATGAAATGAGCACTATCCTCCTAGGCATTTTAAAAACACATCCACATTAAATAGAATATATATACAGTGGTTGAGCATACAGTCTTTTTAAGCTAGATAACAAAATGATTTTGACTTGTTTTAAAACCTTTTCCTTTAAATGGCTCTAAAGCTAAGACTAAAAGATAGATAATGTGGACTGAAAATTTTCCCCCTTGCTTTCAGTTTTGTAGAGAATAGCACATTATAGGTACTTTCCTTTGTGCAAGAATCACATCAAATGCCAGGAAAAATACGTCTGTTTTGGCTACATATTTAACAGCATGCTTTCCAGAACCATAAATTTGTCTTTATTAATACATCAAATGCAGTTTGTTTAAAGTGTTTGTCCATTCTGGTGCCATGCTACTATAGATACTATTAGCTTATACTTATTACTAAAATTGGGTAAGATACAAGAGAATACAGCTTTTTGCATAGTGAAAGATATGACCTAGATCAAGACAAATTAATGCACGGTGATTCTAAAAGCATAAGCAGATGACTATAACTTTTTGAAGGTCTGCGTTTATTTTAAAGCTGACATATATTTCACAAGAGAATAAACAATTGTTTTTTATCATAAGATTACTGCTCATCGTGTACAAGAAAACAATTGTTATCAGGTATGAACTTAAATGGAATCAACTGCAGCAGTCTTTACAGGAATTTACCGAAATGTCTGCCATTCAGAGCTGGCTTACCATAATATTCTCTACGGAATAGTTGACCACAGGATTCTCATTCACAAACAGCCAGGTTAAACAGTTAAATGCTAGCAAATCCTGCATAGCCCTGTGGGAAATTTCACTTTAATCCCGAACTTATAAGAGGACAATCAAAGCCCAAAGCCTGGGTAACAAATCTGATCCTCTGTTGCAATCTGTGTCCTCATGGGAAGGAGAGAGATGCTCCCTGTACAAGCCTGAGATGGATAAATACCTAAATGATGAGATAGATGGGGAATGCAGAAGAAGCGTCTGGCTTCAGCCATTCGCTTCCAATTTCACATTACATTGTGAAAGGCAATTCTTGTGCAGCTCGGGAACAGCCAGTCCTGATTACTATAAGTTGAAGTGTGGCTTAAGGAATGATTAATGACAGTGTCAGGAGAAAACAAAGCACAATGAGAGTTATCTCTAATCCACCTGCTTGCAGATGCTATAGTAAGGGAATGAAAATGGCCCCAGCGAGCCCTGATAATAAAAAAATCAAAATAGAAAGGTGCAAAGCTGTAGATATGTATTAATCTGATATATAAAAACTAGGTCTTAGCTTGAATAAAGCATTAGGCATGAATGGAGCCCCATAGGTGATAGATATTAGAGCATAGTGGACTTCACATTGTCTGTATTTTTTAAATCAAACAGAACTGTTCCCTTCAGTATTGCCTTTGACATTAATAGGTTGGTATTTGAAAAGTCACAGTTCACTAGATGAGCAGGCTTGTGAGTTCAAGCTCATTAAACAAAACCTCTTTTTGTTGTTGTTTCAGAAAAAAAAGTGACACCATACCACCACCTTGTGGCTTTTCCTTGCATAAGCCCAGGGAGGAGAGACAGCTGTTTCCATTGCCAAACAAGCTACAGTCAGGTAAAACATAATTATAAGATCTTCGTTCTTTCTGAAATGCAAACAGGCTTACAAGCTACTTCAGTTAGCACAAAACACCTGAGAGGCAGCGAGGCCATTTCAAATAAGTCTTTAATTCGATTTCAAGCTATTCCTGTTAGATCTGCTTTGATTCAAGACAGCAGCTATTGCAGACATAAGAGGGTCACTGATCACAGCTATGACTGAAAACGCAGTGGTGGTTTCCTTCAGCTGCATTTCAGCTGCTCTTCTTCTCTCTTTTTCTGACCTATCTTCCTAAACTTCATGTCTGCTGGGAAATCCTGCACTAGTTGTGAGCTGGGATCTGGAGGTTCACTGCATGGAGCTCTAGGACACCCGTTCTCACTCCTTGGTGCTTGTGTTGTTCATCAGACAGGGCACATCTGTTAAGATCCGTAACAGTGACAGTCTGCTGCTGGATATAAATCACAGCAGTCACATAAGAACTACTTGCTTGCTTTGCAGGTTTCATATTCTGAAAAGTAGTTTGATTTAAATAGTTCTACTGTCTTTTCATTAGGGAGAATTGTTCAAATTCAAGGCACAATGTAAGGTTTCATAAAACATCCAACTGCCCAGGAACCTAAACCTTTTTAACTCTCATTGGGACATAGGTTCCTCCTATATCACCTAGGGCAAGTTGAAAATTTTAGCTATCATCATGGAAGATGGGAATATATACTTCTTGAGACCTTCATGTACATCAGATTTAAAACTATTGCCCCTTGTTGCCAGCACTGAGGGAATTATTTGACCCCACTGAATTCAGAAACAGAAGTCCCATTAATTTAGATGGGTCAGGATTTCATCCCAATTGTCTCCCTCCCAGCCCCCCTTTTTCTTAGTATGACCAGCAACAAATTAAATGTTAATTTATATTTCATGGAAGTATTTTAATATTGAAAATCTAATGAAGATTTAGCACTCAGTTTTTAATGAGGCTGACATAACTGTCAAAAGAAAGCAAATACATTATTTTAATTAATATCAATTCATAAGTGCTCCTGATTTATATATTAAACAAAAAAGAAAGTGTCTTGTCATACACTACAATTCATTCTGTATTCACCCATCATTTACTCAGAATCTTTTCTTTTCTTTTCTTTTCTTTTTTTTTTTTTTTTCATGTGAAGGGTATGATGGAAGCTGCCATGTAGAATTGTGCAGCTGCTGCAGATGCTATAAGTACTGTGATCACATCACCCTTATTTTCTGATGACGCGCCTCAAATCAATTCTATCCATGTGTCTTTGTCTCCACCTGACACCTCCTGCTATCATAATAATCATGCTGTATGGTTTAAAGCCTATAGCTTTTGCATACTGTATTTTCTTAATAACACCAGGGATCCAGACAGTTTCAGTGCTATAAAGATACATTGTTATAACCAGAAAAGGGTTAAAACTTTTGATCAAGGTAATGAAACCATCCAAAATCAAGTATGTTACAGTGGAAGTTTTGATTGGTCCATTTTAGAATCTGATAAAAATTGAAATCTGGGTACATGTTTGGGTCCTGATCTCTCCTCTAGTCAGTAGGGTGTTGGGGTGTTTATTCAAGCTAAAATTTGGAATGGAGCAGAACAGACTAGAGTAGGTTATGAATACATTTGGAAGTGCTTTTACTTGTGCAACAGAGCAGAAAGGGAATATTTTAACAAAGAGAAAGTAGTGTTGCAATTACAATGTTTTATATAGTCATGAAAGATGATGGAGTTAAAACTTGAAAATTAATATATCAGCATCATTAAACAGACATTTCACTGTGAAGATGCAATAGATTGAAGATTACAGTTACATAAATCCAAATCCATTTAAGGGTTAACATCTCTGCTAGAATCAAAAGCATGGAAGCATGAAGGTACCACTGTCAAACAATTGTCTGAGATCCTTTTATACCCATTTGTTACACTATGTACATGGTTATACTCCTCCCCACTTCGGTATTTTTCCCTTTTTTCCAATAAAATACTTCATTTCCTTCAACCTCATCCTCCCTTCCTATGGCATAAATTTCTGTCTTGATCCAATGCAATCCTCAGGAACCTGAAAGGTTTCTTTCAAAAGATTGCACTAAGCTTTCAAATGTCTCCTCACAAGCATGCTACCTTTGGATGAAATTCTGGTCTTGATGCATGCTCTATTTTAGGTCTGTCTTCCTGCTTTCTTTACAATGTGTGCACCCAGGCATCTTCAACCAGGATTCCGTTCTGAATGTACAATTCCTGAAAAACATTGAGTCTTAGCATGATACCCTGTAAGATCTGAAGGCAGCAGCAAACTCAGCAGAGATTTACAGACTATCACAAAATGTATTTTAACAGAAGCTCAGAATCCTGTTCTGTTAAAAGCAAGGGGTGAGAGGAGGTACAGGATTAGAAGATCAAACTCCTAAAAAGGGGGGTGGAGGTTCAGATTGATTTTGGACACTTGACTGAGATTTAAACTGTCTCTCTCCAATCTGTTTTTGTGCAAGCAGATTTGTCTCTGAGCTGCTAGGGGTGAAATCTTGTGTTCAGAAAGAGCTCCTTAACCAGTCATTTCAAAAGATTTTGCATGAATGTTCTTTCTGGCCAAAACTCATTCCACCCTACAAAGTCAGAAACCAGCCAAAAGCAAGAATGAATAATTTACAAAGGGCAGCTGGCCTGGTTCTTGCAAAATCAAACTAAATTCTTGGCTTCAACCCTCCTTTAAATTACTAGATCCAAAGCTGAGCCCTGCAGGTCAAGAGTATTCTTACATCTGAATTGCATATCTGCCTAAATTTCCCTTTTTCTACTGTATGTAGACCTTGGATAAGGTATTTGATTTTCACTTACTTCCTATCCCTAAATTGCATAGCACTGCAGACTCAGCCACAGTTACCAGTGCTACTTGTGATAATGTGCTTTAAGAGGAGGCGAACATTGCTTGTAGTTTGCAGAGGACAGGCAGATTACTGCCTGGTGAGAAGTTCGCTTAAAGTAGGGTATCTGAAAATCGAGCTACAGTCACTTCCTGTAAAACAAAGTATCGCCCAAATTGCTTGCTTTTGTGTAATTATGAGGGCAGTTACCCTGCTTCCAGGGATGTTACCACACAGCAGTATGGTAGTAAGTGGTCGGCTCACTTGTGTCACTGCTACAGGTAACCTTCTGAGGTGGGAGATAATGCACTTTACCAAGTAATCTCTTGTTTTGGTTCAAAATCCTAGCAGAAGATGTGAGGCAGTGCTGAGATCCCTATCTGAATTGCATGCTAGGGCAGTTATTTTAGAAGACCTGAATATGTTTTCAGTATATCACATAGTGACTTTTCAGCCATCTCCTCTGACACATTAACCTGCAGCAAAATAAAGAGTTCTCTGTAGTAGGCAGATTAATATTGAGTCCAGTTATATTTACCTTAACTAACAAGAATTCCAGCCTTTTATGTGAATGTTGTTCCCGTTGTGGCTGCATTAAAACATTAAGAAAGTGTCATGTTTGGAAACTGGATCTCTCCTTGACATCCAGTAGGTGCTGAAACTCCATGTACTTCAGATCTGATTTGAGTTCATGTTCCTTAGAGTTTGATTGCATATGCTGCTCTTTGTGACAAAGTATCTGCTACTGCAGCAGATACTTGAGCATTTTCATAAAAGAATCCCAACAACAACAGCAGGGTCATAGGCCATTTATTATAGACTTAATTTCTTGGATAGCTGTATGATTTTCTTCAGCAGTATGTCTACAACATGTATAGCAATCGTCAACTGAGCGTCAGTATAAGGCCTGCTGTACTCCCCAGGGGAATAACCTGCACCGGTATAAACACATTCATGCTGATAACTTAGTCCATGCTGTAGCCTTTTGTGTGTTCAGAACATTTAAAAGAAGCTACATTTTTATGGAGTGAATTGAAGTGTGTAGTCTGCAAAAGAAGCAGAAAAGCTGAAACAGAGCATAAGATGAGGGTAGCTCAGACGCATTTAGCATCAGCAAACAAAAATCAGTGTTCACTCAGATAAATGGATTTCCATGTGATGTTCCTACCTTCTCTCTTTGTTAAGCATGAAGCTTTTTTTTTATTATTATTTTTTCTTTTTTTCTAAAGCTAGTGGTAGATCTGCTCCTGGCAGTATGTTATGTTCAACCATTAGTTTATTTTTTAAGACTAAGAAGAGATATTTCTACATTATAAATTATTTATAAACATAAGAACAAAGGGAGGCTTGTCAGGGCTGCTGGTACTTTGAGAAAACAAAACAAAAAAAAGATGATGAATTTATGAAGAATACAATTTTATGAAGGGTGGGGGGGAACGCAACTACTAATTATAAACATTCATCTGCAGACAAAGACCCGAAAGGATAGGATTAGAGGGATACATTTACATCTGTCTGTCACAAAAAGAAATCTCATTAAAGGTTTACTAAACTGTCACAAAACTTCTTCTAATGTTAAACTTGAGGGTCTCAAGGGGGACAGGAATATCTCATTTTTGGCCAATACAGTGAAGTGATATTAAAAAAGCAAACAAAAAAGCAAACAAAAACATTTGCAGTTTTAGGAAAAGCTCTAGCTGAATCTCCTTAGGTGACAAAAAGGTTCATATGCCATGGAAAAAGTTTTACATGTCACTGCAAGTTTCAGTAGTTTCTATTTACACAGCCATGTGTACTTTGAAACATGATATGGCTGCCACAGCAGTCACTTTGTGAATAGCGTTCATCATCTGGACGTTTCGTTTCATCTATAAAAAGAAATCTGCAATAGGTTGCTTTGACAATTCAAGATGCTGAGCCACAGTTTCTCTGCTTTAAAGAAGCAGACATTAAGGTTAAATACATTAAAAGTGCACAAAAATAAACACACTGTGTATGTACAATATGTTGACAATAGCAAAACTTCAGTGTACTGTAGTTCGTGATCAAAGAACTGAATCTGTGGAAAAGAAATCCCGAATCTAGCTAAAGCTGTCATTTTATTTTTCATAGCAAACTAGTTTATACTGAATACACATCACTAAGGAAAAATCTAGAACACTTCTATATTACCTGGGCTGATGTATGTGGCCACATTAGTAAGGTATTCAGATAGTTCCTCTTAAGGTCAGACATCTATTTTCTAGGATTGTATTCTAATTGATTTTATTTTGATTTATATACTGGTTTGATTAACAGATGAAATGGCTTGCAAAGGAGAATGTTTTCATCTTGAACATCATGTTAGAGAAAGTCAAAACTATCAAAGAAATATACCACAGGTTCATCCAGATCCATCCAGATAAGTCCTTGTAAAGACAGTTCTCAGCTGTGTACAAACCAAACCCAAGTAAAACCCCTGAGATTCAACTATTCCATTCCAGTTATTAAGGATTTGTTTTCAGGTTTTGGATTGGATTCAAAAAAAAAAAAAAAAAAAAGCCTAGAACACTAACCTCTGATTTTCTATTCATTACTTTTTCTAACTCCAGTTTGTAGACTATTCTCCAGTCTCAATTTTCAAACCTGACTGGTAATTAGCAGTGTTTACTTTTACGTGCATACCCTGAGACAATATAGAAGGCCTGATTTTCAGAGGCTACTTCCCAAGGTCTGCTGAAGTTTCAGCTCTCTAGGTCTCTCAGCTTGGGCATCCAAAACAGATGCATCCAAATGTATGCCCATATGTTTGAGCATGTTGTACCACTATATATGCACTCCCTGGCACTGTTGAAAGGCATACATTCCCTGCAACCCTCCTACGCTCCTCCCTCTGTTCTGCTCCATTTAGGTCTCTGCACATAATCTAGATTTCAGGTAACCTGAATGAAGAAGTTCTTTCTATTCCAGTAGCTGAAAAATTAGATGGTCAAGACTGGAGCCTCCTCTGCAGCCCACTTTCAGCATGTGAATTCCCTGTGCATGCAGGTTTCAGTTACCTGCAGAGGACACTGTCACTGAAAGGAAATACAAAAGTGATGGCTTTTAAAACAGCAGTTGTGTAAGCAGAAATAACAAGATATTTTGTTCTTAATATACCTATTTTCATATTTTCCTTCATCCAAAACTTCTTTTACTGAATGCAACTGTATAACAAAGCCAAACAATCGTTGTAACTTTAGGAAACACCGTAATACATTTCTGAATGACTTTTTTAAAAAATAAAGCAAAATTCATGCAACAGTGACAAATAGCCAACAAGTCCTTAATATAAAGAAGTTAAATAATGTAAAAATCCCTAAAAAATGTGAAATTATAGATGTCAAAACCACTTGGATTCTTATTGCCTTTTTCAAATCACTTATCTTCCAGACAGCTCTTTTTTACGTACTTTTTGCCATTCTTGCTTGATATTTTAGTAGACAAAAACTGTTCAATAAAGGATATTTTCTGTTACTCATAAGGTAGGCATAGGAAGCCAATTTAAGAAGCAAATGGTGAGATTAAAAAAGCTACAGTAAAGCTAAAATTGAATATTTATTTTGCACCTGTTTTCTAATACACACACACACACATATACGTGTATATATACATATATATATAAAGGCAAGTGGAAAATAAAATCTTTGTTTCCTTTTCATTTTACTTTTTACTTGGGAATTAGATGTTTTTCATTTTTATGTCTGAAATAAACATCTGGGTCAGGTAGCCACTTGAAATACCTTTCCAGTCTCCAGATAGAACAGAATTATTGAAAAGCTACTTATAACTGAGGATTTCTGCTAAATGCAAATTATTGTAGTTGACAGCTATATCAATATGAAGAGTATAATACTCTTGAGCATTATTAATATTTGCTTTTGTAACATACATTGCTAAAAATAGAATTGTTGCACTTCAAACATTTTCTTTATGGTTTACAGAAATGTATTATTCAAATGTTTTTAATTTTATATAATAGGAAAATATGTAGTGTAGGCAGGCAAGTAAAAAAAATCATTGCTGAAACTCATCAAAGCAGTGGCAGGATTTTCACAGAGCAATTATTGAATCTCATCAAAGTTTGGAATCTGACTCAAGAAAGATGTGTTTTCAAGTGCTTGTGCCTAATTCCTCTTCTGAAGCAAGCACTTTGCTGCCTATGTGCAAGGTCAGGAGATACAGCCCTGGAAAATACTTTCTGTCTGCAAGCTTAAACTTGTGTTTGGTCCACACAGCCTGTCATGTTTAAGCTTGACTCCACAGGAGTGCTAACTGTGAACAGTGCGTATGCACGGTGCAACGCTAATATCAGTTCCTCCACTCTTCTTCCCCATGAAGAAGTCTGCACAGCTATGGTGCTCACTCATCTTTTGTCTCCTGCCAACAATTACTTCTGGTGAATTTTATTTCACATTCCCTAAACTGCATCTTTTAGACAGTAGTGTGGGTCATATGTACAAAGTTAGGGCATTTGGACATGAGGTACCTACTGAAATAATAGGATTTGGGAGTTTGGATTCTGGAACTGCTCCTGCATACAATACACATAGGCTGATTAGGAAAGTCTCCTGTGCAGGATTTGCCTCCTGACAGATTTTTGTGTCCTTATGGCACAGTGGGGAGTAGTAAACCTATTTGGATTATTTGTCAAATATTCTAGAAGGCCAAAATTCAAGGCCTGGAGTTAAATATTAAGTGAACTAGAGATTTAGGAAAACTTCAGGCTTTTCTGTAGTTCAGAAGCAAGGCATGCAGCTATTGGCATACCTAAGTGTCTAAATACCTAAATATAAACACTTAGATAAATTCCAGGGTTGTGGTACACATATGGACAGAGAATTCTGCTTGTTTTGGGACTGTTTTCTCTCCTGGAAAAGGAAAATACAGTTTCTAATTCTTCCAAGAATACCTATATAGTAGCTTGCATTTCCAGTGGGGACTTACCTCTCTGCTAGAGCAATCTGGGAGATGCAAGGCAACAAAGAACTGTGTATGGCTCATGTTTATCTGATACAGCACTTTCTGATCAGGGATTCCAAAGAACTTTTAAAAATGAGGTCCATTTTGCAAACAAGGAAGTTGAGGCACTGCACAATGCAATGATTAAAATTAATTTTGATAGTTAATGGAGCTACCCAACAGTAAGATCTTGATGCTAAAAATTAGGGATTTTAGATACTTTTTCAAAACTTCAGATAAAGTCACTGAAGTTATTTAAATGCACTGTGTAGATTCTGTAAACACTGGCAGTTCTAAAGTCAAGGCAGAACATTCCCCTAAAGCAACTTTTCTCATTTAAGAAGGAATTAATTCAGGATATTGTGTAGGAAGTCAAACTAGGTGATCACACATCCTTTCTGGCTGTGTAATCCACGAGTAATGTGGATATACAAATATAGTGAAATATCATTTCCCATAGAAGTAACTATATATTTCTTCACATGCTATATCTCATTGTGTAGTGACAGACTTTATATTTCTGATTAGTATGTTGTAAAGTGGGAGAAGATTTCTAAAACATTGTTGGAAAGTAATCCAAGTTTCAGCGTATTTCCTTTCGGTATTATAGTGAAAGCTTTAAGTGCCCTCTTTTGGTATAATATGGAAATTGCAAGAAAGAAACAAAACAAAAAACACTTTGAGGGAATCACAAATCTCCAAATTATGGGAGTCTTACCACGAGTGTTATACAAATGAAATTTGCCCACAGAAAAAGCATTTCATTTCATAAAAAGTCTTATTATATGGTATACTTCAATATTGATCTCATATATACAATCACTTCGTGCTTTGCCACTAAATTCTCCAAAAATATTGGACTTCAATTGTGATGCTTCAAGAATACCTGCTTAAAGCCAGTGCGTCTGGAATGCATATGTGCAGGGAAAGTAGAATTATAAGTCATATACTTTCTGTTGGTTTAGCTGTATGGTTATGTCACACTGTTTAGCATGGGGTTGAACTTATCAAAATTGTGACTAAGTTATAGTTGCAACATCTATGGTGCACTAAAAGGTCAAAAACATTTATTTTAAGAATATATAGGTACAAATGTGGAGATTGTATTGGTTTAACTTGTATCTCTGTGTTTGGCCATCTGGATGCACGTAATGCTTCTGTCCTTGTTTCTGGATGTCTAGAACAGTGATACTCTGATCTGTGTAAACTTTTCAATTGTCTCCTTTTCTATTTTTATTTAGTATCCTTAAGCTCATTTTACCATGACAAAAGAAGCTATCTTCTCGTTTCTTCTTCCTCAGTAACACTTGCTACTGAGATAGTTTGCAATACATTCAGAGTTATTGCTAGTAGTTAACATTTATGCTATGTGAGAGTGAATCTCAGATATAGTTCTAAAAGTAGTTAAAGTCAGTTTTTAATAATATTGTCTGCCAATTAAGAAAATCTGTAGAAATTTTTGATTAGAAAGCATCAGTAGGGCGGTAGTCTTTAAATTTTACTTTTAAGGAAGGTACTTCACTGCATGAAAGAGGTGTGCTGAAAGTACATGCTTAACAAGTACAGCATGAAACTAGAAGGGAGTGCTTTACAAGTTCTTTATTGGCACTAAGATATTCTTCACAAATGTTCTTATATCCTGCTACACTTCAGCCTCTGTTTCTTTGATCATATCAACACTAACCAAGAGATAATCGATCCAGCTTTTCCATCACAGGTAGTCCTACCGAGTCCCAGTTTCTATTCCGGTGAGGAATGCTTGAATCCAAAATCTTTTTCAAATAGATACAAGTATGAACATTTAAGCAGGAAGTGAATACAGCTCACAACATCTTTTTCCAGTCCCTCATGAAAAAAAGGAATGGTCTTGGTATCTGCTTTTTGCTGTTGGTATTCTCTTTAAAAAGATGAGCTGCAATTTTAACTACAACTTGCAGAACAGTGGTTGAATATGAAAGACTATAACTTTGCAGACATAACATCAGTACTAGCTTTATGAGCAGACCAAGGGCAATAGGGCACATTGTCACATCAATTTTTAATCAGGATTTTCCAATTAAATCAATGGACAGTACTGTTTAAAAGTCAATAGTATAGTAAAGCCCTATACTTGGCTCAAGTCAACAGATTTAGAGGACAGTCAAATTCAGGCTGACTGTAATATAAATAATGGAGGTTGCTTTGCTTTCAAGCACTCTCAATCATTTAGCTCACTCTAAAATGCAAAGTTACAAACTGTACATCTGATGATACAGTTATACTCCATTTGTAAATACATTTTCTGTAATGTGGAATGGAATGTATTTTTCATAATGTGATGAATAACCAGGTAGTGTGGGGAAAAAAAAAAAAAAAGGAAAAAAAAAAAAGCAGAGTTTTGTAAACAGGTAGGAGACAGAGAAGCAATTTGATATAGTCACAAATCATTGATGGCTAAGAAAGAAGTGTTATATTAAGCAACTTAAATGCCTTTTCTTATATTCCTGAGCAACAGCACATATTTGTTTTTTAAACAAAATACAAGAAATTTTCACAATATTTCTTGGCTTTGTATGCTAATAAGGCAGAGAGTGAGAAGACTATTACACAGCAATGTTGCCTAGTGTTAGGTAAAACTGCAAAAATATTAAACATAACCATTCTATAGTATGGACAATATCTGGATTTAGAAATAATGATGCTGTCAGGAACATGACAGAGAGTTAAGTTTTCCTCAAACAAAGGAGAATCTAACAAAGAACAAATGGGGTAGTTCTGACAAGGACAATTTGCTGGCACCTATCTAGAGATTTATTTATGAGTACACTAACATTTTAAAAATACTTTTATTCAGGACCAAAGAGCACTCTGGGAAGACTGAAATTAAGAGGTTAGCAAGATTTTTCAGACCACTTTATTTTACTGTTTGTTGGGTCTGAATTCTCAACAAATAGTTCAGCCTTTAAAGATGGGAGTAAAAGAGATGTCCACCTGGAGACCAAGAGCAGTGTGTTTCAGCAGCTAACTGTGAAGCTGAAAAGTAAAAGAAAAAATTGTCCTAAGTTTTAGTCTGTCTCATATAAATTGAAAACTTGATAAACATACAGGTTTTCATTGGCAGGTTTTGTTTTTGTTTTTAATTATTACTATTCAGTCAGTTGGGATTATAATCAATTTCTCTTTACCTTTTTTCAAAGGACTACATGCCTGTGAGGAAAAGAATACAGTTGATCAGAAAAGCCTATATTTGCCTAGAAATTGATTCCCTGAAATTATAAATAATCCAGAGTTAATAAGGAAGGTGGACTAGAAATGTTTCCTTTTATATTTCAGAAGTTATAAAATTCTTGATAGGCTCCAGTTCAGAGACCTGAATCTGTCATTCCCATAGATACAAGTAGATTGTAAATTTTCATAAGCTTCTGCAAGAATGTGAGAGTTTAGGGATCAGATTTGCTGATTTTGCAGAGATTAGTAAAACTTACATTTATTTTGTTAGAAGCAGCATTATTTTCATACATACTGGTTATGTTCTTAAAACAATGGGTTGTGATTAGACCTGAGTGCTTGACTGTATTACCCTTACTTTTTGCCGTTTGCAATTAATGATTTAGCTGTGTTGGCTACTTCAAGCACTCAAAAATCTTGATAAACCACCCAAAAGTATTGAGACTGTTTAGGGAACTACTTTTACAAACAAACAAACAAAAAAACAAACAAACCTACATTTAGAGGGTTATTTATCTTTTGGATATAAAGTATTAAGAGCTCACATTCTCAATCTTTCAATCCTTTTTTTTTTTTTTTTTTTTTTTTTTGTAACTAAAAGGCATAAAAAATCTGTTTGAAAAAATGGAAGCCAAGGATCTCATTTATTTTTAGGATTCAAGATTTTGATAAAGCAATAAAAATTAAATTTTGATTTTTTTGATGAAGTCCATGAGAATTCTGTCACTAGTTTCTCACTGACCAAGATCACCCGTAATAACATCAGAATTGTGAGGAATTTATGAATCTGGCAAAGCTGATTGAAGATAAATCTTTGAGGTTGCGGAATTCTCTGCTATTCTTTGCATTTTATATGACCTGAGGGCTCTATAATTATTTCAGTGGATTATTGGTAAAGATCAGAATTAAAATTTGGATAGATCTAACAGAGAACAATAAATTTTCGTGGAGCTGAGTGTGTTTTAGAGAGTGAATATATGCTTGGTATTTAGCATCAGAATGGCAAAATATTGTCATCTTGTACAAATGCTCATAGTTGGCCTAGAGTGACATATCTAAACATCTGAATTTCCTGCAGGAGTCGTCAAAGGGGAACTGCAGTCTTCTACATTCTAAGGAGCAGGAGGGACTATAGTTCCCTGTAGCAATGATTATATTGATAACAAAAAAGAGACAGAAGGACTCATCAGTATAAATTTTGGTCTCAAAATAAGACACTAAGAGAAAATTATACTATTTTACATTATGAAGTCAGGAAAGAGGACAACAATACAATATGGGTTAAGAAGGAAAATGTTATAGGCAAGCAGGCATCATTCAAATGTGCATTTGTCTAATGCACATGTCTAATTTGTCTAATGCTTTTCTCTAAAATCAGGGCTAATGGTACTCTAGTGCAATGACACACTGTAATATAGGCCACCCTGGATATGATCTTCAAAGAATCCCAGTTTAGAGCTTTAATGCTCATCCAAGCCCCTGTTCCAAAGTTTTTCTGATGCCAAACTGCTCCCACTCCTTTACCAGCCTGTTCTAGAGATTCTACAATGTTTTTTTTTAATACATCCCACATCTTTCTCAGCCCCAGGTCTTTCCACGTTAGTCTCCTATTCTTTCATATCTATGAAGCACCAAGTGATAAGATGAGGGGAAATGGCCTCAAGTTGTGCCAGGGAGGTTTAGGTTGGATGTTAGGAGAAATTTCTTTATGGAAAGGATTGTTCAGCATTGGAGTAGGCTGCCCAGGGTAGTGGTTGAGACACTATCCCTGGAGATCTTCAAGAAACATGTAGATGTAGAATTTAGTAGCATGGTTTTGTGGTGGACTTTAGTACTAGGTTAAAGGTTGGACTAGAGGGTCTTAGAGGTCTTTTACAACCTGAGTGATTCTATGATTTCCGAGCTTCCAGTCCATCAGGAAACCTTCCATATTCTGCCAAGTCTACCTCTCTAATCTACACTCATCAAAATTCATCTGCAAGGAGATGAAGCAGCATTCTGTGGAAACAGAAGGTTTCTTTAAGTAGTTGCATAATGACAGACATGGTGTGTACTTAATCAAAAATCCATCCTCAGGGAACTTTGTTGGAACTAGGAAACATCAATTCATAGAAAATACAGATGTATGGTAGTTACAGCTCAGAAATGATGGGTTTGATAAAAAACCTTCTTTTCAACAAAAATTTAATCTTCTTTAGTGCCTTCTCATATCCATATAGTAAATGAGTACAGTGATTTGAATTCCCTTGTCCAATAAATAGCATTGCTGCATTCCCAAGCCTCAAAATCAATCCTGCTTCCCAGAGCCCACATCAGTTGTGAACCACCCACATCTCTATGATGTCATTTTAGATCAAAACCAGCAAAGACTGATACCTTAGCTCCTAGTGGTTTGGCTACCAATGAGATGTGGGAAACCCACATTCTTTGATTTCAATTAAGGGTAGGAGGGTTTTGAACTTCTATACAGTAGACTGGGGTTCCCGCCACTAGGAAGGCTGTTACAGGGCTTCTTGGTTGTAAGAGGATGCAAAAATTCTTGAAATCTTTCAAACATTTTATCAGGCTGAGAAAATTGTTTTCCACTCAGTTCTAATTAGATCGTAGGGTCAATGGAAATTGTAATAATTTCTGACTTTGAAAAATGTGATGTCTCATTGGCTTGAACAGTTAATCAATGATTGAATTCACTCGATATAAGTTTACTTAAGAAACCAGAAAACAGATGTTATGTCTCATTCATTTTGTTGTATAGGCTCAGAAAGGTAATTACTAACAAAACTTAGAAAACCTGATCTCTGACAACTGAATTACATTTCTGTGTGCATATACTGTATACCATGAAATGTCCTGGAGTTAAGAGTTGCAGATTCTGCAGCTGGCCTAAGGGAACCTTTCAAGACATTTGGGATTTATAAAAGGTCAAAGATTACAAGCAATGCTGACCAGTTAATTGCTTCAGGTGAAATAAAATGAAAGTAAGAAAACCATTTTGCATAGTATCAGTGTAGTTGTTGGAAAAAGTCAGGACAAAAAAACCCACTTGTTTGGTGCTAAAACAGATTACCAAAGGTATTTCTGGATCTGTAATTGTCTATCATAATTTTTGCTTTCATAATTAATAATTTTACTTTCAGAACATGTGATCAGATTCCAAGTTTACAGTAAGCTTTCATGAGTGAATACAAAAGATTAAAAACAGAACAAATAGGTAACTCTATTCTGTACAAAAACCCTGTTCTTCAGCACAACTTATGACAAATTGTGCTAATGCAATGCTAGTCAGAAAGTCTTGTAGGAAAAAGGTAAAACAAAATTCTGTTTGGATGAGAGTGTCTTTTTTTTACATATTTGAATTAAAAAAAAAAAAAAAAAAGAAACAAACAAACTTTTGTAAATCTAGGAACTGATGTCCTTGCTTTATATGCAGTTTACAGGGTTATTTTACCAGATCACTTTTAACACACAAGTTACATTTAGTTCCTACTTGACAATTCTGATGTGTGAGCCACAGTAGGTGCTATGATTCTTTTCCTTTGCCATGCAGTTTTAAAAAGGGGGTTGAAACTGAGAAAAAAATAAATAAATCTGAATTTTGTCACTCCAATGAATATACCAATTGAGCAAGAAGTTGTTTTGACATAGTGTTTTATTAAGCATAAGTGTGATCTACGTCATAATACTTGTTAGATTGTAATTTGTATTGGAAGGAATCGAGAATCTAAGAGATCCACAGTAACTTAGAATGACTTCCTGAATTAGCACCAAGTTTTCATTTGATCTGCTACTGCTTAATATTGTTTGTAGAGACAGTCCTCTGATTCTGTTGGAATCTGAAGATTCCAACATTATCCAGAGCCTTAAGTCATTCTGAGATGAGTAAACTCAAAGAATTACATCATGATGCAAATCCAATGACCTTCTTAACTCTTTCACCGCCCTAAGATATTTGATTTTCCTCCAGGAAAGTACATCTAATTCACTCACTTAGTCTAGATTGAAATACCACTTCATTTATGAATCTAGCATAGACAGAATTATAGCACAAGATAAGTGTCCCTTGTCAGCCCTCCCAAGAAGAATGTGCTTTTAGAGAGCCAACTGATGCACATTCTATAATGTGGTAAAACACCCCTCCTTGAAGCTAGCAAGTAACAAAAGGCAGTTGTACATCAAACAGTCTGAAACTGCATTTCAGTTACTCTGCTGACTTTATATTGTTTTATTTTGTTCTGTTGATAAAGACATAGAAGATTAAAGGCTAAACAAAGGCTAAACATTAAACAAGGCTTACGTTGGCTAAAATACTCAGTCTGGAGTGAGGTCTACAATAAGAGGTGACAAAATGTTAGTGTTAGTTTATATCACCATTAAATTGAAATAGAACATCTAGAGAATATACAAGGTAGGTTTTTTGTCAGGCATCTGATACCTTGTATGTTATTAAAACACAAAAAGCTGTACAACTGAATGCAATGAAACAAAAAATGCATAGTCTACCTGAAGAATTTAGCTTTCTTTCTTATCAGTGCATTATTCTTTATTACATAAGGATATCTGCAGATTCATATGCCAATCCAAGGATCTCACAGGTTTTAGTTTAATATTTCAATACCTCCTTGAATCACAGATTTGTGCAAATATTCAGTGTTTTCTACCCATACAATCTTACTTAGGTGTTAGTGATTGGAGTGGTAAGTGATTTTGGTACATACAGTGCTCAAGTGTACCTGTTTGAAACTAGTACTATGCCGATCAGCTCCTGCATGGACAGCTTTGCTGGTTCTTGTGAGAAACATTATAAGTGAAAGTTAGTGATAGAGATATTTCAAAGAAAGGTCTGGGGCACAAGGATCTGCAAATATGAATGCAGATTTCTTAAAAAAAAAAAAAAAAAAAAAAAAAAAAAAAAGTGAATTCATTTTTTAAAAGAGAATGACCTTTTTTTTTTTTTTTTTTTTTTTTTTTTTTTTCTGCTATAGAAGTCACATCCCAGGAATGGTGATTAATAATGATATATCTGTGCTGGTTCTCTTCACAAAAGCTCAGTTTGGGGATGTTAGAGAGGCTAATGTGGTATTTTTATTTGTTTGTTAGTTTTGGCTGGCATTTACTGAAAATAAAGTGACTGGCAAAAAATTAAGGAAAGAAATTAAAGCTTTCCTACATAATTCCTTGTAGCCTGGGGAATACACAGGAAATTGGAAAGCCAGAAAACAATAAATGTTGTCCTAGAGCCTTCCAAAAGCTTTTTCTAATGTTTCAATACCTTTCAGAACCTACCTGTGAAACATACAAGACTGAAGACAGCACAATTGAAATAACATCATCCTCTCTGCCACTGTGGTAAATGGACTATTCCTGTAATCTATGCTGACAAAATAAATCATTTCCCAGTGTCAGCTGAAGAGTTTGTACAGTCTCTTCATTATTATCTCTCATTGCATGCTGTCTTTCCCTCTGATCTATCGCCTAAATTACTGGTACGAGGACTCCCTCATATGCAGGGATAGCTCCATTGGCTAATTCAGGCTAATAGGAAGGGGAGCTGCTCTGAGGGAGTGCTCAGTTGGCAGATCTGAGGAGGACAGTGGTAATCAGCTCGGGGCAGTGCTGATCAGGTGGGAACTGTAATTTCTTTGTCTGGCAGAGATGGAGCTAGGAGAGCACATACACCCACGGCCTAGGCCACATGTAAAGTTGTGTCACTCTGCTATCACTTCCACAACAAAAATTCTGGATTTTTAATTCAAATGAGAAAAAAAATCATGCTTTTTTCTTTAGAGATGCATAGCTCAGGCTCCACATATGAATGAACTGTGAACACCATAACATTTAGCAGTGCTGTATGTAACCACTAAATCACAATCTGCCATGAGCAGAACTGAAACACAGCACTGTTCCACTGCTCCCTGACAAATATCCAAGTCACAGCTAGCAGAGCATGTGTTCGGTATCCTTCTGCAGTTCAGCTGCTCTTGCATTCCTCAGTATTCACTGATGGGTGAAGTGGAAGAGGTTAACAGTATGAATTTGAGGAGTTTGGATTAAAATATGTAAAAGTCAGGTGGGGATCTTTGAGTTATCAGTAGAATAATTTATTTTTATTACACAGTATTTAATTTAAGTAAAACATTAATTTTACTTTTCAAACTTTAGTGCTTCCAATTTATTTGATTCTCACTGCTCCCTTACAAACAGAACAAGGCAGTTATTAGAGACTCTGTATGAAGAAAATTCAAAGTGACACATCGGAAATTCTATCCATCTTTGAAAGAAAGCAACTCACTGTTGTAAGACTATTTGGAATGGGAGCCTCCACCTCGTTAAGGTTATTCTGTTAAGGTCACAAGAACACATAGAGACACAGATCTGGTAGGCAAGGCATAAGAAACAATACTGAAGACCAAAAGTCTCCAGTCACTAGTTGACAGGCCATCAAGAAACTACAGGCATCACTTCAGAAAGGGACAACTTGGACTTTGTAGCTGGTGGGAAGAACTAAACAAGAGGAACATGAGGATCTGGGATATTTGAAGGATTTCTGTAGGCTATGCAAAATTAGTGAAGGAATGTTTAGGAAAGGAGCTGTGGAGCAACAAAGGATGAAAGAGACCAAAAAGAGTATAAAAGGAGCCCATCACATGTTGCTGCTCAGTACATTCGTCTGACTGAGCCCTGCACCTGATCACTGCAGTCTGCCCTGTCTTATTATTAAATAGTTTCTTAAGTGTGTAATCTCACTCTTTACCCCATGCGTGTGAGAGTAGTGTGAGGGCTGTGCTGGTATTCATAGGGACCCATGAGGACAGGGTGCCTGGGAGATGAGTGTGCAAGTGCATGCATCTGTTCGCTAGTGAGCATCACACTGCACCAGCCAACAGGTGGGAGATTAAGGGAGTGGGTCGGAGGGCTCAGCACTGGCTCTGAAGATGCTGTCTCTTTCCTGAAGAACCTAGAATCTGAGAACCCAGTGTTGCAGCTGGATCCTGACAAATTGAAATCATTATATATTGATAGATTTTCAGAATTTGATGAGATTAACTTGATTTTAAGGTCAGCAGATGGGATACAAGAAAACAGGAAATTCAGGAAAACAAACAAACAAACAAACAAACATTGGAGTTTTCAGGTGAAGGGGAGATTTTTGGAATTGTTCAAGTGAAGTAGTGGTTTTGGTTATTTTTTAAGGATCATTTAAAAGGGTTAAGTCTAAAGTTATTAGATTTTAAAATCATTAGATCTAAAGGCAGGACAAAAAAGTATTGTATGCATGTGTACTGTCTGCTAGGGAAAAATATCTTGCCTTCCAAGAGATTAGGTTAATAAAACAAGCAATTTGCTTATATCTCCTTTGTAATAATTTAGCTAAGAGTTTGGAGATAATGTTTTTAAAAATATACTATTTGAATATTAAATAACTATTAAATACTTTTTAATATTGAAAAATTAAAGATGAAACCCAGGAAAATACAGCTGTTTATATCATATCACTGTTCCTCTGAATGAGATCACAGTATAATTGAATGAAATATATGTATCTGGAAGGTCATTAATTAGTCAGCATGTAGTAGTTCACAAGACCTGCTAATATATGGGACTTCTGGGAGCTTTTTCAGATTGCAGCAATTGATTTTGTCACAGAGCCAAAAACTGGGAAGTAGTTTTAATATATTTTTTCCCTCTTCTAGAAACATACCTGATAAATCTGGCAGTGCCTTTTCTTTTCTTACCCTCTGTTCAAATCAGACCATAATTACTCTGGCATCAAGGTCAGGCAACTTGGCTAGCTCTGAAAGATATCAGCTGTTTTTCTCATGCTTGCTGAACCTCTCTTAGACAAATTTTGCATTGTTTTTTGTGTCAGTTTTATCGTGGAACATCGTGCTGCCATCTGGGAAGAAAAACACCATGGTACAGGAGCAGCTGGTGAATGAGAATGGCCAAATAAACATTGGCACTCATTCTGCCATTAGGTGAGATAAGAGGGCTGAGGCCAAGCCAAAAGAGACAGCCCCAAACTACTGCCATTATCCTTCACTGTCCCCTTCCCCCTTATCTCTGTTTAAAAACACAGCTATCATTCATTTTAGAGAAGGGCAACCAAACCTATCTATCAGGTGTTGGATGTGCCCTTCTGAAGCCTGTAAAACAGAGATATCCACAGTCAAAAGCATCTGAAGTGTCTTGCCAATTGGCTGAGTGACTGGATGCTTTTATTTCACTGAAAAAATAACAAAAACATATCATATTTCTGTAATGATTCCTATCATAGGAGCTCAAAGCACTTTAGACATAAATTAATTCTCTAAGCACTTTGAGAATGGGTAGGGAGCTACTAGCATCTTTTTCATAGGCAGGCAAGTTAAGGCACAAAGAAGCAAATACCTTTCTTGCCTATGGTTAGATACAGAATTTGTGTTAATGCCATGAATAAACCCTAATTCTATACTGCCTTGCCTTTTGCCCTACCAGCAACCTGATTTTCCCTCCAGAGACTTGAGGCCAAACAAGAAATTTAAGGAGATAAAGTATTTACCCAATTTTTGTGTCCAGAAACACAAAACACTGTGTAGGGTGCTATTTCTGCTTATTTGTTGGAGAACTGAGCTAAGCAGCTGGTTGGGGATCCCTTACTGGCAGACACGTTGCAAGTTAGAGGAACTACTACGTACTTATACGTAGTAGTACATATAAATAAAATATCACTTCTTTTTTAATAATTAGCATAAATGGTTGCCAGACAAAAAGATAGAAATTTGAAACTGATAAAAAGCAGTCTGTATGGTATTCAAAATTAAGAATGGATCATTCCTTGTAATGCATTATGTTTGTCTTGTGGCATCAAACACAGACTCAGTTGTCCACTCAGGCTTGACTGTCAATAGTCTTTACTAGCTGATGGCTGTTTGGGGAAGAGTTTAGTAACCTCAGTCCATTTCCCAGTAATAACAGCTGGGTCATTTGATATGTCCATTTCCCATGTGATAACAGCAACATCATTTTTATGGGCTGAGAGTCAAAAACAGACAGTTATTCAATGATAAGGGGATAAGCCTTGCTTCCTGTCATATACAGAAGCCTTGCTTCCTCACATATGTGATCCACCCCCTTTTTAGCTCCTTCCATTTTCCTTGGTAATCCTTTGTCCCCTGCACAAGTCTTCCAGTTCCTTCTGTCCTTGATTTGAGGGCTCTAATTGCTGCATCTATTAGGGTTAACTGAAAGCTCCCTGTGTGTGTGTGTGATGTTTAGCTTCAACTCTGTAAATGTCTCTAATGGGCTGAATTCCGCCTGCCTTTCTCTCAGTGGGAGCACTGTTTCAGGTCTCTCTCTGCAGCTGTATTCATATTCATAAACTTGTGCCTTTATGCCTTCACCAGGTTGCTGGGAGAAGGGGCCCTTACAGATGGATTCTGTGTGTTGTCACTTCATTATTTCAGAAAGCTGTGCTACTTACCAAACACCTAGACCACTGGGTGCAACCCTAGTCATGGCATATGGACACAGCCCCAGAAGACATGAACCATGTAGCCACATCTCATGGTGACCAACTGTCCTGTTATAGTACCTTCAGTACAGTAGATTTGTTCTACCTTTTTATTTTCCCAGGACAACTTCTGTTTACCATGGAGAATGCTGATGTTGCCATTTGTTAAACCTCCCTCCCCCACCCCCCCCCCAAAAAAAAAAAGAAACAGAAAAAGAAAAAAAGAAAAATTAGTGAAGGATGCAAAAGTCAGTGAAAGAAAACAGAGAAAAATGTTTTCAAAAATCATATTTGGTGAAATGAAAAAAAAAAAGCTTTAAATCACTGAATATTTTTACACATTGGCATTATAGGTATTTTATAAACCTGGATCTGTTGTATCAGAAACAAATTCTAAACACCTCAGCTAAAGACATTTTAAAACCTTTGGGAAAAAAAAAAAAAAAAAAAAAAAAGAAAGAAAGAAAGAAAGAAAGAAAGAAAAAACGAAGTGACCGTGAATGAGGCAGTGCAATGTTCCAGGGCTAAACAAGAAATTTTAGTAGACTGATGCTGGTTTTGTGTGGGAACTACTCAGATGCTGTGTCATTATTGTAATATCCTAAAAACATGTCAATACCACACAATAGAGAACATCCCAGTGGGAATCTGCAGTGGCCATCTGGTACAATATATAACCATGAAAAACATATATCTGTTCAGGACCCGAACGTAATTTAGATTTATCAAATATTACACCTACATTAATTAGCCATAATAATGTGCCCTAAAACTAGGCCTTGTGTTGTCTAATTCATTTTTTCTGAGTATAATATTAATTGCATACTATTTTAGTAAAGTATTTCAGTTGCTCTTGACTGTAAGCAGTGTAAACTGTAAGCAGTGACAAAGAAACATGGTTTCTACTGTGAACTCTAAATGCTACTTTTTGGGGGGGTTATTTTTCTTTTTCCCATGAGTTTTGTACTACAGAGAATGAAAATCTGAAATTTTGCTTTGCAGGAAAAAAATATGTAGCTCAATTGATCCACGGTGACTTTGAAACTTCCCTTTATATTTTATTGTGCTTTAACTTCACTTTGGTTTAAATGTCTGATTGAACTCAGTATCTCAAAGAGAACAGTACTAAAAGTGGTTTTCCAGCAAGATTCATGCAAAGTTTGCAAAAACATCAGCAGTTCAGAAAGTGACTGAACACAGCCTGTTGTGACAGTGGAATCTTGACTATATGGTGTGACAGTGTCAAGTCACAGCACAGAGGGGAAGTTATGAGGACGTTATGGTCTTGAATAAATACAGTTCTGGCTTTTCACAGAACAAATGAAAGCTTGAGATGCTAGGTAGGTGCTGGGAAACATGCCATTTAGCAGGTTTCCCAGCTGCAATACTACTCTGCCACTCAGAATCATGTATCTGCTGCTTATTTGTGCTTGAACTGTGAGGACTCAGCCTGACAGTGAAATGTGCTGCCATTATATTAAAGGCAGGTACAATGGCTTTGAGGCATCAAGTGGGGGGCAAAAGAAGGTATATTTCGTTTGAGAGACATGACAGTGAAAGGGAAAACAGTGAGTATAAAAGAGTATTCAGAAGAAATTAGATACTAAACTATTTCTTTGACACTAAGCTTCTATGGATGGTGCTAGTCAAATCACTATGTGATTTATCACTCCATGATTAGTTTTGACGTACATAAAAGAAGGACGGCCTCAGTAACAATCGTGATAAAATGCTGTGGGTAAAAATGCTTTGAGATAGATTTTTCTTTCCTAAACCAGTCACTGCATCGAATCTCAGTGTCCAGCTGGAGATAAAATTATTTCTCCTGTGACTCTCCAATGACTCTGCAACCTGCTTTTCCCACAAATTTTTCATCACAACTGCAGCAATGTTGCAAAATATGCACGGTTTTGTTACAGTAGTTTTAGATATATGCATTGAGAAACGTAAAGAAAAAGTGAGCACTGCATAACTGTTCTCATTTGTGCATCTTCTTAGGTTCCTACAGGCTGAGAACCTATATATTGCCATTGCTTTTGGGACTGTCTTGTAGCGGTAACCAACACATACCAGTAGAAGCGTAGCTGCAGCAGCATGGAATTCATTGCAGAAGGAAATGCCTCAAAACAAACTAGATAACTATTCAGTTTTTCTCCCTGGAAGACATCCATACTACTCTGAGCACAATCTTCTTAGTATCAAGGTATGTGGTTTGAAATTAGCTTATGTATGCCCTCAAATACTGCACTTGTATTACTGTAACGCATCCTGGCAATAGGTAGTGATGTGCTATATTCTTCTTGTCCACAAGATGTCAATACATCCTAAGAATTCTAGTGCCCATATCTGCCAGTTTCTGTGTAAAACGAGGCCTAAGTGTTTGTTTTGTTTATTAGTGTTTAGTATAACTACAGTGCCTAGGCTACCATAGCCATTTTTACAGGGTCCACTGAGCAAATGTCGCTGCTCATAACTGATACTAATGGCATAGATCACTCCATCCTGCAGAATGAACTTTTGAGAATGGTGCAAATCTCAAAGATCTTATGCCATGCAGTCAGCTGCTTGTCCTGTCAGATGCCTGGAAGGAGACAGCAGGATGGGGCAATTAGCAGTACACATGCATGCAGAAGGAAAAGTAAGGTATGTTCACTTAAGCATTATGCTTATTAGCTTGAACTCCCAAAGGGGAGCTTTGCAACATCTGACTTGCTCAAAGTGTAGGTGGAATGAGTCTATATGTATCAACAGCTGCCCTTGTTTCCTGATACATTTCAGTTTAAAAGAGGATTAGAATTAGATTTATAGAAATTTGAATTATTGCTGGTCTGTATAGAAAGCTTTAATTTTGCCCCCATTTATATGACAATATGATTGTAATAACATGAATGTCCTGAATTAAAACCAACGGGATAAAGCAAAGAGTTTTTCTCTTCTGGTTATAAAGAACTCTTGAGGTCTTCATATGATCAATATTAGGGAAGTGTTAATTTTGCTGTGTTTTAACAAGTTAATCTTTTATTTGTATCCCATATAGATAGTTGAAGGTCATAATATACTTGTCTGATGTCTGAAGTCATTCATACAAATGAAATGGACCGATGTAGTCCTTATTTGCCTTGATTTAGAATTAGCTGGAATGGCACAAAAGACCTACTTTATAATGTTTGAATTTTGGCATAAGTCAGCAGGACCTAAGAATGTTAAACTGGTGTATCTGGAAAGGGAGATGCTAGGGTGGGTACTTTTACTGGCATTCCCCCAGGGGAGAAGCAGCCAGCATTCATGAATTTGTTTCAGTAATGCAGTAACTGCTGCCAGTTTGTCAGAAGCCAAGTTTTGCCAAATGCCTGTTCATTTTTTCCATAGACCTTTAATATTTTCTTTCAAAAGAAAAGTATGGAAAATAGACTGAATGTCATTTTTACAACAGAGGAGTGAGACTTGTTCTCTTTTGAATCTTTTAGGAAAAAATATATAATTTTTTATGGTTAATTTTGTGTAGTATAAACCGCAATTCAGTCATTGTCATTCATTTGTCTCTCATTTTGAGGAGGAGATTGATTCTCATTCCATCTACTTGCATAAACATTTTATGGAATTAGTGAAAGTGAAATAAAATGAAATAAATTCAGAATTAGTTTTATATAATATTATTGGTTATTAGTTGTCTAGTACATGATGTTTTCATTCTGTTTTCATTGGGATAAATCTGGATTAACATGCACATTTCCATTTCTACTAACTAATAGAGAAATACAGAGGGAACTTTTTGCTCTTAAAATCCTTAGCTGAAATGCATTAAACAGGATCAAATGCTACCATGATTTCTTGCAATCAAAGTTTACTCATTTGTTTCCCACAGATAAATGTTCTACTGTAGAAAACACAAAGATTTTGTAGGCTTTTTTTTTATTATTATTATTGTGGTATTATTTTTTTTCTTCTTACTTTGATTCTTAATAATAATATGCTTCTACCCATTCTGTTTTTATTTTTTTAACTATCAGAAATTATATCACATGAATAGAATGTTCACAGAGGCAAAGCATCTGTATTTCAATGAAATATTTCATTTGTCAATGAAAGGAGGAAACATAAGTGATACAACTGGATATGGTGCGGAGGAAAATGGAACTCCTTTTTCCCATTACAAAAATAGCATCTTCCAGGATCAGTTCAGACACAAAGAGCTGTGCTCATGGGATCTGGTGCTATAAGCTTCCCACCTGTGGGATCTGCCACTGTTTTGGGTATCTGAGTCTGGATATGAGTAGGGGTAGGTCTTTAACTAAGTTGGCTGGACTGGCAAGACTGACTGGAAACAGATTGGCTGCCACTTCAATACAGCAGATAAAGTTTTGCCTATGAGTTCATACCCTATTCCACATACTTTGTGCAAACAGACAGTCCCGGGTTGTGCCAAAATGCCAGAAAGCTCTTCTGAAATGAACTTGTAGAAAATGTGTTTTGACAGAACAAAACGGAAAATTAGCTGAACAAGAATTACAGCCTAGGAATTAGGAACTAAACTGGTTTTCTTTTGATTTTTTTTGATAACATTTTAATCTACAATACATTAACCTCTCCTAACTAGGAACATCCTCAGATCCACCTCTGGCAATCTCTCTTTGTTCTCTGTCTCTGTCTCACTCTCTTTCCCATCCTTGATGTCCAGGTTTATGTCTGACAAGTCACCTCAATAATAAACTATTCCTTTTCTTCCCTTTTTTTGCTTTGATAAATAGTGAAATAACAATGTTTTGCACTAAAACATTATCTTTAGCATGAGGTGACAACTGATGAGACAGTTAATCTCTTAGGAGCTGAAGTTCCAGGCGTTAAGCAAATTCAGGCATTTCTGTATTAGTTATACTTGCATCATATTTGGATGATCTTCAATGAAACTATAACTTTTGGTTTTCTTCTCTAAATGAAAGCTTAGAGTCTAAACAGCAGTTAAAACAACTGCTTTTTTCCTAATATCATACAAGTATTTCGCATCTTGTTTCTCAGAGAAGTGCCCTTTCTTATCCTTGTGCCTTTGCAAGTATGAAGAGAGGTAATCTATTTTAATAGCTTCAAGTGGAGACACTGTATGTTGAAAGGAGAATACAACCAGTAAGTCAAGTACCTACCTTACAAAATCCCGATTTCAAGCACTGCATAATATACATAAAATGAGAATCTGAGTAAAACCTAAATTTTTGTGGCCAATAGTCTACATATGACTTCCTCTCATCAGGAGAGTAATCTTTCAGGAAGCTTTAAAGCTTTCTGAAAAAAGATTCCTATTTTCAAAGGACACTGAAAGACAATGCTAGCTTCAAACCCTCTTGTTAAACTGCTCCATAGGGCACAGCCACACCCGATTTCACCTCCTTCCTGTAATTAATCATTACAAATTTTTCTTTAACAAACGGAACTTCTGTATACAGCATCTGAATTTTTGGCAATTGTGTTTATTCATTTCCACCAGACTGGTAGGGAAGATAGATCAATAGACAACATTTTGACCTGAGGCTTGTGAGATGTAGACTTTGTGTCTGTACTATATGAGACCTCAAACAAATCACTTTGAAACAGATACTTTCAGAGACAGATAGGTGTATCTCTCAACTGTATTGTTCTGTGTTTCAGGTGGCTGACAGCCTCTGTGAGTTTTGCTTTCAGTTTTGGTATGCCTGTATTGTCATTTGATGGTAGTTTTCATGACAAGACTATGGCATGAGATTTATCTGAACAGACGTACTGTTCTTCATCCACATCATTGTCTAGACTTTCTATGGTCAATGGAGAAAAATAGGCATTGGAGAGCATGATTCATCTGTTCTTTTAGCAGATGATTCATGCCCTAAAAGTGCCTATTTCTCTCCATTGACTAGAAAGGAACCTTAGTCCTCACTACCCATAATTGAATAAGAGACTATGGTCAGCAGATCTGAAAGTGTGGCTTCAGGAACATCTGGAGAGTCACCTTTAAAGTATATAGTGTATCACCTTTAATACTTTAACACTGTGGCTTCCTAAGCTCTGACAGGGTGACAGCAGATGCCTGAAGCTCCATAGCTTTACAAAGTATCGATGAAGACATGAGGAAAAGGAAAGTGCCATGTTCATAGCCATGCTTGAGATTACTCTTAAAGAGCAATGCAGAGTCTAGCATTTACACATTTCACTAAAATGTTGAGGATAAATATCTCTAAGATTTTGAGGAGCTTAGATACTATAGTGTTGAGGGCCAAATAAGGGCCAGCTGAGATAGATAAAGCCTGCTATTTGGAATTATGTGGTTTTGTACATCGTGATCTTCTGCACATTAGTGCTTGCCAAGTGTACAACAAAATCATTTCAAGCACTGAGACATTAAGAATGTCATTCCAGAAGCAGTTAAATTGTTGCTGACCAGATATATGCACCCTGAGAATTAAAGTCTTTTTTTATGTTTTGGAGATTTTACTTCATTTTGTTTGTTTGTTTGCTTGTTTTTCTGTTTTTGTGCTGCCATCCCCCTACATAGTCTTTTTTTTCTCCAGATTTTTTTTTTTTTTTTTCAAATTAATGGAAAACCAGTCAGCATGTAAATAGTGATCCAGAATGATCATTAAACATCTGTTAAAACAGGCAAGAGCCAGGAAAAACTTCAGCTGGACTGCAATTGTTCTTGAGAGGGTCAGCAAGGGAGAAAGAAAGCACACAGAGCACAGGAGGCAGCCAGATTCTTTCAGATTTGGTGGGCTTTTTTCTCTTTTTCTTTTTTTCTTTTTCCTTTTCTTTTTCCTTTTCTTTTTCTTTTTCTTTTTCCTTTTCTTTTTATTTTTTTTCTTTTTCTTTTTCTTTTTCTTTTTCTTTTTCTTTTTCTTTTTCTTTTTCTTTTTCTTTTTTTTTCTTTTTCTTTTTCTTTTTCTTTTTCTTTTTCTTTTTCTTTTTCTTTTTCTTTTTCTTTTTCTTTTTCTTTTTCTTTTTCTTTTTCTTTTTCTTTTTCTTTTTCTTTTTCTTTTTTTTTCTTTTTCTTTTTCTTTTTCTTTTTCTTTTTCTTTTTCTTTTTCTTTTTCTTTTTCTTTTTCTTTTTCTTTTTCCTTTTCTTTTTCTTTTTTTTCTTTTTCTTTTCCTTTTTCTTTTTCTTTTTCTTTTTCCTTTTCTTTTTCCTTTTCTTTTTCTTTTTCCTTTTCTTTTTCTTTTTTTTCTTTTTCTTTTTCTTTTTCTTTTTCTTTTTCTTTTTCTTTTTCTTTTTCTTTTTCTTTTTCTTTTTCTTTTTCTTTTTCTTTTTCTTTTTCTTTTTCTTTTTCTTTTCCTTTTCCTTTTCCTTTTTCTTTTTCTTTTTCTTTTTCTTTTTTTTTCTTTTTCTTTTTCTTTTCCTTTTCCTTTTTCTTTTTCTTTTTCTTTTTCTTTTTCTTTTTCCTTTTCTTTTTCTTTTTCTTTTTCTTTTTCTTTTTCTTTTTCTTTTTCTTTTTCTTTTTCTTTTTCTTTTTCTTTTTCTTTTTCTTTTTCTTTTTCTTTTTCTTTTTCTTTTTTTGTTTATTTATTTATTTATTTTCCCCAGAATCATTACTGTTAGGAGGAACCAAATGTCTGAGGCACTTCTCTCCCAAGGGATACATGGCCCCCTAGGGTAGGGTAAGATGAATAACTTATGTTCCACGCCTGCTGCACTTTGCCATTTTGTGAAGTGCACAGATATGACAAGGGTTATGGAGAACATAGAAATGGATGTTCCTGCATGTTTTGACAGAATGCACCCAATAAGCTATTTATATTATATAGTGGCAAACTACACTAGCTATCCACAGCTTAGGAAGCACTTTTATCTCTACAGAATTTTGAGAAACAAGTTCTGGTGAACCCTTCTTCTGAAATTAAAAATGTTTCTGCCTCCAGCTGTCCATCCCACTCTTCTGCCAAGAGTTACCACGGAGTTGGTAGAGGGGAACACGTGCAGCACTGAAAAAGCCTGGTGTCCTAGCATAAACCTAGCATAGAAGATGGACATCAGCCAGCACCACCTAGATGGAGTGGCTAGGAGACAGGCATCTTCCTTCTGCATTGGTACAGGAACCTTTGCCAAAGGTGGGGTGGACAGCTACCTGCAACAATGTCTTAGCTCTAGAGCAGGTCAGCTATGTCAGCTATTACAGCTCCTACTAACTTCACCCTTTGTTGATAGAAACTACCGGGAAAGTCTCTATGCACTAATACATGTACATAGAGCCTTAAATGTTACTTGCTTTCATAGAGGCACAGTGTCTATCCAAGTATGAAATCTGAATGAAGCTACTGCAATACGAACTTCCAGTGTGTAGCTTTTCATTCAGAGGAACAGGGGCAGAATGCTATCAGTCTGGCTGAGTCTGTTTAAATGGAGTTGCCATCTGTTATCAGAATGCCATGTTGCCCAATTAAAACAATATGACTGGATTACAACAGTTTGAATAGTATTTTTTGCTAGACTGTTCCTGATTCTAAAAAACCTACCATTCCTTCTGGCTGCTTCTGCACCTGCTAATGCAGACAGTGCAAAGAAATAGCAAGCTTGACATTTATTAACAGTATGGCCAATAAGCTAGGTCTGAACCTGAAAATATTTATGCATTTTAAACTTTGGCTGACTGTCCAGTAGTCATTTCTCCATTTTTTTTGAGGAAGTGCATGGATTTCGATATGAGAAAAATTTCTGCAAAGCTTTTGTATACACATAGTACATGGCTACTAAGAATGTGAGTTTATCAATGAATTATTTTTACTTTTAAAAATAAGTTTTTAAAAGTAGTAAATCCTTCACTTTCTTCTAATTTAGAATGTTAAATTTGTAATTCTGAATGTTTCTTATATGCCTAACTCATTATAACAGAATTTCTGTCTTTAGAGTGTTCTGCATTTATCAGCTTTTCTGTAAGATGCAGATGAACATTCCTTTCGGAGGTAGTAGAGTTTCCATTTTTAATTTGTATTTTTGAAAAGATAAGAAACAGCAAACGCAAAATGGATACCAGCAACTCAAACCTGTGTTTTCAAGAACAAAAATAACTGTTGACTGGAGAATTAACATGATGGCTAAGAGAGTAAGGCAAGTCTGTTAATCAAAGACTCTATTAGTTCCCACCTCCAGAGCACATTTATTTTACTTAAATGAAATGTTCAGTTTGATAGCTGCCAAACATATCAAACAAGACAATAAGGTCTTTCAAAATATGCTTTACAACTGTATTTACATTTTTTCTTAGAAAGATTTTAATTTAAAAAAGTTAGAATACCTATAAGGTTGGATTTCCTAGTTTACCTATCCAGACCATCATGAAAACATAGCCCCTAGGATTCCCACCCAGCTTCACACATACTTTCTTGTTGTAGTCTAGTCTTCGGCTACCGATAGGTCCCTGTACAATTGCAGTAGCCACACTTGAGCCAAGCACAGGTGTGGATTACATACCTGTAAAACTGTTCCGTGGTTCTGAAAATATGTTATACCACATCCCATTAGATGTCAATCCTGCTGCTGTCATTAATTCAGTTAGCCATGGCACCAACTTTGTACCCTTCTCTTTGACATTTTGGCTATGCTTAATCTACTCTGCACACTGCTGTACTTCTGCTTTTGCTCTCTTTCTATCACTTTCAGAAATCTTCAGTGTTACTTGTGTGGTTTTAGTGTTCTGGTAGTGGGAGGGAGAGGAACTGAAGGCTGTTCATACTCTATTCCTCTGTCAATCAGCAATCCTTTAGAGCTGCTATGGGTACGGAATAATTGGGTCCTAGGTAGGGATTGAATGAGGAAGGGGGTTGGATAAAATATTCCTCTGTTTCCAGTACCATGTACCATCAACTTTGTTCTGAAATCATCCCCAGACAGGTTTTGGCCTCCAATAAAATGCTAATATTCCCAAATTAGTAAGGAGTGAGAAAGATCCTCATTCATAATTTTTTTACACTTTTAAAACCCCGCTGACTTTATATTCAAAAGATTTAGGTTTAAAATACTTGGTGGTAACATGAATTTTGTATCATGAAAAGGTTCACATGATGTAACCAACCACTGGTCCATCACACTCTTTAAGCCTTGTTTACCTATGCTTTATTTTTAGGATGCAACCTTTTTTTGTGGTTTCCTTCCACTACTATTGTCTCAGTCTCCCATCAGCACAGAGCTGGTATTTGGTTTTGAGGGCTCTAGGGAGAAGACAAATAGTGGGGCTCCAAGTGACAAGTCTACAGTGATGTTTGAGTCCTGGACTTCCTGCCTACTTACAGAGAGACTCAGGCTAACATTTGCCCTAAGAGATTTTTTTTTTTTTTCTATTTAGAACTAGGCCATTGTGTCTCAGTGAAGATTGCAGACTCCTGAGGACTTTGAACATTTCCTGAGAGGAAATTCAAGTTTGATTTCAGAGCATACTTTCTATAACATGTGAAGCTACTAATAGAGCTACTAATAAATGTTAATTATTTGAGTACTGAAAAGGAGTGTAGTCCTTAATCACTTTTAGTAGATTAGACATGACGTAGCAAGTCAAACAAGGCATAGTAAGTCAAACTTGATGAAAAGTAAACTTAAACATTTTTTTCTTGATTTCTTGGTTCCTCTCAGAGTCTCCTAACCACTCATGAGGTAACTTGTCCTGCCACCTGCATGAGCTTCCCAGGCATCCCAGCATATTCTGAAAACCATAGTAACTGCCTTGTAACCATGTCTCCTTCAAAGAGACTATCTACCTTACTTTCATATGTCAAATTTGTCTTTTATGAATTCCTATCTCAAACCTACTTCCTTTCATCAAAGCATGTGGAGTACCATGAACACTTGAATTTTGTGCAGAAAATGACTTAAATTCTCAATTGTCTCATCTTTATCATTCTGCTTACCACAAAATATATCACTGTGCTTCTTTATCAGATTAAAATGAATTATAGATTAATTGAAAATGGCAAAAGCACTGAAGAGAAATTGGATAATTTTATGTTTTATGAATCTGCACAGCTCCATAGACTGCAGAAGTAGCTACTTTACACCAGTTGTGGCCTACAGCAATTTAGAAGTCTGCTTTCACTACTTCATCAGAATTGAAAAATGTTTCAATTACAGTTCTACATGCACCCAAAGTGACTGATCTCTTTGCTTTTCCTCCCCACTAACCAGGAGCAAATATAATTGCTTGTAAACCATACAGAGATGTATCACATGTCAGTCTTATTGCTGTAGTAAGTCAAAGGAGCAAAAGATTAAAAAAAAAAAAAAAGATTGTCAAAATCATAAAATGGTGGCAAGAATTTTTCATCCTGAATTATTATCAAATTATTATAGTCATTAGTAGATTGTTTTTTGATTTTTCTTTTCTGTTTTTAAATCACTTTTGAATGATGTGACTGACTTTACCATGAAGTTGCATAATCTCTGGCATTTATACTAACCCTATACTTTTCTATATTTAAATGTCTCAAGTGAGAATCTTGGTTTTTCTTTTGAAAACAAAAACTTCTGAGCCTGCATGGCCACACTTGAAGAAATCTTCATAACCAATGAACCTTAAAATTTGAGAAGCTTAAAAACAAATGAGAATAACAACAAATTTTATTTATTTATCTGCTTCTGAGTACCATAATAATTAGGCTAATCTGAAAGTGTCCATGAAACTCTATTGAACTTTGAACAAACTGGGATTTTTAAGTGTTTTTATTTTTTTTTTCTAGATAAGGAAGGAATCTTCCAGTCTCCATGTGACAACACTGGGCTTAGACCTCCTCCCAGATTCCTACGCTCAACAGTGACACTAAGAATAAAATACTCAAAACCCACCAGCATCATTAGAATCCCAA
The DNA here is from genome assembly GCF_963932015.1 of Anas acuta. Lineage (NCBI taxonomy): Eukaryota > Metazoa > Chordata > Aves > Anseriformes > Anatidae > Anas > Anas acuta. The sequence continues at coordinate 40,023,788 of NC_088983.1, read as the reverse complement.
AGTTAGCAAAGGACTGGAAAGAATCAAGAAAAGTTATTTACCTCTGGCTTAAAACCACAGATCAGAATCAAACCTACTGTATATATAGAAAAGAGAATTATTTAATTCTTTTGTAATTTTTTTCCAAATTCATAATTATTTTCCCCATAACATGATGAATTTTTCAAAGTGGGAAACAATCACAGAAATGTGGTGTTTTAAACTATTTGAGTACCAAATCTTGAAAGTATTGCAGGAAGATAGTTGTGTTTTTAAGAGTTTTAGGGACAATCACATATAGCTTCAAAAAAAAAAAAAAAAAAAAGAAAGAAATTAAAACTATTCTTGTTTCTTATTTAAGCAGCTTTCAGTCTGTGAACTATGTTTAGAGTTCTTGTTCTCTGCAACAGTCATGCAGTAACACATCTTTTTTTTTTTCCCAGGGCAGGAGCATACAGCAGTAAAAGAGGAAAAAAAAAAAAAAAAAAAACTAACAACAACAACAAAAAAAACCAGTTATTTAGTCTACTTACTATTTTGAAATCTAAGCTTAGGGCAAGAGCTACATAAGTGTAACATGATGCTCATAGCATCCGGTCATAATTAAAGCAAAAACAATAAGGAACAACAATAAAATCCCTTTCTGCTTTAGCTGTGCCTGTCTGCTGTGCCCAGCAGACAGGGGCTTTCACAATGGCTGTCTGGCCCACCAGTCACTTCTCATTATGATGACACTTTGAAGCCCACCTTCACTTCTGCTAACAGGGAAGCTGATACTAAAGATTCCACTTTGTCTTCAAGAACCCATTGTGAGCAACACAGTGTGACTCTTTGTGGGGGGAATACATCTAATGGTACACACACCAGGTGTTTATGGATGCAGTGGAGTACCACTGCATCTCACCCCTAAGTATGAACTGAAAATGATGAAATTAGCATCCCAAGTCTAAACCACAGTCCAGCACTGAATGTTTGTAAACCAGACTTGTACTAGAAGTCCAGGTAAGTTTTAGGCTCAACATGTAGAGAAGAGAGATGGAAAGACAGAGACAGAGACAGAGGCACAGTGTACATTTACACATGTAGGTAGGTGTAGGCTGACCTGAGCTTGGAGCTGATAACCAGTGAACTAGCTTCTAGTCTTATGAGAAAGTTGTCTCATTACATAGAGCACCTGTGGCTGCGCAAACCCAAATCAGAGCTGTCCAGTGTCATAGGACTGTGTCAGCACACTTCTGTATGGGCAGAGTCAAGGCAAAAGAGAAAGGAAGCTAAGTTGCAAAATTGGATGGAAAATTTTTGAAGCTTCGGACCAACGTTCTGCAAAAGAACAACCTCTCTTTTGGGTTGATACTTTATCAGCACTTCACCATTACCACTGCTGTCCTTGTCACATCTCAATAAATTACCCGTGACTGGAAATATAGCTTCAAAAAATTCTTCACAGGCTCTGAACACTTACAAAACTAGGTTGGCCTGGATTAGTCAGAAAAATAAGCTCAGCTGCAATTAGTAAACCCTTAAAGGAAATCCTGGTTTAAGCTTTGAGTGAACCCGGTCCTCTCTAAAGGGTTTCATCGAAACCACATGAAACCACATGAAATTCAATGCTTTTCTCTGTCTTCTGCTTTGACTGTTGAGTTCATTTAAGCTCTAAATTAAACAGAAACCACAGTGCTTGAAATCTGTATGAAGTGACATTGGAAGTAATGTGCCCTGGAGTTGAAATGGGAGCATCACATCCTCAGCCACTCTTGGTAATTCTGCCATTTCCTTTTGCACATGAACAATTGCAAGCCACCATGATGCTTTCATTGTCTGGAATGGCAGACAGATTTCCATGCATTTTGCAAGGTACAGCCAGAGATAGTCTACTCCATCAGCACAAACGCCAGAACAAGAAATATGAGGCATGAGCTCCCCCAGCCCAGCTGGGTCTAGCTGCATGGGCCTGCTGCCCCACCTAAGCTGGCCAGGCTCAGATGGTTTGTACAAAAAAGATGTGGCTTCTACCCTAAGGCATTTCTTCATCTTTTGTTAGTTCAACTGCCCATGGTAACAAGAAATGAACTTCTTCTAGACAAGTCACAAAGACTGTCTTGTTTTAAACTACTTCAGTAAAATGAAAATAATCATATTTATCTAAGTGCTTTGAGATCTGTGGATAAGCAGTGCTGTATCACTGAAATGGATCACTGATAAAACAAATCAGCAGTGCTGCTAACTGTAATGCAGTGTATTAGAGTATAATTGGAAGGATTTTTAAAAGTCTGTCCACCCTTAAAAGTATTACAGAACTTCTGTATATTGTGACTACTTGCAGTTTGCTGCAAATCATTGCATAACCATTTCCAATGTCAGAAACTGCCTCTGATCGAAGACTTTGAGGCAGTTTCTAAACCACAGTTTCTGCCCTACTAGCACAAAGATGCTGTAAGAACCATTCAGCCCGGTGGTGTTGCCTGAGGACAGGTCATGGCAAGAAAAGCTACTCACCTCAGCAAACTGTCCTGGGGGACACTGTCCTGGGGACACCAAAGAAGCCCTGCTTCAGCACCTGGGCTGTCCAGCCGCCAGGTCTACCATAAATGAATCATAGTGAAGTATAATAGGTCCTTTAACCTTTTTCTGGTCTCCTCAGTGAACAATGTCCTTATTCATTTAGATTCCATCTGCTTTCCCTTGGGCTCACTCAAATATTCAAGATTCACTCCTAACCACCAGTGCATCATTTACACATATGCCATTTAATTTTGACACAGTTTCTGGCCTTGATCCAGCAATACACTTAAGCATATGCTTAGCACTGAGAAAGGTGGTATACTAGACCAAAATAATATAATTATTGCCCTAGGAACACAGCAAGCAAAGCAGTAAAAAGAAACCCATAAAATATATACTTTCAATGTGAGGGCTTGATCTGCTTATTGGTTCTGTAGTTCACAGCCCACTGCTCCAAAATCTAGGCTCCATGTTTAGATTTTTTGTAAGTCAATTTTCTTGAATAATGGCAGAGAAAAATCCTCCCAACCATATAAAACTGCAGCCAGTGCCATATGAGCCTCCAGGAGCTCCAAAACGATGCTTTTCTGAGCAGAAACCCAGCTCCATATGCGGACAGGCTGGGCTTGGGAGCTGGTGCTGGGAGAATCCATTAGCATTCAGCTCGCCCCTGTGCAGCTCAGCTGTTGGGCAGAGTGAGCTGGTTGGTGACGTACTTGGGGCTTTGGCAGAACCTCATGTGTTAGCCCCTTTCTCTTCCTGTTCTGATCTGAATGAATAGCCATTCTGCTTAATTTAACCTCCTCTTCTGCCTAAGTATGTACTCTGTCTATTCACCCTAAAGCTAGACCTCCATATTTGTAGAACTAAAATCCTTCCAAATGTTCTAGCAGTGCTGATTCATTTGTGATTTCTTGGCAAGACTTTTATTCAAGAATAATCCCAAGTGCAATTACAGTTATACAACATAAATGTGCTTTTTGCCATCATCACAACTTATTTTGCTCTCCTAGTGAGTATGAAATATATCCAAAAAATCATGTTTCATTGATACAAATCTTATCTACACAAAGAGGGATTCTTGCACTGTCTACACCCACATAGATACATCTGGTTTAGAGAGTAGCCAAATTCGTACAAAGACTTCTAACATAATATAGTCTCTTCTATGTGCAGAATCCAGCCAGTAAACAGTTTAGGCTAGCGTATAAGTAGAAGTCTGTTGCTGAACCCATCTTTTTCCAACATGGTAACAGATCAGCTCCCAATTATCTATCCTTTACATTGCAATCCTTAACACAGTGCATTCCTTGACAAACAACATAAGTACAGCAGCTCAGCACCAGATTCTGCTAACAAGCACCACCCTACATAGCATTAAACTACCACAAATTAAGAGAAACTTTGGCAGAATTTAACAGCAAACACTATTCCAGTACGTGCTTCTGTCACTTGATTTGTCATGTAAATACATGGCTCGTATAGCTTTTTCCTCAGTCGAGACACAGGAATATAACAACTTTCACTGTGGTAAATGGCTACAAAATATTACATATAAAGACATTTTGTCAGCATTTCTTTCAAATTATATATTTTCCAAACACAGCTTAATGTTGTTTTTCACAGTATGTCCCAAGCCCCATTGTGTTGGTTCATTGATTTTTACTATTGCAGAACTCAGGAAGGATAGCGAGATTAAAACAAAACCCATCCCTTATCCCATCTGAGCCCCAACAGGTTCTTCTTTGGAGAAGTTGTATTAATCTAAGTGTTCCTTTTACACCAGATTTCTTCATTACAATCAAAACCAGCAGTGGAACTTCAGAACCGTAATATTTTATATTCCAGAGAACTGTCCCCATGTCCAAGCACTTTATGAAAATGAGTGAAATAACCCTTACTAACTTTTTGTGGTATAGAAGTATTACTATTTTCATTATTGAACCTAAAGTGACATAGTGATGTGTGAGCAAGCCAGCAATTCAATCCGTATCATTGGGTTCCTCTGATCATAACACATTCTTCAAGAAAATCATTGCCCAGTTTTGAAGACCACAAATATTTAGATATCCAATAGAATACATAAAATTAAAATAAATATTGGATGCTTACTAAATCTACTTCATAGGATAAAAAACATAAAGTATATATTTTTGATTTTTATATAACAAAATTAATTTAGGAACCATTAGAACATTGCTACTGACAGAATATGTAATACATCCATAATTGTCAAGGTAATGTAGTGCAATTTATATTTTCAGTTCATCAAAGCAAGTTGGAATGTCATGTCATAGAGGTAAAATAAATGTAAAGAATAACCTGAAATATATTATTTATAGATAGATCTTTTCTAAAGCCAGCAGTAACTTCCCTAAGAAATTGTGCTTGCCCTACATGGTTATATGTGTAACTAGCAGCCCAAAGAACTTCAAAATCTTATTTGGGCTGCTCTAAGGTAACACCTGTCTCGGAATGTTCATGAAATAAGAATGACTGTGCATACAATGAGCACTTCACTTTTTTTTTTTTTTTTAATAGTGTTGGACTTGCTTTCCTAGGCGGTGAGCAAAATCTCACTGCCGTCTCAGTAGGAAACCTGAGTTGTAAGGCCCTGTTACAGGGAAAAATGTTAAGAGTGGCAAGAGCTCTCTCTTGTCTTTATTCATGCAAGAATCTCCTTCCAAGGGCATATTTTGATGAGTTACTTTTATGGACACATTATTCTCCTGTTCAGAATTACCCAAAACATTTTTTTTTTGTGACTCGTGGGGACTTTTATTGAGCAGTCAACTTTTGTTCACCAGTTAGTTACAGTAGTGCTTGTTTTTATTTTCTTTTTGTGTTTGTTTGTTTGGTTGGTTTGGTTTTTTATTTTTTTTTCTTTATTTGTTGATTTGTTTTGTTTTTGTTTGTTTGTTTGTTTGTTTTTAAGTTGCATTTGTATTTAAAAATAAAAGAAATGTAGAGACATGTTTCATGGCATCCCTATGCTTTCCCTGGGTTTATCTGCAAGGGTAATGGTAAAATTTTGTCACTAGGTGGAGCGTCAAGCTGCAATCCTTCAGTGCTCATCAGCTAAATTTCCTGCCGCTGTAGCAGGGAGTTCCTCAACCTTTCCAATCCTGTAGCTAGGCAACTTCTAAACCATTTGAGGTAAATTTGGTTGTATAATCTGTTGTACGTTATAAATCCTATTAGAAGCGGTTTTTTACATATTGAGTCATGTTTGCTGTGACTGAAGTTGGATAATGATCAAAGAGAAAAGAATAAAGACTTTCCACATGTGGGCCTGCAATGTAACTTGTATATTAAATTGCTCCATGTTTGGCTCTTCTAATGTTCTTCCAGAAAAGCAGGCTGATTGCGAAGAAAATATGGTAGTGCTGGTAAGATAATACTATTTTCTATTAATGTCTGGCCATGGACATTAATTATGCAAATCAATACACTAGTAAGATGGTAGACTGATAGAAGATAACATAACTATGCAAAAACATAAAGCTGGGGCTTCATCAGACCAGGACAAACCGCCTGCATGTCCTAATATATTTAACATGAAGGAAAAAAAATACATCCTTTATGCTGCAAGCTGCGCCAGTTCAGAAAGCTCTTGGAAAAATGCAGCCTCACATATGGTAGCGTGACATTTACTCTTCCGGTGCCACATGGAGGGGAGGAGGAGCTGCCTCATGCTAGCTCTGTTGTGGTAATAACTTGACCTCACTAGGGAATCAGGAAATCTCCCCTGATTATTGCAACATTCAGTAGGGCACACACATCTCCTTTCCTAACAGGAAACCTCTTTCCCATGCTCTGTTCAAATGTAGTATGAGCTTCATTGTGAAAAAATGTGGCATACTGAATCGTGAGCTGAAGTATGTCCAGAAGGACCTAATCAGAGCTCGTAATTTGTGCCTCTTATAGGTAGGCTGAGCTTTCTGACCCTTAAATATTACTGAAAAGATAAGGGTAACTTTCGAGAAAAACAAACAACATTTGTATTTAGGGCAGTAAATAATGCACAGTAGTAAGATTAGGGTTTTAATCCAGATTGTCCTGGCTACACACTATTCCCGGGGAATACTTCAGCAGATAAATTCCAAATGAGGAGCCCATTCAGTGCAAAGGGCTGAATCCTGACTGGCGCAGAGCAGAAAGCATGCCCCACACAGGCAGACAGTCAGAAAAACTTCTCAGAAGAAAACAAGCATGTTTAGCTCTTTGTTTCAAAGCCACTGCTTTATCCCAATGAACAGATTGATCTATTCAGATAGGGGGAATCCTGATAATAAATAGGTGTAGTGGAGGCTGTGGGAAGGCACTGCCTGGAACTATGCAGTGTTTATGTATTTAGAGTCATATTTTTGTAGAACAAAATTGCAGGAGTCAAGCTTGTAATTAAAAGGTTTTTATCTAATAAAAACTGACCTGAAAGGGAAGCAGCACAAGTTACCAGGCAACGATTTGCAATGGATCGAAGCAAACGTAGATAGTGCCTATCTCTTGGGAGAAAGCTCTGCTGATCTGGCAACAGATAAATTGATTCTCAGTGTTCTTTTATAATCTTTGACCGCTCCCTTTATCCCATCAAACATTATTTCAATTAGAGAGTGAGAACTGTTTCTTACAGTATCAGAGCAAAGTATATGTTCAGCAGTTCTTTCTGTTCTTTTCAAATTTTATCCCAAGTGAACTGGAATTTCATCTATTCTTGAAATATGTAAGTGCACAAACGAAGCAATTGCTTTTATCTGCACATGCTTTTTCAAAACTTTTACAGAAGTTAGTCTCATTAAAGAGCAAAATTTCACCATAACTAATTTCTCTAATTTACTAGTTAAACCAACATAAAATTTGCATAACAAATGAGGCCTATGCTGCATGATTTTGTACCTCTGGTATATATTGTGTTTATATACAAGATTTCCTTTGATATCAAAGGCCCATAGATTATAGTACTCTCAAGATTTGAGACTTTTTCATCATTCTGTACTCTGAACTCTGATATGGTGTCAATGATTACAGTATAAATGCTTGATAACATCAGGGCTGCTTTTAATTGTTACATGGTGTGGCATAGTGCATATAGAATAATTAAGTGGTTGACATAGTAGAAAAGATTCCTTCTTTAAGGAATATATATCTTAGTTTTCAGAAAATATTTTGTTTATAAAAAGCCAAGGTCATCTGTACATTTCACTGTCCAAAACTCTAAAATTAAAAAAAAAAAAACAAAAACAAAAAAAACAACTACTTGAGAAGTTAGTTCGGAAACTATTAAAGTAGCTGGACCATTGTACCAGCCCAACAACAATACATGCAGAAGTTTCAGACACATTAAATTCTGTTTAATTAAATTCTGTTAGATTTCCCTGAGACTAATTCTGCATGTAGTTTGAGCAACAGAATTAATGCTGATTTTAAAGTGCACATTTACAGATACTCCTTGACAATAAATTCAAATTCAAATGTATTTCAAGCACTTCTTTATTTATAAACCCACATTTTTTTCCACTTCTTTTTTCACCCATCTACCTGCAGAAAGGTCAAATGGTCTTAATGCTTGACTGCTGAAGGGGGTAAGTCGACGTGCTTAACATTACATCAATACATTTTCTTCCTTTTTCACTCTGGCTTCTGGCACATGATGTTCTGCTGTTTCCTAAATCCTTTGGAAGGATCTTAATGTAATTTACTGTTAACTGCATGGCTGAATTGCTTGAATATGTAGTGCATTGATTTGATATGAATACTATTTTACTAGAATGTGAGTCACTGAATTTGGGAAGATGACTCTCAACACTCCATGGTTAAGTCTGAAAACATTCACAGTTCCACCAATAAACAGGAGATGATAGATTTTATTCATGTTGCAAATACAATCACTTATTGACCATGTTGAAGTCATGTTTTAAGAGATATACAAAGATAGATTTTTCAGGGAGCAGAAAATTATATTAATATAGCAGTGTGTGTAGTGTAGTTCCTGCTGAGTGGCTGGTGGAAACAGCTGTTCTCTTTAGTCTTGGTCCTCAGATTTGGGTTGATCTGTTTTTGTATAAACTAACTTTGTATGCTATGAACACAGACAAAGGTGAGCCCTTATTCTCTGGTGTCCTTTACAGACTCTTCCTTATTCTGAGACTTTCTGTAAACCAGCCCTTCAGCAAGAGAAAGATTTGACAAGGAGCCACAGTAGTTCCAGGCTGAAGGCCTAGTATGTCTGCCTTACTACCTGGACTTTCTTTCATTCCAGTGTTGCTTTTTCACATTTTCATCTATACTAGTATTTCCTGTGGAAAAAAAAAAAAAAAAAAAAAAAGACTACTTTTTCAATTTAATTAATTGGCAAATTTGTAATGTGAGCTGCAGTTCTCATATTTTAATTTTTTTTTAATTCTCATTCTGCTGTCACAACTATTGCCAGAAAAAAAGAAAAAACAAAAACAAAACAAACAAACAAAAAAAAAACACACAGAATACAAAATGACCTTCCATCTTTCCTTTGTCTAACTTCTAACTTCTCACTATACTGCTTCAACACTGCCATCTTTCATCTTTCATGTGGAGAAATAGAAGTCTGATGCCTGATTGTCTCTTCCAGTCTCTCTCTCTACACAGCCCAATGACCGCATCCCATTTCCTGTTCCCACCTCTCTTATTTCTTTTTCTCACTCTCTTTCAGTGAATCATTCACAATATTGCCATGTGTCTCCCACCCAAAAAGCTGTTCCATTCCTAGCTGTCTCTGCAACCGCTTTCTGTCTTTCATTAGTGCTAAACTCAAGCACTACTATATCTTATATGTCTTATATCTAAACAACTGAGGCCTTATACTTTTTCTTCTAATTCTGTGCTAGATGTTCTCTGATTTCTTCCCACGGCGCTGATGAAAATGCTCCCAGGTAAGCCTATACTTACGTCTTCCTAACTAAATCTCAGGATTAGTATTCCAACCTCATTCTCTGTGACTTGGCAGCCACTTTAGACAATATCACCCATGTGCCTCTTGAAATCCTGTCCTCTCTTTGCCTCTTTGTGACAGCTATAATGAGAGTCCCTTTGAACTGCTCTCAAAGTATTCTTCACATGCTCTCCAACAGTCCTTTCAGTGTTCAATTTCTCTTCTTACTTTGCACCTTAACTAATGGCAGTCTAATCCATAAACACAAATTCAGTTACTTAGCTGATGCTTCATATTGATTATCTGTTTTTTGTTTACTAGAAATATATTTCTTATCCAATTTCAAATTTCCACCTGATGTAACTATGGAGGTTCAGCACAACTCAACATGATCAAAACAGTATTTATTATTCTTTCCCCACAGCCATCCTCAGTACTTCCTTTGTCATTCATCCTGAGCAATACCACATCCTGCCCATTGTTAAAGCTGTTAACCTGAATGTTTTTTCATTTCTGACCTCTCTATAAGTCTTCATATTAATTCAGTGCCTAGGTTTTGTTCATTCTTGCTGTGTAAGTAACATAAGTCCTTTTTGTCCATCCACACAGCACAAAATCTTGCCTGTATTTCCATCTTGTGTTTGTTTTATGTTTTCATCCGTCTCACATTTTTCCCAACACAGGCTTTTACTGCTTATCACCTACTCAGAATATTTTTGCAAAGTCATTTGCCTCATCCAGCACATGACCATGTCTAAGTTGATACGTCTGTATCAACTCAAATTATTTGTATATGGTTTTCAAGCCCTTCATGAGCTCTGCCTCTCAACATGAGGATATGGTCTTTAACTGATCAATGACATTAGCTTCCATTTGACTCAGAAATATTTTCAACATAATTACATATTTGTGTCTCATCTCATGCTGCTTCTCATGCGTGAGAGAAAGTCTCCATGACCACTCAAATATGGTCACATGAGCTAATAGAGCATCCTCTTTCAGAATTAGAAAAGGTGTAATGTGTTTCAGTGGTTGACATGCTGAAACTACCATCTGTCTTTCTGAAGAATATTGCCTCATCATTTTGCTCATACTTCTGTTACCTTTTATTTCATCTTTATGTTGTAAGCTGGGGAAGGTGAAATATGGTTTTGTGCTTGAACAGTGTCAGGTGCAACTGGGACATGGTCTTAAACTAGGACTCTAGCACAGGACAGCAATATAAATAACTAACTGTGGTACATATTTTTATGTCAGAAAGCTGTCTTTCAAGCCCAATTCCATCTCCTTGAGGGACATTGCATGCCATAAATGCAAATTTGAAAACAAGAGTTTTCAAAATTGTCTTACAAAATAGATTTTTTTTTCCTGAGAAATTAAAGGAAGAAGCATCAATTTTGTTGTGTTTTTATATCTGTGTTCTGCATATTTGAAATTGCAAGTCTGCAAAGGAAGTTTAGCTTCCTTTGTGTTTCCTGTTGTGCTGATATCTCAATGTGCATAGAGTAGCAACCTGACCAAGCAAAATACAGTGGTAAGAGTCCTTTTCTGGTAATAAACATTAGAAGCTTTCAACCTTCCAGGAGATAAATTAATATTTTGATTTATTTATTGTTTTGTGAGCTTTTTGGTATGTGTCATATATATTCTAATCAGTATTCATGTTGCTAGGGTATTTATTAAATCACAGTGTTAAATTTTAATTTAATAAACCAAATTTTGCATTTATATTTGCAAGTGTTACACAGATCTAATTCTAAACCAAACAAACACTGACTAACTCATACAGATGACCATCCTGTAATCTATAGAATCAATCATTTTGAATACAAAATACCACATACTTTCAATGAGCTGTATATGAATGACAGATCACCAACTATACACAATGCATCCAAAGCAAAATTTCACTATTTAAAAATCGTAATTCATCTACAAACTGAGAAAGTCAGTGTTTGGATGTATGCATATCTGTATATGTTCTTATATTTTAGACACATTTGATATTGCATTTGATATATGTTAATAATATTGCATTTTTGAGAAATAAGAATAAACCGAGTGCTTTTTTCCAGGTGGATTTAAGCATGTCATATTATATTATGACACGAAAAAACCTTATATTTTAAGCATTGTAAACATAGAAAGTCCATTAGCATTTTTGAGATATTTTTATCTGAGAGTTTAAAGTTTTGAGTTTGAGCTTGTTTGTTGTTTTGTTTTGTTTTGTTTTGTTTTTCAGTAAAGGGCAAAAATACAAAATGCTTATATCATTCTCTTGGCCTGTTTCTGTGTCAAATACTGCATTTGCCATCATTTATCCTGTTAACATATTTATAGTGAGGAACCTTTGCTCTTGTTAGTCACAAACAGGACATGCTTTGGCAAAGGAATTTCTTACAGATAGCATGGAACTGGCAAGCATAGTGACAGAGTGGTATGGGTTATATAGACAGTTGGTTTTGAATTGCTCCTGCATCATCTTTATGCACCATCTTCCCTGGAACTGAGTGCAGGAATAAAAGTAAAAGAAAGCTGAAGCATCCTTTCTCTGATGCAGAAGCCCAACTCTTGTTTAGCTGGCGTATTTCCTGCTTTCTTATAAAATATTTCCAAATGTTACATTTTGAAAGTACATAAACAAACGAAATCATGACCAGAAATTACCAAGTTCCACAATTTTAGGCAGAGCAACCTTTAATGAATTGTGGTAGAGGACCTGGAAGAAAATAATCGCTGGTTTGTGTCAGAGAATCATTATTCTAGGTCATCACTAAATCAGAAAAGTTGCAAACAGGATGTAGTGGAAAGGACCTTACACACCTTAAACATAAAGGATACATCTATTAATCATTTTCATATCCTCATTACTGTGACAGCAGAAGTCTATGTCATCAACTACGCTTTATAAGAAGACACTTCAATTTAGTTCAAAATTTTAGGTGAAACTTTATAAATCTACAAGAACAAATGTAAAGATTCTGAAGGATATTTTCTGTAGTCTAGGTGCATTATAACAAATGAATAGATAAACAATTGCACATCTTCCTTTATATAGTAATCTGAAGCAATATTTTAATGTTTCAAAAATGATAAATTACTACTTGGCATTCAAGTTTATGAGATCCATAAAAGAATGAGTGAAGTTAGTTTTTTCCTTTCTGTCAATGAAACAGAAAATCCTTATTCTTTACTGATTATAAGGTGTTTTTTTCCAGGATGGTCTCAAGTACTTACCAAAAATTTTAGGTTTACCAGTACTAATTCTCAAATGTTTTCTTCTAACTCAGATAATTCCTAGAAACCAAAATATAATGCTTATAAGAAATTCCCTCAGTGTTAGTGTAGGTCTCCTACAGTATGGAAAATGACTGTGTGTTCAGGAATACTTGGATTGCTTTGGAATCTTCTCAGGAATGCTTGGATTTTCTTTGATATCAACCTAATGTAGCAGGACATTCAGTTGTTTTCAATGCTATAAATATTTGAAGCTTCAATTAGATCACCAAGTCTGATCTCTTATATCAATCAGGACATCTTTGATATAGGAGATAATTTTTATGCTTGTATTTTCACTTTTTTTTTTGTTTGTTTTTTTTTGTTTTGAGTAAAAGTGATCTTTAGAAAGTGAGTTTCTACCTTTACAATCCACTAATTAGTTTCTCCAGTAATTATTTAGCTTTCTTCATCAAAATAAATGAATGTTTTTGCTTGGTATTGTCTATGAATGTACTTCCTAAACATCACAGTCATTTCTAAAACTTCCTTCTGATAAACTAAATAGATTTGATTCCATTCAAACTATCCTTGTCAGTCATATTCCTTAGCCCTCAGCTAATTTATCCTGGATTTTCTCTGTATCATATTCATCTTGAAAAGATATATCGCACAGTATATAATGTATGGGCAAATAGAGCAATCAGATGTGACCCAAAAAGGTTCACATGTGAGCATAAATGCATTATAGCATTAGCATATGTTTCTGACTTCAGAAGTATTAGTACTGAGGGAGGATTTTTTCTTTTAAATGGAACCTTTGGAGGAAAAATGCTGCCATTAGCTCTCTTACAATTCAAAACTTTTTGAGAAAAATAGCAGTAAGGTAGCCACTGTAGAATGGAAACGATGAACTAAGGTATAACAGTGAAGCTTAGAGCTTAGTGGAGTGGTTGTATAAATCCTTAACAGAGTCAGATTGGTATTGCAGTGCAAATGCTGCAATACTAGTACAAATAATTGTACAAAAAGGATTGTTAAAGTCTTGAGAATGGAACAAAACTACCCATCTGCCCTTGATTCAGAAGTCTAGGCTCCTAAGGAAACTATGCAGATTGCAGAACACTAAAATCTGCCAAAATTGATCCAAGACAGTTAAACAGAGACAGTGTGAAGAAGAGACAATATGAAAGAGTTAGTTTTTTCTGTTCAGTTCATCTTAGATAACTGTACTCTGTTGGAAATTTGTAGTCTCTTTGCTTGGTTGATCACTGCTGGTTTGATTTCTTCTGTTAATGTGATTTTTTTATATATTTGCCCAGCTTTTCTGAGGAATCTTTCATAACCACAGCAGTGCCACCTGATGGCTTTGCAGGCTGCTTTTATCTAAAACAAAGAGTTTATGCAGGATTGTTTGTTCTCACTGAAGCAATCCGTGCTTTACATGGATAAAAATTGGTTTCAATGGATGATCTGAAATAGTTCTGTTCTGTTGGCAGCATTTGAGTAGAAGAACATTTTACTGGCATCAACAAGATATTACTTACTGTATGTTCAGTGTTAGTGAAAGCAAGGACAAATTGTCACAAAAGGGTATCTCAGAGACTATCAGGGTACCAAGGTCTTATTGGTACAAAGATGGATTTGCAGTTTTGATATGTGTGACTGCATAAACTGGACCCTCCAAGAAAAAGAGGAGAAACAGATGGTGTCTTCTGAAATGTAAAATTACTACCATGTTGTGAGGATATTGGGAGTAAACACATGAGATATAATATTTTATTCAACAACACAATGTTGTACGTTAAGATGTCAAAGTTATATAAAAAAAGATTAAGTAACTTGCGCTAAGTCTAAGGGAAGTAAAAAAAGCACTGGAAAATCCTACATCTTCATGTTGTGCTTGAACCAGAAATGTTACTGCATCTGTGAGAGTATAGAATTTTTATTTTATTTTATTTTATTTTATTTTATTTTATTTTATTTTATTTTATTTTATTTTATTTTATTTTATTTTATTTTGAGTAAGAAAGATCATGAAGTTAGTAAAATACACAGAATATATATAGCACCCCTACTAGAAACTCAGCTGCCTGTAGTAATGTTGATTCTGAAAAAAAAAAAAAAAAAAAAGATCAAAGAAATGGGAGACACTATCATTACTGAGATTGCCTATGTAGCAGAGTAACAAATAAATGCTCAGTAATGATAAGGGCCAGTGGTATCAAGGCACAGATACAAGCCTATTATGATTATAGCCAAGTGTCACAGTAATAAATATGCTCTAATGAGGTTTTGAGTAAAAATAAGCCTTATCTATCATCTTCTTTGTTATCAGATCATCTTCAAGATAGTGCTTTTAGCCACACGTATTAGATTTGATGAAAGATTGCCCTTGGCTCCACTGTAAATATTTTAATGCCACTCTGCAGATGATCCAGTGGTTTACATAAGCTGTCTGCCAAAATGCAACTCATACCTTATCCATTCTACATATGTGTGTATTTACAGACAATACAAAGAGAAGATTCAGCCTGGCAAGATACACTGTGCCACCATATCATTTTGTTATTAATCTTGATTTAAGCAAATTGTTTGACATACTGTTAGAAGAGGATTCAGATAACAGCAGTAAAAAAGTAATATGGATTTTTAGAGATAAATACAGTCCAGAATATATCTCTAACACTACACTAGCCAACAGAGAAACATTATATTTCATTTGATAAAGCAGCCCCTATAAAAATCTATGATCACTGTTTGCTCAAAATCAGGCATTAAGACAATGTTTCCATATGTTGGTATCTTGATAACCCCTGAAAGTCATGCTTACTGTGACCAATTTAACAGAAATATATATCTAAATGAAATAGAGCAGGTTGTAAAGTTCCATATTCCGGGATAAAAAAATACTTCTTTTTTATTACTTTTTTTTTTTTTAATCTATATGGTGTTGAGCAGCCTTGTTAATATGGCATGCAGCTGACCAAATTAGGGATGCAAATGAATAACGCCAAAATGTCTTACTACACCTGTTAATTACGTCTATTATATATAACAACTTAAACTGAGTATTCTACTAATGTTACAAAATATTTTCTGTGTATGTCAGCAGGAATGTCTCTCACTCTCCTTTCCAGAAAGGAATGAAACTTGTTTGTATTTGCTACAGTTGTCATTTGAGCTTGGAACTGGCATGGATAATTTTCATGAAGCTCATGCTTCATGTTTATATATATGTTCCTATACATATGTATGTATACTTACATGCAAACACAAACTTGTATATACACCTACATGAACAAATGGAGTAATGAGAATGGGACTATGAAACATAATCTTTCTGGAATGGCCTAGGAGTAATGCACTGTAGTAAATTTAAACGAGAAGACCTTTGTTTATTTGATATCAAAATCTTGGTTTAATTTGTTGCCTTAACAGTGTTCTCTGTTAATAACTGGAACAAATACCCTAAAAAGCAATTTTGAAAATAGGTTAATTTTAACTTTCTCCAAACAGCATTCCAACAATCTTCATTGGTTTAATATCTATAGCATTGTTTTATAGGACTTCATTATGTGATGAATTTACAAGACACATTGTCAAGGTGAGTAAGATTCAGGAAGCCATTTTCTCAAAGTTAAATATTTATGGTTGATAACATCTCTGCATTGCCAATGATTGAATGGAAAACATAGAAAAGAGAAATCACTTTTTTCAAATCTGCAAGCATAATACCATGTTTTCTAAAATTATGAAAACATATTTTTGTGCCACAGGTAGCTTTAGAATAAATGCATGTTGGTCACACAGCAGATTTTGGTTCTGCAAATCCAAAAACAGAGGATTTCCCAGCATCATCAAGCTTCCAGCATTCAGGCAGGGGCTCAGGATCTTAGGCTGATTCAACATTAACAAATGTTGATAGCAATCTTTTAGACAGCTATAGTCCAAGCCATTACAGGTATCTTTATAAGAGAACACTTACACGTGAACTGAAATACAGGGGCTCTGTTGGAGAACTAATGCTTTCTGTGCCACCTAACAAGCTACTACTATCTTTTAACTTTGTCACAAATTTTTAGAGGAAGTTATAGTGATTCACATCGTCTTTCTGCATCCTGAATTCTCTATGTGTGAAACGGTGATGTTACTTCATTTCACCCACACATTTCTTAAACTCCAGGCTGTTCAATGCAGGACAGTATTATCACAGCTTTCAACCAAATTACACCACTTTTTTTTTTTTTTTTTTTCCAAGTACAACTAATATATCATTCTTTTAACTGGATTAATTAAATGAATGAATGAAGGTAGAATGCGTCCCATCTAATTTTAGCAACCTAAATTTAGGCACTGAGTCTAAGCTAGTCATGTACATTTCTGTAGTAAATGAAGAGAGGTAGAAACTCCCAAGGGGTGATTCATCCCATTCTAAGGTAAGTGCACAGAAGGAAGGAATTGCTGTCTCTCTCTTTCCCTGCCCCTACAATGAGCAGGGACAGCTGGTTGACTACATACATGCCTCTTTATAGATGAAAGTAGTTGAAATGACTTGTTTTTTTAGTACAGTTTTTAAAATATGGGCATTCATCTTTCCCAGATTAATTTGCAGTAGATATAAAGCCAAAGAATAAATTTCACCAGCCCAAGGATTTAGACAGCACATGGTTAACATTCAGTATGTGAGTATTGACAGGAGAAATGTGTACTGCTTTGTTGGATAGAATTGTTTGAGGAACAAAGTTAAGTGCATGTGAAATGGATAACCAAGTTGAGGCCTACCATATCTTCAGTTTTACTTTTGAGAAAGAGAAGTCATTGCAACCACATACATTTTAAGCTTATATTGCTTTGAAGATTTATGTAAACACACACTAGTTGTAAAAGAACTGGCAGAACTGAAAATCTCCACCTATTTCTATACCACCGTGTTAGTCAATAAATCAAGGCTAAAAAATTAGCTGATGCATCTACCCAAGGTACCAAATTTGGTGGTGCATTTTGAAGATACCTGCTTACTGGAGTTCTTAGTGTTGCTGAGTGGTTGCTCTGTGTCAATTACAGGATTAACAACAGCAACCACCTATCATGCTAAAAATGTTTTTGCATTATCAGAAATAAAGTACTGAAATATTTTCACTGCTTACTTCTACCAAAAGCTATAAGTACATAACACAGTATTATCCCATCATACATGCATATAAATATACTGGACAGATTGCTGTAATTATCATGCTATTATATCATCAATTCCCTTTATATCACCAATATTTTGGTTATTTCTTTTTTAAGCTCATAGTTTTCTGTACATTTCATTCATTTACCAATACATAGAAATTTATTGTTTTGAAGGGAATGGACACAGTTGCATTTCTAAACCTCAGGTTTGCTTTGGGTGCTGAGAATGAAGTCACTTACCACATTATTGAAACTCATTTTTGCTGGAGTTATCCAGCCATATCTTGTGCATATCTCCAAACTCATGCTTGAGCTTTTTCAGAAGTGCATGGTAAAATAGTCAATATTTGCTGAGTGAAAATTATGTGGGATCCATTTCCGTTCTTCTCATATTATCTGATAGTTGTATACTTAGAATCAGCTAGCACAACTCTGTGGACATACCAAAGTTCTGCCAGTTCCTGTGATTTTTAAAAGAGATGTGTAAGAGCGTTTGTTGTCCAAACTCTAAAGTATGGACTATTTTCCCTTTGCATAAATATGTCTACAGAAGTTCCAATAAAGTTATAATTCAAACCTGAAAACATGAAGAAAAAAAATAAAAGAGAAAAACACAAAACACGAAAGGCCATGCAGTGCAGTCAATGCTCTCTAGTTCCCAAGACAGTGTACTAGTCTAAGTGAATTCACTAGTATAAGTGAATCTTGTCCATCTCTTTCTCATTGACTGGGAAAGAGCTGTTATTGTCAAACATTATGAAAAATATTTATGCCTTTACCACTAAGTGTGACTAACTTCGAGTTTTAAACATGGGAGTATGAGCAGTAGTGGATACAGGAAGTTCATGCATGAGATGTTGATGCAAAACATGCATGAGATGGCTTTTGACACAGTTTCCCACAGCATTCTCCTCAAGAAACTGGCTGCTCTTGGCTTGGACTGGCACACGCTTTGTTGGGTTAGAAACTGGCTGGATAGCCGGGCCCAAAGAGTCATGGTAAATAAAGTCAAATCCAGTTGGAGGCCGGTCACTAGTGGTGTTCCCCAGGGCTCGGTGCTGGGGCCGGTCCTCTTTAATATCTTCATCGATGATCTGGATGAGGGCATTGAGTGCACCCTCAGGAAGTTTGCAGATGACACCAAGTTAGGTGCGTGTGTCGATCTGCTCGAGGGTAGGAAGGCTCTGCAGGAGGATCTGGATAGGCAGGACCGATGGGCTGAGGTCAACTGCATGAAGTTTAACAAGGCCAAGTGCCGGGTCCTGCACCTGGGGAGCAATAACCCCAAGCAGAGCTACATGCTGGGAGATGAGTAGTTGGAGAGCTGCCAGGCAGAGAAGGACCTGGGAGTAATGGTTGATAGTCGGCTGAATATGAGCCAGCAGAGTGCTCAGGTGGCCAAGAAGGCCAACAGCATCCTGGCTTGTATAAGAAACAGTGTGACCAGCAGTGCTAGGGAGGTGATCGTCCCCCTGTACTCGGCTCTGGTGAGGCCGCACCCCGAGTACTGTGTTCAGTTTTGGGCCCCTCGCTACAAGAAAGACATTGAGGTGCTTGAGCGAGTCCAGAGAAGGGCGACAAAGCTGATGAGGGGTCTGGAGAACAAGTCCTACGAGGAGCAGCTGAGGGAGCTGGGTTTGTTCAGCCTGGAGAAGAGGAGGCTCAGGGGCGACATTATCACTCTTTATAAGTACATTAAAGGAGGCTGTAGAGAGATGGGGGTTGGTCTATTCTCCCACATGCCTGGTGACAGGACGAGGGGGAACAGGTTAAGTTGTGCCAGGGGAGTTTTAGGTTGGATCTTAGGAAGAACTTCTTTACCGAAAGGGTTGTGAGGCATTGGAACGGGCTGCCCAGGGAAGCGGTGGAGTCACCATCCCTGGAAGTCTTTAAAAGACGTTTAGATGTAGAGCTTAGGGATATGGTTTAGTGGGGACTGTTAGTGTTAGGTCAGAGGTTGGACTCGATGATCTTGAGGTCTCTTCCAACCTAGAAATTCTGTGATTCTGTGATATGTTCATGGCCCTCAGAGCTGTCTTTCATTAGCTTGAAATGCATTACGTAGAAGTTTGTTTCCTGTGTACAGAACTGCCATGTACCCCTTATTTATAAACTTTTTTCATTCTATAAATAATTATTTGATGAGGCTTCTCTCCACTGTTGGGTTTTGTAATCTGCTTCTACATTCCTGAAGCAAACTTGATGTTACATCTTGCATCTCTTTTTCCAGTAAATGTCAAGCATAGCCTAAATTCCTTGGCTTTCTGTACCTTTGCATAGTACTAAACAAATGCCTTATATCCTCCCCATGTGTCTTTAACACTATTCCCTCCCTGAACCAGAGTCACTCCAGATAGCATGGGGATAGAGATAGCATGGGAGAGTTTCAATGGACCTGTTCTACTGTTTTGTATATGCTTGCCTCAGTTTTTGTGCATTTCTAGCATCAGGTATATTGCATACCAGTAATTCTCTACTGTCCAAGCCTGAGCTTTGAACAGCAATTGTCATGTTTCCAAATAAATTCCTGCCTGCTTTGAATATGCAGTTTCCTTTCCTCATGTGAGATTGTTTGTCCATCTGTTGCTTTTGATTTGGCTTTTTTAAACTCTGTCTTCAATGCTGGGAGAACATATTTATGGAAAGCTTATCCATCAACACATCTTTCAGTATATATTTCACTATGTGTTTCCCTTTGACACCAGCAACACGAGCTGCTCCTCCAAACTCAGCTTTCAGCTTGCAGTAAATAGTTTCTGCTCAGAAAATTTATTTACTGAGTTTTATGTGGCATCTTATGTGCAACTTGTCTTTCTGTGAGCTTCTATTAGTTCAGCTGAAAAAAAAATCAATCTATGCAAACAGTTTATGGCACACAGTATTGTCTACCTGAGAATGTTCAGTGCTTTCTCCCATGTTATTTTTATCCTCTTTGTCTTAGTTTACAAAACCATAATAAGGATCCTGCCGTGCTGACAATCCTGCCAGCAATTTGTACTTGTGTGATTGCACAAGATTACTGTGCCTGTCTTTCCATGAAACCTTCATCCCTTCCTCCCATAAGAAACACTTCATCTCACTTGCTGTTGCACTGATGGGAGCCTTTCTTTTTCTGTTTCTACCCTGAGGTATGCTCCACTGCTTACACACCAAACCGTTCTGGTCCTGCAGACATACAGATCAGGGTCTGGCATGTAGTTTCTAGCCTATATGTTTGCGTTTCCTTCCCATGGAAACAAAAGACATGGAAAGAGAAAGGAGATGTTGTTGTTGTTGAATCCACACTTGGGTACTGAGATGTGAATTTTACGTGCATTCTGTGATCATGTGCCTGATAGCCCCATCTTCACTGTTCAGCAAAATAGGCATGACACAAAAGGTATGTATTTTAGACTGTACTAAAAAAAAATCAGGACATCATTAGGAGAAGCAATAGCAAACATGCTAGCAAATGTATATTATGGAATTAAGTGACCGTTTTACACCTCAGAAAAACTTTTTCAGGCTTTTATATATAAAAAGACTCCTATTAACTATACCATTAACTATCCACCTCAAACTTCCCAACTCCAATACCACCAGCCACCTGCCTGCTTGGACCATGTGAAATGTAGATGTTCAGTGTTCTAGTATATTTTCTCACCTTTGACTCCATCCAAACTGCACTTTCCAAAGGAAAGTCTGTTGATCACTGGAACAAAGGTAAGAGTTCCTTTTGTTAAAGTGAATAGGCAGGTATTTACCAATTCTGAACTGTCATTATTTATTTCTGCAAATAATTAAATGGCATGTCTGTATTCTAAATCTAATGTTTACATCTTTCTGAATTTTCCATTACAAGATATTCAATAAATATATGCATTTCTATCCTGTGAGGAACACACCTTTATAAAGCCCTAGTGTAAGCCATTCAGAATTGATTGTTATCATGTGCAGAGAATTAAATTATGCAAGGTATATCAGTAAGAACTGTGACAGTTAATGAAACAGACGTCCTCCAGTTCCTTGGCTCTAAGTAATTTGTGAGCAACATATACAAAAAAGGTGTTTTGAACGCAAAGGTAGAGCAGCTAAAAACCCCAGCATAACAAGGAAACAGATTCCCTGAGATCATGAACTGCAGTGAAAAAAAAAATGTGCCTAATCAAAGTCACCAAATTAGCAACCTGGGAGTATTAGCATGCAAAGATGTCCAACAGATATGGAGAGTTAGTTAACTGCAATACAAATGCTGTCTTGAAGCACTCAAAGAGGCAATAAGGTGATGCTAATGTACCAACTAATACAAAGTTAAATTGTCCATAGATAATCCAAATTTCAGGCAATAGTACCTTTCTTTCATCAGAATTGGAGGACAGTAGTTTATGCATCACAGTCATTAATAATTATTAACTGTCAGTATACTCACAGAGAAGATGATCCATGGACTTAATCCATGGTCATAGAAATTTTCACCTTACTTATTATTACTATTCCTCTTTTGTTTATAGGAGGTGTATTACTGAATTATAACCTGTGTCCAAGAAAGTGGATTTTTTTAACTAGAAAAAATATGATTTGAAATTTAGTACAAGGCTGGGAGATACTTTGTGATTCTGATCAGCTGTTTGGGAGTATTTAACAAATATGAAGTGACAGAATCTAGTAAAAATTCTAACTTTAAATAAATCTATAAAGTTTGAGGAAGCATGGACTGTGACCACCAGAGCATCTACTGAGAAAATGTTCCTGGAGTCATTCGTTAGTGTTATTCTATATGGTAGATGGGCAGCGTATTTCTATCCTCTCCAGTTAGTTTAGAAAAGATCTCTCAATGCTAGAGGAGTATAAGATTATGTTTTCTTGAAACTATAAACATACAAAAATTACACTAATTCAGACATCTGTTTAACAGAAATTAAATCAAAGAATGCCAGCATGGGTAGACAGCAATGTCTTGTGTCAATGGCTGTGGACACATATAAGATGGACAAAATTTGATTATTTATTGGAATCCCAAGGCTTGGCCCTACAGGAAGAAGTATTGTGTGTATTGGTCATAGACTGCCATTACAAATAGCAAGAGGATCACAAAAGAAAATCATATGTTTGCACATGGATGTTGTTTCAAGACAGACACTTGTTAAAAAAAAGGAAGTACAGGAGGAAAGAAGCTCAAAGTGGCTTCGGTAGGATTTGAAGCAAGTGATCTCCAAAGTAGGTTGTAAACCAGGCCATCACATGGTTAAAATTTATGGCTTTACCAACATCTTTAAAAATGTATTCTTGGATACGTAGTTGTCTTTAAGATATGTTCTGCATTGGGACTTTCTGTGTTATTGTAGATTTGACTGTGCAGGATATTTCTCATGGTATGGGAAGCAAAGGGGAAAAGAGGATTGTGCACTGTAGCCAGTTTATCCCAGCTTTGCGAAAACAGAGGCCTTCTGAAATGTTTTCAAAATTCACACCTGCCTGCCAAGTTTCTGCATAGAAAACAGAGCACAGATTCTATAATTATTTTTTTCTTCTGTATGAATAAGCCCACTGGGAATTAAAAAAATAATAATTATGTTGTGACTTACTGCTTTGGATGATGACTATTAAAAACATTTTCCTTTTTTCTTGGAAGTGCAGTAATTCCTTTGGAGTAGATCAACCATGCAATGAAATTATTTCATCAGAAGGACATGAGACATTCAGAACTGTAATAACTTCCTTCCAAGGTTCAGGCCTTATCATCATAACTCAGAGTACTTCAGACTGTTCATCATTCTTCAAAGTATTTGAAAATTCTTGCCATTGTACAGAATATGAAGACTTTCCTCTATTAAAGGTAACAGCAGCTAAACTCCTATTTGATTCAATTTTCCCTCAAGTTATTAAGCTGTAGCTTTAAACATACATCGCTGCGAGGACTGCATTACATAATGTCTCTCTCGGTCTTACAACTACTATTATGAGACAACACCTATTCAAAATATGAAATGATTTTTTTTTCCCTTACAGTATAGCAGACTGGAGACAGAAGTCTTAAAGTTTGTCTGCTGAAGGGTGTGAGCTGCATCCCTGGTTACTAATTTAGTATCAAACAAAATGATGGTTTAATTAAAAGCAGCACATTGCCTTTGATAAACAGATGTGCCCTTTATTTAACTGTTACCCACAAAGTTAGTACAAATAGATTTTTTTTCTTTGTCACAGCCATTTAATTTCTGGCCCTTGGCCATTGTATCCAGATACAGGTCCAAGAGGCACAACATTCCCAATTAATGTGTATTGCCATAAATATTAGTTCATCCTTGCAAATCTCTATAATTTCCTTAAAACACTGCATCTAAGAAGTTGAACTTTTCTGGATGGACTGTATGAGTAACAGTCCAGTAAAGCCACACCTAGTTGTCAGTAGCCCGGGATTTGGGTAAACATGGTCCAACCCAGCACTCATGTGTCCAGTGACTTGGTAAACAGTGGAGCATTCAGGATTTTAGGGTCCTACCTGCTGAGTGAATACGACCCCACCTTGCTATTATTGCCGTAACAGCAAGGTAAACAAAAACTCGACATACAACTCAAAAGAGCTGCCATTGGGCCTACTTAAAAATAATTCTGTGCAATTGCTTGATAGGTTGCTGAGCAAATAAAGGCTCGGCTTTGTTCTACTTCTTTTGGGCCTAGGTAAATAACAAGTGTAGAAAAGCACTCACGAGTTAATAAGCAAATACAGCTTTTAACTTTTCAAAAATTATCTGTTAGATACTGCAGCAGATGTTATCATGAATATATTACTGATTTCACCAGTTTATGAAGAATGCTTTGCCTTATTTTTTACATTGTGTTTTATCTGTATGTCTTCAAGAGCTACATATTTTTAGCATCGAGCAAAAGGCAGAAGGTCCATCTGTGTTACACTGAAGCGAAAAAAAACTAGATGTACTTTTAACAGTTGATATTTGTCATTTGATTACTTTTTAAGTTCAGCTCAATTTCTGTCCCATAATGTTCACATAGACCAAGACGTAATACTTACCAAGGATGGACATGAACTGATGTGTTTAAGTTGCAATCTCTAGAAGGCTATCTGAATGGATTTGGTTGAATATGCATTTGTGGCAACATTGTTCCAGATTTTCAGAGCTCAGCATCTGATGTACCAGTCAGCTTTGAGAAGCTCTCTTTGGATTACATATTTAAAGTTTCATAGAAAGCCCTCTGGAAAGTCCCGCATCTGAAATTCAAAGTCTGCAATGTCTTTATTAACAGTTCTGAGGTCTAGTGGGCAGAAAATCTTCCTTTCAAGCACTCCATCCACCTCTAATTAAGAGCATTCACTTTAATGGTATTTCTTGCAGGTACATAATAGTACAGTTTCAGTTATTTTGTGCTCATGAACAGTTAAATATCTATGACCTGATCTTTTGGGCAGCTGAGCACCTCCTTGAAGGTGGTGAAGTCAACATGTTGATGGCTACTTGAGGGTTGCAAAGTAGAACTGTTGCTGTGGCTGTGCTTGCTCTAGTGAAATGCAGGGGAATAAAAGAGTTTCTTTGCCTTTATTTCCCTCAGCAAACACGCAGCTGGGGCCTGTGAGTGAATTGCAACAAAGCAAGAGTTCTATCTATCCTACATCCTGTATTTATTTACCCCAATGGGACTTTTTGTTTGAATAAGGGCTGGTAACATAAGCATTTCCAAAATCAAGTTGTAAGGTTTTCCATGTGACTGTGGTGTTTTTTGTTTTGTTTTGTTTTTGTTTTGTTTTGTTTTGTTTTTCATTACTGTAATCAACTGAAACAAACATAAAGGAAATCATATAGGCTGTAGGAGCCACTGAGTCTAAAAACTTCTGTGAGGCATACAACCAGAATACACACTTGAGAATCAAGCAAATCACAGCTATGTGAGGAGTTAAGTGATCACAATAGTAAATAGCTCTGCTACTGCAAACAAATATTGCCCTTTTTATTACATAAAATAGCTTAGAAAAACAAGTTGTGCCACCAGTAGTAATATGTTTTCATCTTAATACTTGATACAGTTCCTGCCTCGCGTTTGCGATACTGTTCTGTTTTCTCTGAACTGACTAACCCGAAGTCTCACTTATAAAGAAATGTTGTCACTGTAAATATGTACAAGGTCTCTGTAGAAGAGAGTTTTGAAAAAGAGCTCTCTGAATATTGCTTTTTCTAAAATGAATTATGAAAAGAGATGAGAGGATTCTTCATTAATAGGCCAAATCCAACTAAGCATAAACTGGAGAAGGGTATTCCCCACCTCCAGTTAGAAGATAATATGACATCCCATAGCTTGCTTGCAGTTTACCCCAACTTGGAAGAACTCAACTTACATTTTCTGACAGCTTTCTTAATTAGCAGATGGGGATTTTGGCCCACAAAGAAATTGAGAAAAGTGTACAGATGAAGGGCGAATTTGTCAAACTTTGCGACGTACCAAAGAACTTGTTTAGTGAACAGTTCTGTCCTGGGTGCACTGCAGTTCTGCTGTTACTTACAGCTTGGGTGAATTTTCAGATTTGCAGGTACTCTTCAGCCATTGTAAGATTTTTGCCTTTAACAGCAGGCCTTGGTTCTGTTTTGCAAGGTAACCATATGAAGTGTTCACATACAGTCTACACTGTATTTTAGCTTCACTTTATGCTTTTGGCTGCTCTGGCTGTTACAGGCAGGAAAATATTGCGCGGTAGGAAGGGCTGTTTTTCAGTTGCCAGAATTCCTCCACAGTCTTAATGGAAAGAAGCAGGACTTTTTGGGGGAGCCAGCATCTCATTTCTATTCCGCTCTCATACAGCCACTGTTGTATCTGCAAAGGCTGCAGAGTGCAGCCACTGCGGCTGGAGGAACAAAGACACCATTCAGCCGGGAGAGCAGCTTCCCTTCCGCACCACTCTCCGACCACAGAGAGGTTGGCTGGAGCACGCTCTCCGACAGACACGGGATTCACCAGCTGAACAAAACTCCCCGTGGACGCCCTCTCAGCATGCTGAATGAGCCCACTGGGATGAAGACTTCCTTTTCAGTGCTGGCAATGAGGGTCGGCTGTAGCTTGTCCCTGTTCCTCCACTCTTCACGCACACAAACGCATCCTGTGGGCTTTGCAAAGCTGCCATTCCTGAGCACTAGGCTGGCTGGAGGCACTACCCCAGCAATGCTCTCGGGTGGTATGTTCCAGTGCTACACAAGTTATAAGAAGACATTGTGTCTAATCTGCCACCCTGAAATCCCATTGCAGGGGTCATTTCCTGACTTTTGTGTTGCTGCAGCCCAGTCCTTTGGAAGTTCCCACCCCCTGCAACTTTCTAACTGAGTATATAATTGAGGCATCTTCCTGTATCTATTTCCTAGATTATACCCATAAAAGCATTTTCTTTAGTTTAGGATTTTGCTTAAGAAAATTAATGTAGGCATTTAGTGATTTAAATAATTAAAATAGGATTAAGTTATAAATAAGTATTTAAAGAAGAAACACCTTATTCATAGTGTTTGTTCTTTTTCAGACTTCAAGTAGATGAAAAGCATACAAAAATTGTTAAAACTTCTTAGCAAGAACTCATGCCAACCTTTAACACATCTGTTTCTTTAATAAGCAAAACCAGGTCACAGCTTTCATTTTCAAGCCCAAAATTACATGGTACCAATACTAGATTTGCAAGTCAAGTATTGCTTTGCAGATAAACAACAGATATGGCTGAGAGAGGCTAAGCCACCATAAACACAGTTTCAACAGAGTCACCATTATGAGCAATGGCAATACAACATCAGAAGTCAGCAATTAAAAAGAAAAATAAATCAGGCTAGGATTAGCGAACCAACTAATCCATTGAATATCATTGAAGCAATTGAAATTTAGATCATGGAGGAATAAGGCCCAGCATGTCTGCAGTGTAACTACATGTCATTAACAGATATGGTAGAAATCTTCTCCCAGATGAACCAGTTTAGCTCCATTGATTTCAGGGGCATACTTTTTATTTAAACTGCTACAATCAGTGCAATCAGATTTCTGGTGCACTGCTAGTCTGGCATATAGTGCAAGCAAATCTCTGATTTGTGCAGTATGTTGTGTTTCCTTCTTTATTTCCCAAAGTAAAATGAATTTATTTCTACTCATCTGCACTAAATGTGTACATCAGTAAAGCATGAGTCGCCAAGACTTGGTGGCTTAGTTCAGATATGCATGCAGAAGTTCAGTAGTTTCCAGAGTTTCCTGATCTTATCCAAAGATCAGTTTCCTGATCTTATCCAAACTTCTCCAGTCTGGAAACTGGATGGCAATCTCTTAAAAGCAGACTGTCTTGTGATTTTGCAGTACTTCCTTGTTTCATTCAGGTCAGCTGTAGTGCAAGAACAGCCTTTCTCACAGTATTTTGGCATTTCCTATTTCAGTTCTGGCTGAAACAGAGAAGTGCCGAGGCATGAGAAATAACTTTGCAATAGCTTGCAAAACATTTTTAAAAGACTAGATTTGCTTCCTGTTGGCTCAAAGTTCAGGTTAATTTTATTCTAGGTAGACTGATCTAGCCATTTCCTTCCCACACAATAATTTTTCTAGTTTCTTTGCTGACCAAATATAATTTGTCCAGTAGCATTTTCCAAAGAACAAGGCACTTTGAACAAAGTGCAAAACCTAACTGGCACATAACATAGAAAGATTACTGGACTGCTGACAAATGATTTTCTGTTCTTTTTTGCCAAACTTTAAGTTGTAGTATACTTGTCCTTAGACTAAGTGGCATATCTAGATTTATTAAGGGTACTGTTACTGACTTAATTATTTATACTACAACAAACTAGAGGTAGAATCCTGCTGCACCTTACTTGGCGACATTCTCATATGAAAGTTCTCCAGTTGAGTGAAGAAGGATTTTTGAAGCAGTTGCACCAGCATTCCAGTCCAAGATAGGAGAATAATCTTTAACAGTGATATTACTGAAAACTTATGTCTTTTAATTTATTTTTGTTGTACTTCTTATATTCCCTGTAAAAGAATAAAGAATCTTAGTCATTAATAGAAGTGGATCGATCATTTGCATAAAATGAGTAATCAACTTTCACGCTCTTCAGAACCGATGTAGGGTAAACTGCAAATAGGCAGTTAAAAAAAAAAAAAGTTTGATTTGTCCTTCATTATTTAATTTGCTACTCCAGTTTTCTGTATTTAGACATAAACACACACACACACACGTATTTGTACTTTGTTTTATGAAATCCGGCTTATGCAGGCTTCACTTAAAAGGTACACACCTGCACCACTGTTAAGCAGCAGTCTGTTACACAAGTGTCCAAACAGTATTCATACATAACACTTTCTGATAAAGAAAGCCCTGGCAATGTGGCAGGTGTATATTTGCTGGATGTGCAGACTCAGTCAGTGAATTCTAATGGAATCTAATAGGGGCACTGCTGTCGGACTACAAGAGTGCTGCAAATTTTGGTGACTGCAAAGCTAACTGATTGTTTCAGTTTTATTTCTCCTTCTTCCCTCATACTTTCAAATGACCAGCTGAATTCTTGTTAGATGTTTGTGATGAAGAGAGTTTGAAGAGAGTTTGTGACGAAGGAAGTTTGATTTAAAAAAAAAAAAAAAAATTCTTCAGGAAGAAGTTTTCAGGAAGCCAAATGATGCAACCAATATAATGCTGCTATAGTAAGGATTCCTTGCTAGGCTTGAGGAGCTTGCAAAGAGCAAGGAATTAGTCTTTCCTGTTTCACTGGGACAGAGAGCATAAGCAAATAAAAAGTCTGTCTATTTTATTGTCTTCTCTTCTGACCTTTCAGAATGTTTATAAATACATTTAAAGCTAGTTGTTGCTAGTAGATTTGCAATAGTTGGGACACACACTTTTTTTGTTGTTCGGAGAAATTAATCAAAATGCAATCTTTTCATAGAATCATAGAATGGCTCATGTTGGAAGGGACCTTAAAGATCATCCAACTCTCTCTGGTCACACCTCTTTTGATGCAGGTTTGCTGTATTGTCTATTAATCACCTGAGGAAAAGAAAATGTCCTAAAATCTTTTATCATAGGAAGTTCTTTAAAACAGTTCTCCAGACCATCTAAAACCAAAAAAAAAAAAAAAAAAAAAAAAACCATGAGAAAAAGCAACCTTGAATCTTTGTTAGTCTGATGAAAATTTCTGAGCAGCAGTCAAGAAGGAACTTATTTTTGGTGGTATTACCAAGTTTCAGATCAGAAAGTCTTCACAGAACCTGTATAAGAAAAATAGTTGACTATGCTTCAGGAACAGTCATAATGGTCCTGTCCCGCACAACTCTCATGGGACTTCAAGCTGGCTGAGGATTTTCTATCTACATGTTTTGGCCTCTCTTTTCCTACTTATGGAAAATGTAATGATGCAATACCTTTTGTTTGTTTGTTTGTTTTTTGTTTTTGTTTTCTACAGGAAAAAACGTTTATGTAGATTCCCTCCATTTTCCCATCAGGAAAACCAAAAAAAGAAATAGATACTTTCCAGTTGGCTGAATATGAAACCAAATATTCTGGTTTGCTGAACAAGTCTGAAATGTTTCATTTTAAGTCAGCATATGCTGAAATGCATATCCCTCTGCAGCTGCTTTGCTCTCATACCCATGTTCTCTCGTATGGACCAGTGTTTCTTGGTCAAACTCTCTCTTTTCAAATTAGATGGATGATGCTTCATCAAAGACATATGACTTGGGTATTAAATGCATGACTTCAGTTTGGCCATATGAAAATAATTCAGTTGTGAAAATACTGAAATTAAGTATTACCTTATTTTTGTACTGGATTTTTTTCTAAATATTCTGTTCCATAAAATAAATTGGAAATTCAGCTTTTGTTTCACTCTGAGATGAGATAATTTATTGAAATATTATAGTCTCAAACAGATGACATGCTGATTTTCATTCAGCTCAGGTATGATTAGAAAAACAAACAAACAAACAAACAAACAACAAACACCAACACCACCAACAAAAAAAATCCTCTCCTACTAGTACGAATTGAATCATTCTGGTCTGTGTACTTTGGTCCTGCATTTTCTTAAGAATCCCATAGATTTGAATAAGGTTTCCATAATCAGAAGAAGACAGCTTTTATGTTTCTTACAGTAAGACCTGAGACTGTTCCCACTGAATTCAGTGGTAGTTTTGTCACTGACTTCAATAAGAAGGGATCATCTTAAGTGAATATTTATGGGTACAAAAGGAAAGGCACTGGGCATGTGGTTATCTCCCTGTAACCCACATCCTGCTGTGTCTTTCTGCTTACAGGCATTATAAATAGGCACTGTATATATACAAAAGAACCTTTTAAAGTAGATGTACTTTTACGTACTTGTGATTAAAATTGCTATCTGGATATAGAGAAGAAGACCACTAAAAACCTGCCTTATTCTAGGGTGTATCATGGCTTCTGAATGGCTTCTGAGAAGACAGAGAAACGGAATCTGCAAGGCTGTCCTTTACCCACCCTGATGATTTTTTTTTAAAGTGTAACAACATATAGAATGTCCATCTATCACTAAAAGTACCTCCATGAACTGATGCTTAAGCCCTTCATAATTTGTTGTGGGTTTTTTTATATGTTGTTATTTTCAAAACGCTCACAACTATTTTTTCTGCTTGAGTAAGAAGTGTTTGCCCAGTACAAACTGTGTGAGATCACTTAGTTTTTAAAATTTATTGTAAGTAACTATTGATCATGTGTTGTATGACAGTGGAACATTTTTTTTCAGTATTAAGTTGAATGCCTTGTAGAAATTTAAAACTTTTCTCAAAATATTAGCAGCCTTTATCAACCAAATTTGTAATATCTTCTGTATTATTACCATATTCCTTTTGCTTCCTCGAGTGGAAATCTATTTTTTAGCTCTATGTGGTATCAAATTTTTCAGAAGGGCAAGGCAGGCCCTGATCTTGATATCCTTGAGCACTTTTAGGAGGAAGCTAGTGCCCTACTTCTATGATGCAATATTGAGTCCTGGTTGTGGGACATTCCGGGTGCTCAGCACTCCCCAGGAAGTGCTGAATTTTTTTCTTTGATAACGGTAGAAGATAAAAGATAAAGCTCAGGTAGGATGGCAGTAGTAAGACATCTGTCTGTCTTTGTTTAAGGTCTGCAATCCCAAATCTTTTTTTTTTTTTTTTTTTTTTTTTTTTTTTTTTATCGTAGGCTGTATTTTAAATTCAAGTCAAGGTGATGAGAGTTAGAAATTCATTCAGTCACAAGAAAACAGAAATTCAAGTTGGGGAAAAACCCTATTAGTCACTTATTCTGTGACCTTTCAAACTCTTCCCTAATTATATTTACTTCTAAATTTACTCACAAAATTCATTCTATTTGTTATGTATTCAATCTAGTTTTAGACATGTTGAAAGATGGGCTCTGATACTCTGACAAGCCTATTGAAACATCTCTGCATTCTGGGTAAGCCTCTAACTCCTCGCCCAAGCCAAATTAAGTAAAGCTCATTAATTCAAACTCCAGGAGACAGAAGGCTAAAGATCAGACTTTTATAAATATGCACGTGCAAAACCTGGTCTCATAAATAAAACATATATGACATTTCAATATCCATCATTCTTCCTAAACATAGTTTGCATCTTATATAATGCATCTAGCTTTAAATATTTGAGACTGAGTGCATCATGCATATAGTCTTTTCTTTTAAGAAAAGGTCTGTAGTCATTCCCAGAACAGAAGTAACTGTCATGAACTTTGTAAAGATTGTCTAAGCAACTGGTGTGAGTATTGAAAACTGCTCTCAGTGAGCTTCTCAGCATTGCTTTGGAATTCTTTCATGTGCTCCCCTACTTTTGTGTATCAAGAAAGATTTATTTCCAAGCATTGTCAACTTCACTGAAAAGCACTTCATGTTTACCTTTATTTGCTCATGTCAAGTAATTTTCAAGTTGTTCTGAGGCAAAACTTATCAAAGAAGTGGAACTAGAGATTCCATTGTGCAAATCATATCACCATTCCACAGCAGCAAAATGCCATCTTTTCATTCTTTTGTAGCACTGAAGAACTGGATTTTTGACAAGCTGAATTCCCAAGACTAATATTGTAACTGACCAGTAACACCAGGAGCAGACATAATGTTTTAGCATTTGGTGGGATGCTATTAGGTAGTTTACTATAATAGTCATTGCTGTTTTCTTTATGGAACCTTGGAAGCAAAAATGGAAAACTATAGGGCAGTGGCCATATAAAAGGAGGATACCTACCCACACTAAAAATAAGATCAATGTAATAATGTCTTACATTCATATTCTTATATTTCTATAATTATGTTGGACCATAACATCTCTTACTTAAGTCAGCTTAAAACACACACAGTCCTTTGAATTTTCCTTACTAAGGTGCAAGAGATTCAAATCTTTGACCCAGGATTGGTCAAACAAAACAAAACCAAACCAAAAACAAACAAACAACAAAAAAACACCTACCTATCAATTTTTGGCTGGTTCACAGTCTGTTCTATACTATTTTATTTTCTACTTTGGCTTTTTGGACTGACTAATTATGTTACACTGTTTGGCTTTATCATTATGTAGAAATGAAACACGGCTAATATCAATAATAAAAAATCAATAAGTGATTTTTTTCTTTTTACATATTTTCTGGCTCTTGAAAGGGGAGTTAAGTTACTGATTTCATACTTTTTTTTAGTGTCTTCACCTTTTCCCATTCATGGGTATTTATAATGATGAGTTTGAAGGTACTGGTGCACTCTAAATGCACCATTTAGATGCATGATTTATTGCATGCATTTTCATGAGTATTTATAATGATGTCTTAAATGATTATTCTTGGTTTCAAATTTACATATTACAGTGTAACATCTCTTTTGTTGATCCATAAGAAGAGAGGAGTCTAACAGGATCAACTTCATGTTACCTAAAGCTTCCCAGGAGGATCCTGCTGAGTCTCCTGTTTCAGGACAGACACCACTCTTAAAGTTTGTAGGCTAAATCATTTCCCTAGAATCTGTGGTGGTTTTCTGAAGAGGTCAGACTACAGCTAGAATGCCTTCACCACTAAAATAGGAAACTGTCACTGGTCTGGTGACAATTTCTGCTCAGAGAAAAGTTTCAGCAGTTAGTTTGCTTCTTCAGCATAGATGGGTGTTCACATTACCTGCAGTGTGTCCAACAGCTAGTACTCAGTCCATACATGCTGATGGAAACCTTGGCTGGGAAGGCTTATGCCAGATGGCATGGTGAGCAAGAAGGCAACACAAGGAGCAGTAAGGACGATCTCAGCTGGAGACCGGGTTTTCAGTGCTGTGCACTTACCATTCTATGCTGCTCCTCCTTAACTGCGAAGCTGCCGTGCTGCTCGGTTTATGTTCTCCTTGTTGTTGTTGGCAATTGCTAGATTGTGCAGGATGGATTACAGGAGCATGTGAAACCCAGGTAAAGCTATTTACTGAAGATATAACCTCTGTGCTATTACAGAAACTGTACTTACACAAAAGTATCATTAACATTTGTTCTAATAACAGGAAGGGTTGCATTTGTCCTGAGCAAGTTAAGGAAACCTTGTCCCTCTCTAGGCTTTGTGGTAGGACAGTGTTACAGTTCGGTCTCTGTCTATTGACACTCCAGAGTCATGAGAAACATCTGTAATAGAGATGGTCCTATGTTCGTTCTCACACAGAGAACAGAAGTTAATTCACTGTTGGTCATGTTTGTGATAATGATTAGTGATATTATTTAGAACACAGGAGATACAAGACTGATGCCTTTATCCGCCTACAAGGTTTGTAAATCTGCCTTTCCCTTCTCTCTGTGGCAGTTGTGTATTCATCTGCTGACAAATTGTTCTGGGTAAGATGTGGTGACACTGAATTACCAGTGAACTACCAGGTAGAAAAAAGTTATTCTTACAGGGTAAAACTCAACCAAATTTTTTTGTTGTTGTTTGTTTTTTTTTTTTTCAGCATTGAATTATCCCAACTTATAAGTACAGGGAAACTTTTATCAACATGACATTCCATGCTTAAACATAAGTGATTGTATAAGTACTGCATTGAATTAAGAGCTGTCCAGCATCAGTTTTCCATCAGGCATGATAGTTACATGGTCAAAGTATTTTATAAAAACTTACAAATTAATTTTATCCTTGCAAATGTGAGATAGTAGAGCAGTATCATCATGCTCAGTTTTAAATAGAAAAGCTGACAAAGGACATTTCCAGGTCTGTGCAGCTGCAGTGACACTGTTAGAACTCTGGGTCTTCTGGTTGTAGGATCTGTCTTTCTTCACACCACAGAATGGTCCTGCAGGTAGTTTCATCTGTAGAGAGTTCCCATGTTCACAATCTCACCAGTTATTTTTAATCATATTTTACATCGTAGAACTCCATTTCTGCCTGACCAACTTACCCTTCTGTAGTAATGCTCTCTAGTTCTGCCTCTGCCATAGGTGCAGGAGTATGAAAAGATTTCAATACTCCAAACTTAAGCTTGATGTCTAAAAGTGTATAACAATACCTTATAACAATCAGCCAACTGATACATGTTACTGTGCTGGCCTGGCAAATACTACATAGAGCTGTAAAGGCATCTTAATTCTCCTTGTACCTTCATGGAGTCCAGCAAATGGAGTACCTAGAGGATTTTGATCTTTTAATTAGCCATACCATCCTTAATCTTAGGGGAATACTAGTGTTCATTTACGTTGGTCTGAGGAAGAAATGAAGGAATGAAGGAAGGAATTCCTATGAAGGAATAGGAATGTTAGAACAAACCGAGATTACAAATGAAAAACTGTAATGAATCTATGCATTTAGAGTGCATCAGTACTTTCCAACTCAGATTCATGAAAAAAACTGATATTTATCACAGTCACTCAGTCACTATGGTTTTATCATGTTTTTGCCAGCATCTATGTACAGGAATTTTATCCTTGTATCAAATTCTGTCTTCATCTGTGTGAGATCATAATGTTATTGGCTTTGTCTGTCTTTAAAACATAGCCAGATTTATAAGTGCAATATTATATTATAAAATTATAGTAGTGCATTATACAGTTATAAATACAATAATAAAAAAATCAAAATCTCACAACTATTCCTATGCTTGGATGCAGCTGTACCAAAGAGCTTTGTGACCTTGGTTCTTCCACTGAAAAAAAAAAAAAAAAAGATCAGTGACGGCTATTTTTTATCAATATTATTTGAATCACTGCAACACCTTCAGGCACCAGTTAGAGACCAGTGCTCCACTGTCCTCAGTATTATACAGACATAAAATAAAGACTGTCCTTGCCTGAAGTTTCTTCCTGTTTTTCCATCCAATGTTAATGATTTGAAGGGGATATTTTTTCTCTTTGTTTGTGTTTAAAATTATATATATCAACATCTTTTATGGTGGCTGGGATTCTGTATTTAGACTCATGTAAACAGATCCCTGCTTCCGTGAATTCAGTCAAGTTCTATATAGGAAAAAGAATCAAATTAAAAGTTCAAGGTTTATGTGAGCGTCAGCACCAATCTATGGCAATGGCACAGTTGCTGTATGGGGAGTGACATGAAAAAATCTGTCTAGTTGGGACAGGAAAATCCTGAGCACTTTTTTCCTACCACTCTAATTTCGGCTTCTCTTCTGACACATATCTGCTGTTACTGCTGTTACTGCCTTTTTTTTTTTTTTTTTTTTTCCTTTGTGCTTTTTTTGTTGTTGTTAGAAAAGCCTGCGCAAGGCAAGATTCACTTTGGGTCCTGCCTGTTAGAACCAGGTAATTTCTTCAAGAACTGAACATCAAATTCTTCTTTTTTATTTTCCAGTTAACTGGAAGGTCAGTTTAATTGGTGGTACTCGATCACTTCTTTATAGTTAAAAGCATTCCTGAAAGAAACTGGTATTTAAAATATGTCTGATCCCTGTAGTAGACTACATCTTGCCCAGGTCATTCTTGGGAGGGGAGAATGGAAGAAGGCTTCAGGGCATTTAAATAAGGAAAAAAATGGCTTGTGCTGTAAGAAGCTCAGTGTTGCATACCACTCACAGGCCTAAAATACAGATAATTTTCCTAAGTCTGAGAATTTCCTGAAATCTGTTGTAGCTTTTGAAAAGACATGGTATTTCTCTACACTCATTTTCCTATGGTGGCAGAAAGAAATGGCAGTACTGACCAATCTCAAAGGTGAGCATTTAAGATGAATAAATAAATGTTTATATAAGGTTTTGAACACAAAAAGTGGATTCATTAGTAGAACAGTATATGTGCATATACAGTTACTATCTGTTACTTAAAGTATCACAGTTACTGAAATCTCAGCTCTTAAAAAAAGTTTAAAGAGATTTCAAAATTCAGAATATGACTCAGAATCCTGTTTTCCTCCCGTTCTCCCCTTGAAGATCCATTGCGCTGTGTAGAAGATCCACAAAAACAACAAGGAAACAGACTTTATAGGCAAAGAAGCAAAAGTGCTGTCAAAAGCTAATGTAAACAAATTTAAAGTAGGGGAAAAAAATATATGTGTTTTGCCATTCACTATGACTCAATGGTGTGTTACATCTAGTATTGTCAGCATATGTGTTTTAGGCAATGTGAATATGTTTCAGCTGATGCTCTTTCTTTGATTCCACAATATACTTGAATTCTTCCCAGCTCTGTGTTATTCACCAAGATAAAATATTAAAGCAAATGAATTGAATTTATTGCATTCAACAAATTTACTGTTGAAGACAGTAAAAGCAATGTAATCAATCTGCTTTCTTTTTTTCTAGTTTCTCTCTTTTGTTCTATACACTTCACTTTTTTCTAACAAGGATAAAGGGTAGTTAGCAGGTAGTGTAGTGCAATATCATTTTTACTGTATTTCTTTGGGTCTCATGAGAGATGATGCATACAGATTTGTCAGCTCAGTCCACTTCCTTACATCCGGCATAGCTTTGGTGTCAGAAACAGGAACATGGAATGGTTTAGTACAAAAGGGGGCAAGCAGCAGGAACAAAAATTAGATACGTGTGTGAAGAATGTGCACAACTTGGGAGAACAGTCCCTTTTCCCTGAAGTTCTCTGGTACATTTGTTTCTTAGGAAGTCACAGCTGTCTAAGTTTACAGTGATCTCTATATGAGTTGGACATTTGGGGATTTGTGAAAAGCTGACTTAAGTTGGAAAAACAAATAGTATTTATAGCATTGTGAGATCAGCTACTTGTACAGGCTTTGATTTACTGAAAAATAATGCTAATAGATGTTTCTCAGTCACCTGAATAACCAATATATTATTAAAGCAGGAGCAATAAAAGAGAAGAAGTATTACTTAATTCAAAAGTCAACATTTTTCCTACTTGTCTAGAGTAAGTTTTGTGTTTCACCCCGGAGATGGCTGCACTGCAGTGACAGATACATAAGGTTTGGTTATGAAGTATATGAGCACTTCCAAAAGAAGATATACACATTAATATAATGAATGAAGGATTTTTAAAGAAAATGATCCAGAAATGCTGTTCAGAAAAATTGCTTTCAAATTTTTTTTTTTTCAGAAAGCAGAAAAAAGAAAAAGTGAACAACAAATAGGCAATATATTTATTTTTCTACAAAGCTAGAATAGTCGGCCCTAGTGTGTTTCTTCCCCAGATGGGAAGAAACTGGTTCTTATAGGACTTTACTGGCTCTTATAGGACTTTCTTTGATAATCGGGTAAGTAGGTGTACCACTGGTGAGTTCAAATGCCCTTACCTCATGTTGATTACAAAGGATTAAAAATGTATTTTCTGAGGCAAGGTTTAGGTAGAAGCGATCTTACAAGATCATTTATTTACTGATTTAATTTCTATAAAAATGAGTTATTCCTAATATTCTGAAAGGCTTAGGGAGGTTTTGTAATCGATCCTGATGATATAGCCCAAATTCTAAAATGATCATGCAAGCCTAGAGTGCAAGGGGTTTAAAATTAAATAGGAAAACTCTTAGCCTGAGCTTTGTGATTCAGTGTTTCTTATGCAAGTAATTTACTATAATTGCAAAGAGAACACTGTGTCCTTACATGCCTGATGTAAATTTGAGCCTAAAACATGGGATGTCCCTCATAATGAAGTATGGGTTTGGGTGTGTCAGATATGTGTGTGGCTTCATTTGAAATTAGCTCCATGGCTGAACATGACAGGGAAAGAATATGCTGAAGTTTCTTCTCATACCATAGCAGAGAATGTCACAAATGAGTGACTCACTGCCAAAGCTATATTTTCAGTTTCTGTTGTGTTTGGTCATCTTTCTGCTGTGTGGGAAGGATGGCATGCCTGGTCTCCAAACCCCTACTTTATGTGCTGTAGCAGAAACATGCCCAGCTGCAAAAGTGAGGCAGTTGTCTGTAGGTATCTCTTCCCCTTATCTTTCCAATGCACACATTTGGACCTACATCAGAAATCAAGAAAACTTTCAATGAAATTTCATTGGCTTTATGCTCTCCCACATATATTCTTCAAAACAGAGATGGCAGGATTCTTCTTGTTGGCTGCAACCCTACAATATGCTATACAGTGTTTCCTATAGGCACTCAAGCACCCTAAAAAGAACTGAAGATCGTAATCATCCCATCACACCTGTGACAGTTTGCATCCCATCTTTTTTATTATTTTGAGGGGAAAAGATGGCATGTTTATGTCATTTCAGACAGAAGTACCCTTCTTTTAATATAAATAACTATACTCTCACATACAGACAGCACAGTTTGTACTGTTTCTGTTAAGAAGATGATTTTTTAGGGAAATCTTTCAGGACCCTTTAGAGTAAATGGGAAGAAAAACAGAATAATCATCATTGCACTATGGATTTTACAGACCACATTCTCTCTGTTATCTACCTTTACCACGGTACAAAAGTCACAGGATTACATGGAGTGAAATCTGAGACATAATTTCTGTCCAGTCCTTTTACCTAACTTTATTTAGCCAGCTTCACATCCTGTCCAGTGCCCTCATTATCCCTGAGCTGCACTTAAATATGTGTATCCAAGAGTCTGTGTAGTCTGACATATTTTTTTATTTCAACAGAAGATCAATCAAGTCTAATTCAAGCAATGCTGCCAAGCCAGCAATTGCAAAGGTCCTCGGGTCAGCATGACACTGTGGGTTCCCATGTACTGGCCACTACCCACTGTCCAGTACTTCAGGGCGTGAAGAGCAAACTCCTGTGTATACAATCAAAGTTAGAAGTAGGTGAACACAGCACAACAAAAGCAAATCTGCAAGTGATTAACATGTGAAACAGGAAAGAATACTTCCATTTGCATGACAGCCTGATATCTGTTTGCTCTCCTTTTGTTCCTTCTTTTGTTCTCCTTGTGCTGTCACACAAGTTGGCTGTTTTACCTTCCTATATTCTCATATTTATGCACGTATATCACTACAGTTCTTTGTGGACTAGAAGCTGAACCTGAACTTCCCTTTTGACTGTTGAAAAGATGTATCGTGTGTGTGTATGGAGAAGGGGTAATTTAGGGGTTTCCTCACTATTTTTATTGTTTTTCTGTTCCTTCTTTTGATTTAACACAGACACGGAATGTTATCACAGTAATATTTATTCTATGTAAAAAAAATGTATAGTAGCACAAAGGGGCTGATATATTTCATATCTCCTTCAATACCTCATTTTTCATCTTTACATGGCTTATATCTTATGTGTACTTAACACAAAGTGCACCTTTCATTCTTTGTTCTTAGGTGCCATCCTCCCTGCTGAGATTTGGTCCATCTCATACATAAACCTACTTCCACCAGACTTCTTTTTAACTAGTGCCATGATAGATAGTGGGACAGTTTGTAATGGGATGATCTTTCTGGCTCACTTCATTAATTTCTGTTCCTTGATGATCATTGTGAGACACATTTCTTAATCTCTGCTCACAGAACTCATTGTTTCTTCATACCTGGATGTTGCCTTGTGTGCTCAATCACTTCTTCTCAGTGGTAAATTTGTAAGACACAGATGCAGTCACTTATGATATTTCTTAAATTCCATTGCACATTGTATTTCTGACAAATTCTACATGTTCACTCCAAGGCATGATGCAGTGTTAGTCATCTTTATATATTCATACTAAAAATAGCCAACCCCACAGCCAGCTACCTCTCGGTAAGTGGAAGCTGGCTCTGTGACTGTGGAAGGGTGACTAACTCCTAGTGCAAACATTCTTCAGAATGCCTCAGCTTAGTCAGCTCTTCTAGGACATTTCCTCCACTCTCTGGATGATTAATGTGCTAGCCATTGTCTTAAACATTAGCTTTGTATTGGCAGTGGTAGTGAGAAATATTTAATATGAAACTTTGCTCCAAATTTAAGAGATACTCTAAGAAGTTAGAAAAGAGGCTGTTTACATTTGTCCTGCCTCATATTCCATTTTTGCTGAAGTACATGAGACCAAGTATGCCCCAAGGCATCTTGCACTACTGTTACAACCTAAAAACTGTGCATTGGCCAGTAACCAGTGACTCCTGATTGTTTCATGTCCAAAGCCACAATTGGATCACCCTGTCACTATAAAACTAATGGAGTTTTTTAACAGTCTTGAGGTATCAGTTGCTGATTATCATCACTTTGCATTTGTCCCACAGAAGACAGAAGAGATAAGTTGACTCACTACACTGAGTAATAAGCAAAAAATTAAAACTGTGTAAGGGAATGCATAGAGTTGTTTCACAACTACTTTTGGGAAAAAGCAGAGTAAAACAATATAGCTAGAGAGGAGGTGCTAACTTTTAAAATGGTCAAAAATAAAACAAAGGAATATCTGTCAGATTTTAACAGGCACCAGAGAAAGGGCCAAACTGATAGAAAATTTGTATATCTACCAAAAGAAATTGAGAATCTTCCTGGGAGCAGAGAGGACAGCAGCTGTGGGTTTTTCTGTTCTGAACTAACCCAGATCTCCACAATGCCAAGTAATGGTTACAGTAGTAACAAAATGTAAATTGCCACATCTATTATACATATATACATGTTTGTATATGTACATATATATACACAT
The DNA here is from genome assembly GCF_963932015.1 of Anas acuta. Classification (NCBI taxonomy): domain Eukaryota; kingdom Metazoa; phylum Chordata; class Aves; order Anseriformes; family Anatidae; genus Anas; species Anas acuta. Next base: position 39,982,040 of record NC_088983.1, on the reverse strand, counting down.
ATGTTTGCATGAGTGTGTAAAATACTTCAATATAAATACACACAGTTCATCCATATATAAATATAGACAGATACATATAGACATACAAAATATAGAGAAATCCATACACATAAAAGAAAGAGCATGTGGATGAAAGCACCACAAAATATCTGAGGTTCATAAAAACGTTGGGGAAAACATTTTTAATCAGCTAATTGAGTTCATATGGTTGCCTCCAACTCTTATCTATGACAAACCTCATTCCAGTTCTTAGTTCTGAGTCACTATAGGTCACTATTTACCTGAAACATATTGTCAGAATCCAGGCTAGCAGATGTTAAACCAACCTGATTAATCAGAAAGTTTAAGAAAACACCATATTGAACTTTCATCCAGGACTCTGATAGACCTGAAGCTGTAGGATTGGAGCCATAAATACCTAAAATTAGTAAGTTCCCAGGAAATAGACGAAGAGCTACCCTACATATAGGATGTTCAGTGTTTTGATGGAAGGTGGTTAAAAGGTGTCAGCATGGAGAGGGGGCTGTACTTTCAATCCTCACATTTAGAGCTAATCATGTGTATCTATATTATATTTCTCTTTTAAATGAAAGCTTGCACACTCAATGAGTGTGCAAATCTTGTACATATTCTTTCAAGAATTTAAACAAATAGAGCAGATGAGAAACTGTTTTTAGGTCATTTCTTTTCATTGCTAGCACTTCTAAAAACAGATATCTCCACAAGGACCTCAGAAATGAACAATTACTGCTTTTACTGCATCTTCAAAGTAATTATTTTTTATTGTTACTAAATGTACTTTTTGTCAAGGACACACTGCTCTTGACTAGTTTCCTGACTGCTGTTGACACAACAAAGATCTAGAACAATACTAGCATGACAAACAAAAATAATATTGAGGAGCCTGATATACAAAATAAGTTAATGGCTTTTTCCTCACTGATAGCCCAAATTGTCTAATCAGTAAGTGATACTCTGGCTTCCATTCAACTCCCTGCTTGTGGCCCTAATAATGATGTCAGAGACTGTGTTTCAATATATACACTGAAAAGATATACACACAGACAAAAGAAAAAAAAAAGTTTGTAAAACCATATTTAGCTATCTAAACAGAAATAATTTCATTTGGAAAAAAAAAAAAAAAAAAAAAAAAAAAAGGAGCAGAAATCCCTCATCTGGTCTGTACAACAGAATTTTAAAGTAATATACTCCAGAGGATCGAATTATCCAGGCAGCAGAAAGAGAGACAAAACAAGCAGCCAAGGATTTTGAATAAATACTACAGCTGTGGGAAATGAGTTGCAGAAATAAAAGGAGGAGGGACCAGCTACAGAGTTTGGAGGGTAATAACCATATTAAATCTACAGGAAACACTCAGAACAAAATTTACTCTGATTTATACCCTAAATAATTTCATTGAATTCATTGGCGTTCCACAGGATACCAAATCTCAGAAACTGGTTACTATGTGATGGCTGTGAACAAGGAAAGGGAATTCTGCAGAAATACCACTGCTTTTGTCTTACCATTTTTATATTCCACTTTTTTTTTAGAAAACTTGGAAAGTGATGATCTTGGAGTGGTAGCTAGAGCCAATGGTATTGCAAGCCGGTGTTGCACAACTCCCCAGCTCCCAGAGCTCTGGTGTTCTGATTTCATCCACTGCTGCTCTACTTTTGGATTGCTCATGAAGGACTTCAGGCTGTTAATTCTGTGGTGAACTGGCTAGTGTGCATATTATTCATACAGATGTGAAGCACTGACTAGAAATAAATCTCAGGATTTAATTCAGTTTAGGCATGCTGACCTTCTTTTGCCTGAGCCTTTCTGTAAGCATGGATGCTTTCCAGTCATACATGCATGTAAGGTGAAAAACAGAATGGGCTGAGCCACCCAAGAGTGATTCTCACCCAGGGACCCTTTTTCTGCTTCTGCAATTCTGTTTTATGCCCCCTTCCTTGCAGTTAATTTCACTGCTTTGGATCTCTCAAGATAGTTCCAGTGAGAGGATTTTGTTGCCTTCCATACGTATTTCCTCCTCACCATCCCTATATGTTAGCGTATGACGAGGCTAGAATTGTTTCAGCCAGAATCTTACCTGCTGTCTGTCATAAGTAGACAGTGCTTCTCTTTTCTGCCAAAAGGTAGAGAAACAAATAGTTAATTCTGATTAGCAGGGAAAGCATGTTTTATTAAAGCTATTTTCTGTCTGAAAAGATACATGCAGCAGTAATTTTGACTTTCTACAGCAGGCTTAAATGTCTCTGTGCCTGAGCCATCCATCTGAAGTGGTGCTTTAAAGTTTTAATTATTTTAATTATTTCCTATGAGCTTCTACAATTTTTTCCTAGCTGTAATAGAGACTGGAGATGGAAATATGACATAATCCCAAATAAGGGGGGTTACTATTCAGAAAGATCAACAGCTGCATAGGCTTATTTTCAGGTGTTCTCCTGCCTGATTGTTAAACCAAACAGGTGGAATCTGTGCCAAAACCCTCCTTTCTTGTTCAAATGATCTTTTGGTGCAGCTTCAGGGGCCTGGAGAACAAGTCCTACGAGGAGCGGCTGAAGGAGCTGGGCTTGTTCAGCCTGGAGAAGAGGAGGCTCAGGGGCGACCTTATCACTCTTTATAAGTACATTAAAAGAGGCTGTAGCGAGGTGGGGGTTGGTCTGTTCTCCCACGTGCCTGGTGACAGGATGAGGGGGAATGGGCTCAAGTTGCGCCAGGGGAGTTTTAGGTTAGATGTTAGGAAGAGCTTCTTTACCGAAAGGGTTGTTAGACATTGGAACAGGCTGCCCAGGGAGGTGGTGGAGTCACCATCCCTGGCAGTCTTTAAAAGACGTTTAGATGTAGAGCTTAGGGATATGGTTTAGTGGGGACTGTTAGTGTTAGGTTAGAGGTTGGACTCGATGATCTTGAGGTCTCTTCCATCTTAGAAATTCTGTGATTCTGTGATTTTATCTGCTTTTTATGTACAACTTAAGCCAGGTCCAGATCTTTAAAGCTAGTGAAAAACTAAAAGCAATTTAGGACAGACTGTATCGAAATAACACTTTGTGTGTTTTCAGTCTTTATGTTAAAGGTGAAGAAACATTGCACAGTTCATTAGAAAGCAAATGTCTTCTAAATAGAATCATAATATTCTAATCTTCAATTTACCTGATATCCTCAGTGTTTCCATCATCCCTGGATGTCTTTAAAAGACGTTTAGATGTAGAGCTTAGGGATATGGTCTAGTGGGCACTGTTAGTGTTAGGTCAGAGGTTGGACTTGATGATCTTGAGGACTCTCCCAACCTAGAAGTTCTGTGATTCTGTGATTCTGTGATTTAGAAATACAAGGTTACTTCAGCCTTATGCTATATGTCACCAGACATAATAATGGAAAAATTTATGGGTGTATATTACCAAAGCTGAGACCAGAAACATTTAAAAAATATATATTATTAATAGGGATCTAATCACTGGGCAAAAGACATAGTAATGGAATTATATCCCAATCTTTTTGGATATGGTAAGGCTACAATGCCATTTGCATTGAGAAAAGACTATAAAAATAAAATGTTGCATTGGAAAGCAGGGTTGAGGATGAAATCCTGTGAGAAACATATTGTTGGTGAAAGATAGGGGAAATGAAACACACTACCACCACAAACTGAAAAGTCATACTATATTACTCGTCCCACTGCTATTCACTAGCAAAACATTGCTTTTGCTAATTCTCTTGAATTTCCACAATATCTGCAGAACAGACATGGAAAGTAGATACATACTAGGATGCCTGAGTAATACTGGTGGTCTGGGTATTTTTAGGCCAAAATCCACTATTGATAAGTCTGGGAAAGGCTTAAAATCAGGATTTTCATATTGATTCATGCTGTTGCATTTACCAATAGCTGAATATGATGTTCATTAATCGTGCCATTTGTAAAAATTGTCTTATCTGTTAGTCTGGCTTTACAACACACGTAGTAAACAGTGAGGGCCATGGGAATGGGCTAGTGCATGGAGGCAGACTCTACTGCTAATGTTGGGCAAGATGAGTCAGCTTAAGCTGTTATCATTTAGAGTAGAACCAGTCTGTGCAGGAGATTGACTCAGCTTCAGTGCTGAATGTACTGCAAGCAAAGCCTAAGTCATGTGTTGACTTTTGCCTACAGTTTCTTCAGAATGAGAATTAACTCCATGTGTGATAGTTCAGTCACAGCCATAAATACTGGGAGTCCAATGTGTTTGGTACTCGGGCAAAGGGTTAGAACAAAGCAAATTAAAATAGAGGAAAGGATAGTACAAGTAATGTTTTCTACTTATCACCCATATTTACAGATGAAATTTCAATAAAACACAGTGAAAGCATGAGCTGGAAAGATATTTTCTTTCTCACTAGAGCTATTTCTTTTCTGCAGTAAACTACTAAGAGACAATACATGTATTGGTAGTATTGGCATCCGATGAAGTAGGCAAGAAAAAGCAACTGTAATGTAAGCTGTTTAGGTGGGAGGATCTTTTCAGGATGAACTGGCAGTCCAAGAGGTTTGCCATAAAGACCAGAAATCAACGTAAGGGAAGGAAAACACTGGTCAAATATCCTTGCAAACTGTGTCATTACAATGACCTGGTCTCATGAAATCAAGGTGAAATCCATAGGAGCAATGAATATGCAGGACTTTCAGATCCTTGCTTAGATGCTTAAAAGCAGAAATACAAAAGGCAGTGGGCACACACTGGAACACAAGAGGTTGTCTAAACATCAAGAAGTGCTTCTTTACTCTTCAGGTGACAAAGCACTGGCACAGGTTGCCCAGAGAGGTCATGAAGTCTCCCTATTTGGAGATAATCAAAAGCTGTTTGGACATGGTCCTGGGCAACTTGTTCTACCTAGGTGACCCTGCTTCAGCAAGGAGGTTAGACCAGATCTCCTCCAGAGGTCCCTTCCATCCTCAACCATTCTGTGATTCTATGAAATATAGCTTTGAAAACTTTATAGTTTTTTCTGTGATTCATTGAAAACCATTGTGAATATACTTGGAAAGCCAATTGAGGGCTTCATGCCACTGGGTTCTTCTACATATCTTATGATGTTTATCATCTTTAACTACAGGTGTCTTTGTGCAGCATTCCATCATGACTTCAGGAGAAGGGCAAAATACCAGTTTTATCATCTCCTATTTCCAGAGGCTTCTCTCCCAAGGACCACCCAAAAATCAGACCCTATATCTGAGTGCATTGTCCAAATGCTTCTTGAACTCTGACGAGCCTAGTGCCATGTCCACTTCCTTGGGGAGCCTGTTCCAGTGCCCAAACACTGTCTCAATGAAAAATCTTTTGCTAACATCTGACCTGAACCTCCCCTGGCTCAGCTCCATGCCATGGCCACAGGTCCTGTTGCTGTCCCCAGAGAGCAGAGCTCAGCACCTGCCCCTCTGCTCCCCTCGTGAGGAAGCTGCAGGGCACCATGAGGCCTCCCCTCAGCCTGCTCTGCTCTGGGCTGAACAAACCAAGGGACCTCAACTGCTGCTCATACATCTTGTCCTCTAGGCCCTTCTTTGGGCACTCTCTAATAGCTTCATGCCCTTCTTATATTGTGGCACCCAAAACTGCACACAGTACTCTTGGTGAGGCTTCACCATGGCAGATCAGAGCAGGACAATTCTTACCCTCAACTGGCTAGCAATGCCATGCCTGATGCACCCCAGGGTACGGTTGGCCCTTTTGTCTGGCAGGGTATGCTGATAGCTCATGCTCAACTTGCTGTCAAGCAAGAACCCCCAGATTCCTCTCTGCAGGGCTGCTGTCCAGCCTCTTATCCCTGTCTGTACACATATATATGCAGGGTTGTCCCTTCCCAGCTGCAGAATCTGGCACTTACTTTTGTTAAACTTAATGCAGTTGGTGATCGCCCAGCCCTCTAGTCTGTCAAGACCTCTCTGCAAGGCCTCTCCACCCTCGAGAGAATCAATAGTTCCTCTTAATTTAATAGCATCTGCAAACTTACTTAGTATACATTTGAGTCCTATGTTCAGATTATTTATAAAAACATTGAAGAAATCTGGCCCCAAGATGGAGCCCTAGGGAACCCCACTAATTACTGACCACTAGCCTGATGTAACCACATTTACTACATGTGCATGTATAACCCTTAAAGCCTGACCCATCAACCAACAGAAGTTGACAGTATCTGCATGGCAGGAAGGAAGGAGGAGCCTGTATCAAATATGTGAAAGAAAGAAGAGGGGGGTTTTGTTTGGTTTTTGTGTGTGTGAGTGTGTTTTTAAGAATAAAAAATAGAGTCTTTCCTTTTATATTCTTTCTTATATGGCCATTTGAAATATTTTCTGCAGAACAATTTTTAAAGATTATACACATACATACACTGAGGAAGCTTACAGTCCACACATGGGAATTTGTTCATGGACCTCAATAAAAAGGAGAAAATCCTACTCTCACATCTGGCAGTCATTTGTTCATTGTGGAATTGTGCATCTGAAGGTATTGCATAATAAATATGCAGGGCCAAAATCATCCTGGGTGTAACAGTACTGACGTCAATTCCCTTACACCACGAATGAATTTTCTGTGAGGAATGCAAACTGTTTTCATGACAGACAGAGAAACAGTTTAGTACGGATACTTCTTATTTTCTTTAAACAGCTGGCAGCTGGTAGACGCTGGCGTGCTGGCCAAGTGCAATAAATGAGATAGACCATGAAAAAGAACAACAAAGAAAATTAAGAAGGTTGCTCAGATAAGAATGGGTCTGTATGAGTTTTCCTGCTTGGAAAGAGAAGGGGAATATGGGAAGATGGTGAAGAAAAATGATAACATCTTATCTTTTCCAATAAGCAATTATAAAATCAAATTTTTTATCACAAGCAGAAGCAGAGTACTATCTCCCATTCCAGACACTTCCAGACTAACTTTCTTCTTAGTGTGGTCATACCAATTAGTGCCACAGCCAGTGCTCCATATTATTTAGCATCTTCATTAATGATCTGGATGATGAGAGTACTTAGAAAGTACTCTCACAAGTTTTGCAGATGATACAATATCATGAGGAGTGGTTGACACACCAAATGGTTTTGATGCCATTAAGAGACATCTCAACAGGCTGATGGAAGTCTCATAAAATTTGACAAAAAGAAGTTCAAGCTCCGTCACCTGGGGCAGAATAACTTTGTACACCAGTACAAGCTCAGGACAATTGGCTTGAAAGCAGTCTAGCAAAAAAATGAGCTGTACATTCTGGTGGATAATAGCACAAGCCAGCAGTGTGTCCTTGTAGCAAAGAAGGTTGGGCTATGTTAGGAAGAGCATTTCCAACAGGTCAAGGAAGATGAGTATTGGGTAAGTATTGGAAAGTCCATATTTGGAGTGCTGGGTCCAGTTATGGCCTCCCCAGTACAAGAGGCATGGACTGAGTGGATCGAATCCAGCAAAGGGCCATGATAATGGTTCAGGGACTGGGGCATCTTCCATGCAAGGAGGGTTTGACAGAGTTGGTATTTTTCAGCCTGGAAAAGAGAAGGATGGAACAAGACTCTTCTCAGTAGTGCTCAGTGAATAAGCAATGGGCATGAACTGAAATACAAGGAATTCCATTTACACATAGGAAAAAACTTACTTTGGAGTGAGTTGCCCAGAGAGGTCATGCCGTTTCCATCCTTGGAGATACTCAAAACTCAACTGACCCTGATCAACGTGCTATAACTGACCCTACTTGAACAAGGGGTTGGACCAAGTGACAAGAGGTCTCTTCCAGCCTCAGCCATTCTGTGTTTCTATGAAATTCAGCTAAGGTTTTTGTGAGCCACAGCACAGAGATCATTACAAGATCATACAGGTGTGGCCAACACATAATATAAGGCAAAGATTTTGTTTATCTTAGGTTGGAATGTTGTAGCAACATGAATCTGTTTCCTTCCCTACTTCTTCATGTCTTTGGGCTCCTGATCCTGCACAAAAAAGATTCCCAAACTTCACAGAACAGAGGCTGAGTTGCTGCTGGTACTTACAGTAGCCACAAAACTAAGAGGTTATGGAAGTCACAGCTTAACCCAAAATGCTACGATCCTCCCAGACAGGAATATTACTAAATTGAAATGATTTTTTTTAAATATGTTTAAGTCCTTTTTAAAGTCCATGTTTGTAAATGCAGATCATTTGTATACTTTTCTCTCAAGCTTCAGATGCTTTAAAATGTTCTTTCTTTGATTCTACTTAGAGGGGAAAAGATCAAGATACAGGCCCTGGATCTGTATCTGTATATGTAAAGAACACATAAAGGATATACCCTTAACAAAGAATACATTGGAATTGACTTCAAATTTATGTGTGTGTATTGTTCAGCTAATTTGCTTCAACTGAAGCTTAATTAAATAGAGCTACAGCAGTATAAACCAGTCTACACAAAGTAAAAGGAAAATTGTGTGTGTGTATGAACAGGTTTTAATTAAAACTGAGATTTTAAAGATTTTTTTTTTTAATTGAGCTATTTCGGACTGCAAAAATCAACACTTGCAACTTCAAACACAAAACAAAAAAATAACATCCTCAGTCTAGTCACAGTTAACCACATAGTGACTAAATATAGCATCAGCTAGTCCTCAGGATATGTCCACAATAACAGATTACTCAAAATGTTCTGCTGCTATTCCCTACCTAATATTATGCTTACAACAAAATGCGGAAGTTTAAAATATCTCTGTAATTATGGTAAACAGACAACAATCAGTAAAATTGCAGAGTACTGTCTGCTGTTCCTAACCTACAGGCTGTATATAGAAAGCTAAATTAAACAATTTTGCCTGCCATGGGTACTCATATGCATACTAGATTCCAGGTGCTGGTGAAGCATAGGGAAATCATTCTGAGCTGGATATAAACTATAGTCCAGATTTTCTTGAAGATTTTTAGACGATTTCTAATTCTGAATAATTAGTGTGTGTTCCTTACTAACTGTGTCAAGAATTTTCACAGATATTTTTAAATGTAGGAGTCATTAGATAGAATGACACTATTTCCTTTTGCTTTCTTACTTTGGAATTGTGATATTACTCAGTGTCCAAAAACCTTTATGCTACACTCAAGCCAAATTCCTCTTGGAATTGAATACAAAAAGAGGAATGTATCTGCCTGAGGTTTCCCTCTCCCTGTGTTTTGAGGAAAGCAGTATTTATTTCAGGGCACGGCTTCCACCCCTGCCTGCCTGCGACCCCCCAGATGGCCTTCTGCTTACGTACTGCAGCCTCTGAGTGAGAACAGGAAGAGGCGAATCAAGGAAGCAGCTGTTCTCTGAATCACAATCCTCTCTGGATTTCTCTTTAAAAGAATCATAGGAAGATAACTATTAGAGCAGAAATATATTCCTTGAAGCTACCTCTGCAGCTGCTACCAAAAGGACTCACTAGCATGGTGGTAGAGGTGCAATTGTGAGCAAAGAATTGCAATTTGCAATTGTGAGCAAAGAAGTTTTGCTGTCACAGATTGAGAAAATCTCTTTCTCTTTGGTTGGTAGGATCTACAGGGCTGGATGGCTACAACTTCACAGCCTGTACAAAGCTGCCTTTGATTGGCTCCAGAGGATTCCCTTGTATCTCACCCTGAATAAAGACTTCCCAGTCAGGGTTGCTGGAAAACTTAACCTAACAATAGATAGAGCAAAAATTCATTAGGGATTTCAGCATCCAGTGATCAAAGTGAAACTCGGGTTTGATAACAATATCTTATATAGGAATAAATGGATACACTTTACATAACAGAGAAACAGAATCATGTTCTAGCATCTCAAGATGCCAGAATGCATTTCGTTGTTGGTAAGACTTTCATCTTTAGTGACATATTCCATATTACTCTGTCTAGCTATTGGTAAACATTACCAAAAAACATGAGTTTTTGTTGTTATTGTTGTTGTTTTAATGTGGAGAGACAAATTTCTGGATGTCTCATGGGCAAAGAACATCCAGTTTGTGCTTTCTTTTAAAAATTTCAGAATTCTTCAATAGCGTTAAAAAGGTGACTAAAAGCTAAATTACAGAAATACTTGCTCTATTAAGGACATACAGTAGACATAAAGGAGTGCACAAGTCCAGTTTCTGGAAATCCTTGAGGTGTGTTACATACTCACTGTACAGCAGAGTTTTCCCAATACTTCCCTGGGGGGCTGCACTTCTAATATTTTCAAAGTCTATATTGAAGAGTCGTCTCTGTCTTAACTCAGCTATTCCAATACAAACCCATGCACAGCTGGATTTGAAGAAAATATAGAAACTGTATCACTGTTTAATTGAGCATGTAGAGGCCAAAATTGAATGTCAATAATGGTGAACAGTTTTTGGTCAAGATACCTATGAAAAATATAGATTTTGTTAGTCATTCTTCAAGTTTAGGAAAATCTTTCTCATTTTAGAAGAGAACAACTTCTGAAGGCAGATATTATTTGTTTCTTAATTACCCCCAATGTTTATTTTATGAATGGAGCTATAAGATGTACTGAATTTCAGAGTAAACCTTTTGCCTTTCATCTCACAGATGAACTAGACCATTTCTGTACCAGATACTCTCAAGATATTTGTAAAACAGCCAAAAATCTGAGCCATATGTTCAGAAATGCTTAAAAACAGCACTGAACTTGTAGTATCTAAAAATAGCTTTGGTTTTCTGGTCTGAGACCTGACATTCTATTCAGTTTTTACTTGGAACTTTATCAGCATTTGGAGATAGCTAGCAAGAGCTAAAATAGCAAAATGAGTATAAGAACTCCTACATTATCAGAGCCATAAATGACTGTGCTTTTGCATCTTCCTTCAGGAAATTATACCAAAAAATGACAGGTACATTAATTCACAACAGATCAATTCCCATGTAAACTCCTGAAAGCTTCTTATACTTGATTCCTTCTCAGATCCTCTCTCAGCCTTCTGAGATCCATTTCCATTATGTTATTTTAAGGAGAGGAAAAACAACAACAACAACAAAAAAAAAGACATTACTGGCTCTCCTTCCTGGCTCATAGTTCCTTCCTGCCTTCTTGCCCTTACTGAGAAATTGTCTTGATCTGGTTGAAAGCTAGAGTAATACAGAAATTCAACCTTTGTAGCATTTATGCATAAATCAAATGCAGATTTAGATAGATTAAGGGATTTTAATATTCCCTAGTTATGCCACTTGTTACGTGCTTCCTCAATATAGCTGTTAGTTCTGAAGTTTTACCTATGCTCTCCCTCTTTTCTATTTATCTCGGGATGTTTTCATGGTCAAATGAATTTTCATTTACAAAGTCCAGGAACTCATTTCAGTGAGTCAATATGAAAAGAACTTCATATATGTAGAGGCTATGTACAGGATGCTGAAATTGGATGTTTGCTACTTTGTTGCTTGCTATCAGTAAAAGTCACCAAGGAACTTTGGAAACCGTTACTTCTGCTCACTGTATTTTATATGCACAGATATAAATACATTTCATAATTTACATTAGTAGAAGACAGTGAAAAAACAAGTTTCTCTGTTCTGACATTATTAAAATTGCATTTTTAATTCCCATTCTGTTAATTTCTAGATACCTTTTCCCATATATTTTGTATGTGTTACTAATATGGACAGAAAAAAAACCTTTCCTACAAGCTTAGTTGGTGACCTCAGATGACACTTTACATTTCAGTTTGAAAACAGACCCAGTTAATTACTCAAAACATTTATTTCCTTGATTAAACATCTCGTGAAAACAGAACATCAATTTTCATTGGAACTTAGGCTTCTGAATGCAGAAGTCACTTTTGAAAAAGAGCTTAGATGCCTGACCTGGATGTTTCTTGAAAATCATGCTTTGTTAGCTTTAGCATTAAAAAAAAAAAAAAAAAAAAAAAAAAAAAAAAAAAAAAAAAGTGAAGTACACATTCCTGTAATATTTCATCAAGTTCTGACTAACAGAGAAACAGAAATGTTCTAAAATGTGCAATTACAAACAGGCATAAACTTTGAGACATTTTTGTGGTTTCAGAGAAAACTGACTTGAGTACATACGTCTGGAAAGTCCCACCAAGAAGCCACTTCTGTATTTTCAGGAAATTAAGTAAAAGGGCCCACTGCATTTTTTTTCCTATTGTCCTGTGTTTGTTTATTTTAAGCGACAAAATAAACAGACATTTGTGATCATAGGTACAGAATTTATACCAAAAGACACTGTTTGAAGATAAAAAGGTAGTTTATGAAAACAACAGTTCTTAAAAGTTTTGAGACCATTTGTAATGGTCTTATATTCTGTGAGACTGTGAATAGTGGGGGGATTTCAAAGCTCTGCAGTTGTGGAACCAAGCCACAATCGCAGTCATTCTCCCAAGTACTCCTTTTTTACTTCCTTCTTCTGGAATTACCCACAGAGATTGCTTGACATATGAAAAGTAGTAGGATATACCACAAGATGCCCCTGAAAGGTTATGATAAGAAAGGTGAGTGGAAAAGTACTATCCTGAATTAGATCATCATTCCTGAGCATGAGATACTAGATCAGAAGGTCCCTGTAGCTCCATGTCCTGTCTCCAGCACTGGTCAATAGCAGATACCTACAGAAGAATGTAAAAGCAAGACAAGCATATTGTCCATATTCTCCACTATTTGGAAGACCCCCATATTCAGTACCTCGTAATTCAGAGATTTCTTTACATAAGAACAGAAAAGCCTTGTTGGTTCAGAACTAGGGTTTGGCCCTTGCTAATAAATGTTGAAAAGATTAAAATTACAGTCAGTTGGATCCTGATGTAGCTCAGAATCACATTTCCCCTTTTTACAAAGCAAGTGGCTCCATAAGCTCCATCAGGTCTGCATTGTCAGAATAGACAGCCTCTTTCCTTTCTTTTGGAAGGTCTTCCAGATCAAGGGCTCTTTTCATTCCTTCAGAATTTCTTGATTTCTAAATGCCCCTGGCAATCCAGAAGGCAGGCTGTCCACTTGAAAGATTTCAAGCACGAGTACCTTCCAACCTTGAGGCTAGAGATCTGGAAGTCTCAGAAACAAGACTTTTTGTGATGATAGTGATACCAGGCATCAGGAGACTCACAACTGCCACATGCACTGTCCGATCATGCAGAACTCTGTCCCTGCTGACTCCTTAGCAGTATTGCAAAGCTGTGACACTTGGAATGAGCCCTGAGCTGCACAATTAGTGATCATGCCAGAGGCATCACAAGTGAAGGCATTAAATAGAAAGTATATTTCACATTGTAGCTGAGCAATCTTTGCTGCTTTGTGGTGAGGAAAATGGGAATTCAATGGAACTAAAAGAAAAGGAAAGAAAAGGAGAGTATTCCTCACATTGGCATCTCAAGTTCCACTGGATTCCTGCAATGTTTCTCCCACTGAAAGAATGATGGGATTAAGGTACTTCATGTAATCATATTGTATACTTGCCTATACATACTGTTGAATGTCCAGCAGTAATTAATGATATTGTTCCTTTGTTCAGCTCTTCCTTTAGTGTTGTGAAAACAGTCTTCTAATAATATACAATGCTGTTTCATGTTAATATCTTACACTTAGTTCTTCCTTTCTGTTTTTAAGAAAACAAGCCCAATGTCCTTGCTAAAGGTAAGAGGTTGCCTAGAAAAAGCATTTTCAGAAGGCTTTAGTTCAAAAAAATGTAAGCAATGATGAAGAGTTATGGCAGAACCATCCTGTCATACTGCTGCTGCACCCTGCTACTCCCACATAAAGCACGGTGCTAGGGGCAGCATCACGTCCTCACCTCGCATAAGCCTCTGTTCCAACAAGATGTGACAGCTGAGCTCGCAGACACAGTTATGTCTTACTGAAATATTAGGGTTTGTTGTGCACAGTGACATGCTGAAAAACTCTTAATTAGCTGCTATTTACAGTATCTGCTTTTACAGTAGATCCTAATTCATTGCCCTCTGCCTATACTATGTCTGTATATGCCAAATGTAGATTATATTGCAGCTAATATCCTCTTGTGTATGCATATACAAAAGATGATTAGCTGTAAAGCCTTCTGTGAGACATGTTATGTGGAAAACTACTTACAAAATATATCAGGTTGCACCAGACAGCTGCCTAAATTCTGGAACGAATATCTGCTAACCATTTATATGCCAAGATTGTTGTATCTGCTAACCATTTATATGCCAAAATTGTCATTCACAGTTACTTTGTAACTGTATCCAAACCACTAAAGCAAAAACTTTATTTGGCACATAACACATTTCTGATCCACGGTTGCACTGGTACTAAATAATATACCAGCCTAACACAAGCATGTTATTATGCTTTTTCCTTGCTTTACCAACCTCTGTGGTCTACCATGCCCTCACTCTAAATTTCAGATGTCTGTTTCTAATTGGATGCTTCCTTCTGTAATGATAAAGATGATTCATATAGTGTCTTAAACGTATACAAGACTTTTCGGAACATGCTCAATACTTCTGCTTTAAGGCTGCTCTGTGCTCTTCCGTAATTATATAAGGTCTTCTCAAAAGGGGATTGGAAAAGGCTGTACTTTCCAGAGAACAGCAAATAATGTGATTTATAAAGAGATCGATGTGAAAAAGATATAAACACAAATTTGTTCTCTTTGCAGTGGAATCCATGAAAGCTTTTCTGATACTATTCCTTTCGTGACAGTATGTAATATTCTAGTCTTTCTTCTTTCAAAGAAATATGACTTTCTTTTAGAAAACATTATTCTGTAAAGATACTGAATACAATTAAACTTTACCTAAAACTTAGAAGCTCTTTAGGGCAGAGATACCTGTTATATTTTGTCTTTAAGTAGAAATGAACACAGAGAGAATCTGTGCCACTGCTGGAGTGCCTTGGCACTTCCACAATAAAAACAACAGTGACTGTGGTGAGTAATGTGACCTCGACTTTTATTTATACTGCCTTTTTTGTATTTACACTTGTATTTAAATTTCCCTCCTCTTTAAACTTCTCTCCCATAAGTCATAATTTGTTTCCCCAACCAGTCCTTTATTTTGCATCTCAATCAGTGTGAGGCTTATGAAGGGGGAACACTGGAGAAAGAAATGAAAAATTGTGCTGGCTGTTTTACCAGAACACGGGAGTTTTCCCTCTTCAACTACCAGGAGGCTTTGTCCATGAAACTCATGAGTGGCCCTGTAAATGCACAGATAAACTACTATCCTGATTTCCTAAGTTTAACAAGGTGGAAGAGGGTCAGCAAATAGGCCCGTGTCTTGTGGCAAAATTTAAGCATTCATTGATTTCTGTGAGTGCTTGAAAGGACAGGTAGAAATAATATTCACCCCACCTTACCACCCACCTACATTGCCCCTGTACTGCTTTTCCTTGTCTAACGGATGTGGCAGTGACTGCAGAGCTCTCTTAGTACAACTGCCAAACCTTCTTTTCCTGTGGGAGCTGGGAGACCTATTAGTAAAGGCATCTTCTGCATATTCAGATTCAAAGGTCATTATCTGCCTTTAAGTTCAAGATATACAGCAAGCTCAGTATATCTCAGATCCTTTCTTTGAAGCTTTAGCCCCAAAAGACACCATTTCCATTTGGCAGCAGAAGCTGATTCACGTGTTATCAGAAGCCGGCCTTCCTCTTCTGGGAACTGGAGGAAACCGGATTTGTCATTCAAAATGTCAGCAGCCTTTTAGGTAGCAAAAATTAAAAGGCAAGGGAACTAAGGCCAGTAGTTTCAACTTGTATAATAACAGTGTCAAGACATCTGAAAACAGGAAGAAGAACAGGTCTTGGGATG
This sequence comes from Anas acuta, assembly GCF_963932015.1. NCBI lineage: Eukaryota > Metazoa > Chordata > Aves > Anseriformes > Anatidae > Anas > Anas acuta. The sequence continues at coordinate 39,966,302 of NC_088983.1, read as the reverse complement.
TTTTAAGTTAGGTGCCAACCTGGTTTCAACCTATGCCTGTTAAAAACTACAAGTCATTAGGAGCATAAAACACTGTTGATTTATGCTTCTTATTCTCCTCCCAATGTCATTTTATTCTCATTGTACAATTGACTTTACAAGCTCCAGCTGAGGACTAACATCACCAAGGACTATGGAAAGCTCTGCTCATGTACAGACACACACAGAGAAAAGGCTGGTCTACTCTCTCAAGAGCAACTGTACCTATTTTGTCCTGGTGTGAGACAGGAACCTGTCATGTACTCATCATTGCCAAAATATGCTCAAAAAGAATAAAAATTCAACACAGAATGGTTTTCTGTAAAGTATTTTGTTAACAATCTGAGAACATTATTATCGGGCAGTCAGAAAATTAGTTGTTTTTGTTGTTGTTTTTTGTCAGAATAAAGTTAATTACAAAATATAAAGCAATATTTATAACATTTACAAGCATGGGTGCTTAATGACAGTGCAAAGAACTTCTATAGGGGGCAATTCTATTGTCTATTACAGGAGTCTGATTTGGCCTGATCTCAGGAAATCGACCTTGAATCAGGTCAGCAGTCTGGTGACTTCACCCATTACTGAACCACCTGATACAAACAGACATGAAACTAAGGACTCCATAAAAATAAAATCTGTGGAAAATAGAGTCTGAGAGCAGCACTCAAAAAACTAAGGTGAATGAAATGTTTGTAGATGTAGGAGTGTTACTTCTTTGACACAGGATGGCAGATGGGTAAAGGTATGATTCATAGGCATTTATCAAACAGAGGATTAGCCTCAATATTATAAGTGAATTTGTGCTAGAGAAGAATGTCTGAGAGGAACCATATGGCTTTAAGTCATGAAAATAGCAAGTTTGCTGTCCTAAAAATAATAATAATAATAATAATAAAATCTTAGTGAGGTATGTGGTTTTGATGGCAGATTTAGAAAATGATTGGTAAACTACGTTAGATTGTAATTTTAAGAACCACTGAATTATCCTACATTGGTGGTACTTGTCTTTTATTATATGGTCTGAATTCTCAGCGTGGCTTTAAATGTTTGTGTCTACTCTAAGTGCTTTTTATGATATTCATTTTTGGCCAAAAAGAGGATATTTTTATTTAAAGAGATGTGTAAAGTGTCAGAGATTATTTTAATTTATACATTGAATGTAGCTTTATTTATTTGGAAGACAGTTTCTAAAAGGAAATTATTTCCATTTGGAAATGTGAATAGTTAACAAGACAATTCCGCTAGTTTTGCATGTAATTCCTTTTTATGGATGCATAATTCCAAGTTTGGAAAAAATGTAAGGTGGACATATTTCTTCCAGTTTTGGAGGTGAGAACACTTTCCCTCACAACACTTGGAAAAAGTAGTTGGGGTGAAATCAGTAATATTCTAAATATGTTCAGTGTTTATACAGGAAAAAAATAAAATGTCTGACTTGCATCCTACAAAGGAACTGACAGTGTTTGTGGAAACTGGTGGTGACAGCTGTCAAACAGGAAACGCGTAGCAGGGAACAAAACGTGGCAAAATGGCCTCCAGACGTTTTCTTAGAACCAGGAGAAAGGGAGTTCAAGTCATACTTCAGCTGTGCAAGGGACTCGAGAGCTACTGGACAAAAGTGCATTTGGTCCTTTCTGTGGAGAACACCAGCTTGGCGTCCTTCTCCAGTGACTGCACCAAACATGAAGGGAGCCCCAGCTGTGCAGGGTGGCCCCGTGTCAGCTGGAAGGGCATGCGAACCCCCAGACAGCAGCCCTAGTGAGGAAGAGGGGAGGTGTGGGGGTCCAGCGTGCCATGCCCCCAGCCAGAGGACATGTTCCAGGTCCCAGTGACACTGCATTTCCTGCTCAGCCTGGAATGCATCTTTCCTAACCATACCCACACTACTGACAGACACGAGCAAATTACATGTGTGAAGTCTGCCTTTAAGCAGATTTCCTGCAGCAGTAGGGATGTAATTTGTGACGCATCTTCTCAGTACTTCACCCGAAAGTAGACTGGCCAGCTGAGGAAGAGAAATGAGCAATAGTAATTCCCCTCAGAATATAGTCATCCTCTTCCCAGTACTTCCTCATGGTCCTAGTTTGTCATCTTTTCTTTCTGAATGTAGAAATTCAAATATATGCATGCATAATTCAGTATTTCATTGCATAGCTTCTTCTGTGATTTTTCCTACTACCCTTTTTTTGCCTTAGCAAGAATCTTTCCATGTTCCTCAAACATGGGACTAATCAAGGAAAAGAAAGGCCCCTTTTTCCAGGACTAACATAGAAAAAATAAATCTGAAGCACTTCCCAGCAATTTTGGCACTTCCAGGATGATCTGCAGTCTTCAGTGTAGCTCTAAAGAACTTTTATCTGGTTTCTCAAAATCTCTTTTGACCACTTCTATAAATCTACCAGGGGTACCAACTTGAGCACATAACAGCAGTCCTAAGTGCCCCTAAATTACCTTCAGAAAATACCTGAGATGCCTCTCTTCCATTTACATGCCTGATTAAGTGCTTATTTGCTATGTAGAGCAAAGCTCTTGCTTTGAAAATTCTGTTTACTTAACAATTATCTTTTTGAACTAGAGCAATGCTAGACGTTTCTACTCTGGTATTTCCAAATCCCTCCTTGGCTCAGTTAATCAATCCCAAAGCCCTTTTCTTCTTTAAATAGAAGACTGGATTTATGAACGCCACAAATCAGGGGTTTTTACTTGATGTTATAGCAGTCTCTACATTTCTCTTCTGTAATATGAAGACACTGACCCTCAGGCAAGTTTAGCAGCTCTGCATTACGACAGTGAGACAAAAACAGTTTTAACTGCTGATAGGCTCTGTATAAAGACAAATCTCAAGTTCTCAGGGGCAGTTCCTGTGCCTACGATAGCTTCCACTTTCCCTTTTCCAAAGACTTGGCATAAACAGTTATCTGGGAGAAGGTTGAGTATGTTTCTGTCGGCTTCATTGTGGCATGAAATGCAGTGGTTAAGTAGTTGGCCAGGAGTGGGAGTAGTGTTTTTTTAATTTCTCTGAATTAAAAGTCTTTTGCTTTGTCCACTCCTTCTTCTCTAGAATCACTTCATTTGAAGTCAAATGGGACCTTCTGGTGAGACTGGATTGTATTGTAGCCATGACATTTAGTAAAAACAAAGACTTTTTTTTAGCTGTGTTCATCTCCCTTTTCTGCTACCCTCACTTCCTTTGATTTCAAGCATGTTTTACTGTTAGCCAGTATATATGACACAATAAGTATACTTTCATTCTTCCAAAAATAACCATAAATCAGCTGGAGACTGATCTGAACTGAGACCACAATTGAGATTTAAAACTCAAAATTGCAAAACTCATGGCAGAATCCAATGTTTGAATCTCTTCTATGCAAAATGATATAAAGCCCTTGTGAATGTGGCTAAAATACTGAAATACACAACAGCTTCAATTATTTCCTGTCTCTGCTTAGCTCTTTTCATGGCCTTGGTCTCATCACTTTGATTTTCTCACACTCAATTTCTCCATCTATAAAATAGTGTTAAACTTACTCCTTTGTTAAGTATTATGAGATAAACTAGTAAAGTGCTTTTATAGTACCTGGCTATTATAGCGAGCATGGATGATACTTAGAAAATAAGTTAGCCTAAAAATTGCACTGACTATAAGCAAAAGATTCTTGCTCAGAGATGTGGGTTTATATAAAGCAAAACAAAACAACAACAACAAAAAGCCACCTCCTTTGGACCAGCCTAATGACTATTACAAACTATTGTTTAGGTAGTAAGGCAAGATTTTTTTTAAAGCTGAATATATTGTAAGCTTGAGATACGTATATTTACTCATCAAGGTGAGAAGTAGGATGACAACTATACAAGAAAAGAAGAAATATTTAAATGTATGACTCATCATAGGCACAAAACTAAAGCATTTTTGTGGGTGTCAAAACTGGCTAGGCCACATTTGTTGCCCTCCCAGTAATTACCCATTCATGAGTGATGGACATACTTGCTGGCTGATGTATAGCATGAAGGAGTAGCCTGATGAGTTCCAGCAAAATGGATACCCTTGTTCACCTTTAGTCCATTATATCTGGCATATAATTGAAAAGTCAGTGGATTTAAAAGGTTTCCACATTGGTATGTGTGTTTGTAGGACTGAGACTGGAATTTGTAAGGTATTTTTTTAATCAGAAAGTACTTCCACTTTAAAAGGCAATGTGCAGATCTGGCACATCTGGCTTCTGTTGTAAGGGACAATGAATGAATCCTTAGCTGCTTTGTACACACAGGACATTGACAATTATGTAAACAGAGTAGGTAAGAAACCAAAGAATCTTAGGTGGGGCAGTGTTCTTTCAAGAATAAATAATTCAAATAATAATAATAATAATAATAAATAATAATAATAATAATAATAATAATAATAATAATAATAATAATAATAATAATAATAATAATAATAATAATAATAATAATAATAATAATAATAATAATAATAAATCCAGTGTAAGAGAATTAGGTTTATTTTTTTTAAATTACAATTTTTGCGGTGAACTCAGTTATCCAGCCCTTGCATCATGTTGCCTTACAAATTGGCTACACAGTTATGCTAACCTAAATTACTGGTTTGTAATTGGACAAAACCTTTGAAAAGTTTCTCATATAGAACTGAACTTTTTATGACCTGTGTCAAAAACCTCTATTTGAGAATAAAAGCTCCAGTTTCAACTGATGAGTTTTGCTCATACAGATGCAACAATTGATTTGGCAATTCAATTTACATGGAGGTCATTCCAGAGAGGGTTTTACAAATGGGACAATTATAGATTATTTTTATTTCTGTGACTAAAAAGTTAAATTTTCAGGGGTCAATTGGTAAATCTGTCCCTCAAAAGCATTTCAGGCAAACGACCTTTCATGTTATATGAAGCGCATAAGAAGTCCTCCACCTAGGGTTTCAATGCAAAGACAAGGTCACCAGCCTAACTGCTCAAATTGGCTGGTAGGAATGGCCTTTGTTGCAGTGATAAATTGGTCATTTGCTAAATAAAACTATTCTGTGCTGCAGATTTACTTGCCGATGTTGGGTTTATGTATGGGTCATAGAACAAATTTGATATATAGCATACAAGATGACTAGTTGCTCTTTGTTTTAATAACAAATATATGTAGAATATTTGGCCATGCCTAGTCTATAACCTGAATGTCTGTGCTGTTAAGTTACACTGCCCATTGCAGATTTCTCCCAAACAACTCCTAAGCACAATTTAGGAGTAAACACAGGAGAGTAACCACCTGCAATAGTAGTTTGCAAGCAGCCACTCTGATTTGGAAGGATAAAGAGAGGTTAACAGTACTGAGAGGACCAGACCATGCCAGTTGACTTAAGGCCCAGAGGATACACTATGGTACTATGCATTTTACTAGTATGGATGTAACTTTAGCCTAAGAGACCAGATAAATAGCTTAATATGCTATTACCGAACAAAAAATAGGGTGCATTGATGCAGCATCTGAAGTCAAGATATGTTCCTTGATATCTGTAGTCAAGTAAATAGTTTTGTCAATATCTCCATGTTATTGATGTAAATAGCCTTGTCCTCAAATCAAGATTTATGTCCTATGTACACAATAAGCCTGAAAATGTGGATTTTGTTGAACCAAGATGAATCTGGACCCAAGAGTGTTCAGAGGCTTTATTACTTGCCAGCTAGATCTAGACAAGCTCTCTATGGGTCACATATAGAGATACATAGCCTGAAAAGTAGGGAGGCAGTGGGTAGGACGTACTTCCCTTACAGCTCTTCTTCAGGCTATCTCTCAGGATAGTGTAGAGAGTCATTAAAATCAAAAATCTACTCAGCAGAGTACGAGTGACTCATATAACCAACGGTTTGCTGAATCATCCATTTTTACAGTTGAAAGGCTTCACTCATTGTTCTTCTTGCATAGCAATTGCACAACTGCCAGCCTAAACTGGGTATAAAATGCTCCTAACTCTGGAGATGCTATTTTACACTCTGCACTCAGTACTAGTGCAAGTCATTGTTCAAGATAAAGAACAATGGAGAGCTGGGACTTCAAAAAGTAGTCATGAAGTCTCTTTTTATACATGCAAGGCAAGTATTATTCTGCTTACACTACAAGCTCAATGGGCTGAAATATGTACAAATCCAAACAGAAACAGAGGATTGTTTACTGTCATTTATTTTTTACCTTCATTATTTGGTGTACTGCTTTGAGCCAAATATTCTATTAATCAGGGCTTAGAAAGTATTTTATGTTTATGAAGAAAAAAGAAGGAACAAAATGGATTAACTGATTGATGCTAACTTAGCTTTAGAAAGATCTTGTTTTTTAAAAAAAATAAATCTGAATATGTTCACTTGATTAATTTTTTGTTGGTAACATCATTTTTGAGTTGTACTGCGGGTATTCAGCACACAAGTAAGAACTGAGTTTCTTCTTTTTAATTGACTTACAAAATAGGCAGAGGGAAATCATGTTTCAGAATATCAAAGGATCACAGTAAAAAGTTTTGTTACAGAAAGCAATTTCTACCACCACTATGCCTTTTACCTAAAAACTTTGTTTTCATTTGTCTGTGTTGTTCTTTCTTTCATGTGCAAAACACCAAAGAGCTTCTGAGTCCCAAGAATATCCAAAGGTTTAGTGTCCCCCTAAGAAAAGTTGGGCCACCTGACAAAAGCTAACCAGCACTGATTTATAGCAGTGTGGAAGTGCATAGGTTGCTGTGGTTACAGAAATACCAAAACCTAGCTTGGGTCTTTGACTACGGTTGGAGGGAAGCACTGTTGCAGGTTTCTGTTTAGAACTAACCGTGTTACCAGCAGCAGTTTTTGTAGGATGTATTTCCTGAACTCTTAAAAATAATGTTCTTAAGATAAGTGCTAACACATTAGCAGCCAGATGCTGCTCGTTAGGAAAGAAGAGTGACTAAGCTCAAATCACCAGCAGTATCAGAGTGAAAAAAAAAAAAAAAAAAAAAAAACTTTCTGGATTTATTTTCTTTTGGGGCAACACAATTATTTGCAAAGTTCTGTCAGGCATCAGCTGGCAATATATTTGTGCTCAGTTTTAAAATGTGTCTGTATTCTGAAATGGCCTGTTTTTTTTTTTTTTTATTATAATCAAATAAAATCAATTAATGTATTTTTCATCCTTTAACCAAAACTAAGCACTTTTTGAAACCCCTAGTGACTGTGCATTCAGCACTGCATTCCCTCTGGGAAAAGCTGCTACTCTAAAGTCGTGACACAATTACATTGATTCACTTTTCCTCAGCGCTAAAAATGGGCAAATCCAGGTTAACTGTGAGCATAAACTCTACAGCAAAAAAACTCCTTCAATGAGCAGCCTAAACTTTCCTTACAGGGGCTTATTTGAATATTCCTATCCCTGTTGTAAAGAACAGACAATTGATGCAGTCTGCTTCACTGTGGCAGAACTATAGATAAAGCTTTTGCCTTGTCCTTAAGGTAGCATTCTCTTTGTACGCAGGTGTCCTATCAAGTTACTTATTTACAGCTGAGTTACAACATTCCTTTCCGTCTTCCACTGCATACGTGTGTGCGCGTGTGTGTCTACAGAAACACACACTGGAACGAAGAGGGGTAAATATGCACTGATATCCTGTCTACGAATGGCACCCAAAATTGGTAACACTTGAGTCTCAAAAGTCTAACCCGTTTGATCTTGTCTAGGAAGCAGAAGTTCCAGGATAGTCATGTAATGCACAAGCAGAGTTTTTCCCTGCTTACTGCATGAAATGTGGATTTAAAACTTAAGCAATCTTTACTGTATGTTCCATTACACTTAACTATAGCTGAGGTCTTTTAAACAGCACGATAATTGCTAATGAAATGATCAAGTTTTCAGTTCATTTAACATGTAATATTTGTATGATTAGGCATTATGCATTTCCTTAACATTCTTATACTTAGCCAGTGAATATACTATGCAGAATTAATGAAAGAAATTATATGATTTTCTCTGTAATGTTTATTCACAGTATTATCACCATGTGATTTAATTATTCTGATCAGTATAGGTCTGACTATCATAACACTCATGCAAAGGAAGGGCAAGTGTTCAGAGCTATAACAGTAATATTTTATCTGCTCTGTACAAAATTATAGAAACACTTAAATGTCCATGTGAACTTAGAATACTTTCAGCCTGAGAATACTTTTGTTTTCTCAGGTTTTCAGGACTTGGGGTTTGCTTGTTACCCTGGTAAACAGCATTATTTTTAAGTTAAATGAGTTCCTTTAAAAATAAGACTTTTGCACATGTATGGATTTGTATTTGAATGTCTAATAAACAGCTTTTGTTTGGGAATTAAAACTGTCAATTGATTGGACTGTTCTAGAGAGTGACGCAGCTCCCTGAACTAATCAGAGCTATTATTGCTTGTCCTGAAATAAGGAAGTGCAAAACTGCAGTTCATATACAAGCACCTTTCTTAGAGAGCTAAATGACAGTTGCCCTTTCATGAACTTGAACTTATCTGCAGTTGAGAACAAAAAAAGTGATAAAAATCTGGGTAATGAAAGTGCATTGGTTTCGATTTTCAGTGGTTTGTTTGAGAGCTAATCTTGATCTTTCTGAAGTTGCTGGTAAAAATATTGTAAATGAGTTGTGTGGGTACAGCCTATGGTGGATTAAAAAGTTCTTGCTTGTACCTGGAGATGTCAGCTATTGGCCCACCTGAAATAAAATCCTGTGTAAGAAAACATTAACAACCTGAGCCTGAGTGAGAAGTCTCATTCAGTGTTCATGCTTGTGGCCTGGGGAGCATGAGGCGATCTGACATAAGATACACAAGCCAATTACTACTTAATGCTTACTGAATAATTCACTGAAAAATGGATCGTAGAAGTGTGCTTAATGCTTTACTCAATTCTGAAATTGTGATTAAAATGTGTGACTGAACCAAGCAGAAGCTTGGCACTAAATCTGCTTGTTAGTATTGGCAATAGATTATTATTGTTGTTTTTTGTTGTTGTTGTTGTTTGTTTGTTTGTTTGTTTGTTTTTGTTTTTTTAAGAGGAAGAAGCTCAAAAGAGCTGGAGTATTTTGATTTGAAAATTGGCAAATGTGATTGCCTGAGGGGTGGACAGGGGTAGAAACTGTTTTATTGAGTAGATAAGAATTCTGAACACAGCAGGAAACATAATCTACAAAGCTTTCCAAAAATGCCAGCACTGATATTAAATATGTATGCCTCACCCCATTTGAGTAATAAGAGTACTGTGAGTTAAATTTATTTCTCACAGTGGTGAAAAACACATCCCACACAGATATGATAAAGCACCAGAAGAACAATGAGACAACCTGGGGGATGAGCACTGCTGTGCTACCAACCAGCAGGGCTACGGCCCCTCCAACCTCTTCCCGCACCCCCAGACGAAGAGAATCCCAAGGATAAGGCTGTGGGCAAGGTCCCTGTGCTACACGGCTCCCATGCACTTCCTAGAGCCTGCCTGGCCCAGCTCCCTGGACACGGGAACCTCCACTACTTCCCTTGGTGAGCTCAGCACAGCCCCACGCATCCGGGCTGCAGGATGCTTGACCTGACCCGAGGCTTCTCACAAGGACAATGTGGTTTTGTTATTGGTCTTTTCCAGGATCAAAAGAAAAAATATGCTGTCCAAAGTACTCCGCTACATGCCACAGGCAAGCAGACCATCCTGCACAGTAAGCAATGCTCTCTTCTCCTTCTCTCATCTGTATTAAGTGATAAATGGAGGGGGCTAGAAAGCACAGCCTTGCCTTGACTAAGAGGAAAACTTTCTTACGCAGTAGTCCCATATCACTGGACTGGGATAAAGATTTATCACTCTTTAAGCTGAAGTATAGAGAAAGCAGCCATCAAGAATTTCAGCAAGGACAACATACTTCCAGTTATGCCTCCCTGCGCTTGGCAGATGACAAAGGCATTGAATGTCAATAATTAAACCATATGGACTAAATTTTTTACCCTCTCCACTCCCAGCTCCACACTTTTTCTTGTGGCAAAGTATGGTTTCAGCATTTGATCTGTTCTACTCACCCCTCCCATCCCTTTGAGGAAATTAGTTGCATATGTAGATTTGGTTTTGTGTTTTCTAATCTCAAATAGGATCTAAAACTGTGTTTCAAACAAAAGGAAGATGAGTGGGCACAGAGCATTACTTTCTATCAGTGTCTTTCACTGCCAACTTCTCACTGATCTCCACAGACTTTTTTTTTTCTTTTTTCCTCTTCATCATATATCTTGCTTAGCTTTTTGTGTGTTGGCTTCTGGTAGCTAAGCCTCCTGCAAATGAAAACTTAAAAATTGAAAAAATATACAAATGGCATTAAGAAAATCACAACAGACAAATATGATCCCACACCATTTCCTAATTTGTTATGTATGAGGGAGTTATGGACTTCATGTTTTAAGTGTTTTATAACTCAACCAAGAAATACAGATGGTATTATTGCAGGGTTATTTCAGACCTCAAAAGCCTAAAGATGGCCATGCCAAAATAGAAAAACATGGAAGAGGTTAAAAAAAAATGTGAGAGAGAAAGCTTTCTCATGCAAACAGTCTACTGGAAGTCTCAGCCTAGTGTACTAGTGTATGTGTCAATCTTAGTGGAAAGGGTTTGCATTTCTATTCTCTGTGAAGTTACAACTCCTCTTTCTGATTGTTAGGAGCTTGTTTGTTCACATATTTTTGCATTAGAAAACCTGACAGATGTATACATCATATTCAATATACTAAATCATTAATGTATTGCAGAAGAGTGTCTGAAGTAGAAATTATGATCAGTGAAACTGTGAAGAAAGTATCAATCATTTGTAGCTTTTTTCATGAGTATTACTCTAAATTTCACCAAATCCAGTTCCCATGTAAGAATTACAGACCACATTTGTTTGGAAGAAAGGATGTGTGGTACACAAAACAATGATTCACAGAAGAAAAGATAGAAGAGAGAAAAACCTAAAACTGATAAAAGGATTGAATGTTGAAGAACAGAATACAAAATCAGAGAAGTACAAAGTGAACTCAGGAACAGTTTTGAAATCTAGAAAGACAGCTTTCAAGTGACTATGAACAAGAGTAGAAGAAGTCATACCCTGTATAGTGGGTCTCTCCTGGAAATATTTTCTGCAGGCAAGGTGATCAGGAAACAGATTTTACGTTAAATGCTGGTCACACTTTGTCAGGTGCAGTCTGAGAATTATGATATATGCAAAGAGCTCCCACATGAGTAACGACATACTTATTCAGGCTCATGTTAAAAATCTAATACTAAAAATAGAGAGAACTATATGAAGTTAGAGAAAAACACCAGCTCAGAGTTCTTCATCACATTGGTTGAAGTATATTGACTTTCCTGCCTTCTGTGCATAGCTTCATACCTTCTACTGCATTTTCCAGCTGGTGATTATTCAGTTAGCAATCAGAAGAGAGAGCATCATATCTATTGTCAGCATGGTAGTTATGTGATAGTAACAATTTTGTTCAAAAAGATTCAATGATTCATCCAAAATCATGGAATGGGGTATCCTGATCTGAAGGTGGCACAGAAAAGGCTTCTGAGTCTCTCTGGGTTTTGAGATAAAATACGATTTATTTGTGATTATACAGCAAAGGGAATGTTCTCAGAACTGTTTCTAAGAATAGCAGGATGACTTCTTCAGCAATTCTCTGAGTAATTTGAGAGTGGCGTATATTGTGTGTTTCTCTATCCCATGAGAACCTTTTGATCATAAATATATATATAATTTTACATCAGCATTTTGGCATTTGACTTTTTCTTTTTCATTCACAGTAGCTTGACTTGCCTAAGAAATTTGCTTTGCTCTGTAGTGTTTGAAGAATCTTTGTGGGATTTTTTGTGGGAAAGTCATAACATGCATTAACTCTCGGACTTCACAATTCTTCACCTTATCTGCAAGCAAATAAAAAGTCTGTGGAAGTCTAAATGGTAGATTTGAAAATGAAGGATCTGAGAATGATGGCAAGGAGTAAGAACCACAAGAGAACTGTTCTCAGAAGATTTACTACAATGCTATCAAAGCTTCTTGCATGTACTTCATTTAATATAAGTAATCACCATACAGTAGCGAGCATATATGTAACCAGTATATATATATGTGTACTGTGTATATATATATATATAGTGTGTGTATATATATATATATGGTCATGGCCAGCATAAGAGATAGTAATAGTCTGATAGTTTGGGGTAATCCCAAAGCAAATGTCAGCTCTCACAAATCCTGAAAGCCATTGATTATGACTCTATTACTAAAGGAAGATAAAATAAAAATCAACAGCATTGACATTATAGGAAGAAGGAAAAAGAGTTGTGGAATGATTAAAGGACAAAGGAAAAAAAATCTGATTTAGCTGAATCTGAGTGAATCCAGCTGAAACATCCAAAGGTTTAGTAGTGGGGAGAAGATGTTCCTTTTACATTCACCAGCTCTTGAAGTTGTTTGTAACCGAGTCAGATCGCTTCAGGGCTCCCTTAACGTAAATCTAAATCACAAGATCAAGAGAGTACTTTGTTAGCAAACTATTGCAAAAGTATAAATTCCCAGTAACAGTGTCTTTCCTACTAAATCACAAGATCAAGAGAGTATTTTGTTGGCCAATTATTGCAAAAATATAAATTCCCAGTAACAATGTCTTTCCTGTGATAATGTCTCATGCACTGTTGGGCTGGGCTGAAAAAGATATTAAAAAGATATGTTCTTTAATTTAGAAGAATATGTTCTCTTTACGTTTCATATACATGTGTGGCTGCCATAACCTAATGCTTCTCCAGTAATACAACATCGCATCTTCATACAAGCCAAAATTTGATGCCAATTCTTTTGTAAGCTATACAAAACAGAATAAAATTTCTAAAAGGAAAACTGAAAATTTACAAATAAACATAACCATATTTGGCAGTATGAATGTTTGTACTATTTTTTAGAAAAATTAGATACAGTGGAGGATAGAAATTTCCTGCCAATAGGATTCATAGCAACTGAAAAGCCAATATAGCAATAAAACCTTACACAATTATTGTCTGAAAGTCCAAGTTAGCTGTTATAGTCAATGTTAACTACATAAATGTTAAACTAATAAACCCTGGAAAATATACTGCTAGGCATTGCATCCACTGCAAAATGCAGCAGCTAACCTTCGAAAACTTGTAAGTAATAAGAGCTTTAGCACCAGACCAAAGAAAATGCCCTTACTGATTCATTCCACTATGTCTTTGTCCCAGTTTTTCTATTCCTGGACTTTAAAACACTTTTTAACAGATATAATTTATCCTCTGAGACCACTAACACTGTGAAACATACCACAGCAGTATCTTCCTGATAGTTTCAGATCAAGGAACATAAAACAGATGAATGTGCTAAATGACTGTTTTGCTTGACTCCTCCTCATTCCTGAAGATAAATGTATTTTCTTCTGCTGTTTTGAAACCTGAACTATACTTACAGGAGTGCTGCTGAGATGGTAATCACAATTTGAATAAAGGTAATTGCTAAGTTTATTCAGGAGGACATATCAGCAAACAAGACCTCAAGACTTCATTGACAGGAATCTAAAAAGACAAGAGTTTGAAAGACAGCATCAAAAGCTGTTTTCCATTGGATGACCTTCTGCAGCTGTCCATGTAGTGTCTGTGCTGTAAACAGCAAGTTTCCTTCTAGACAGGTAGCTGAAAAAACAAAGGTTATTTTCTCTTACATTAAAAATGACTCTTGCACACTGGGTTGATTGGAGTCTTCTATAAAATTTATGCCAATCAGCTGCTGTTTCCATTGACTTCCAAGAAAATCTTGCCGTTTGATTCTCTCTTAGGGCTTTTAAAATTTCTTAATTTCCCCAAATGCTTTACCAATCCATTTTCAGTATTCCTACTCTTATTGTTCTAAATTGATTCATAGCCAGTCAAGACAAATAACAGTTCCCAGCAATTTCAGATATATGGCGTCTTCAGGTATGCATTTTCTAGTAACAGCAGGAGAATAATGTGTGGTTAACATATTAGATTGAGATCAAGAGGTCTGGAATCAATTCATGTTCTTACCACAAAGACTCACTACAACCTTGGGCAAATCACAGCAGGAAAAAATGTACAACACAAATCTTTAAGCATGTGATCTAGGTACCTCAGCTACAATCTAGTCTCCCTGTGCATTTCCTGTAGGCAATGGATAGATAATAGTTGTAGGTACCTCCCATTTCTCTCTGCAACCACTATTGGACTTCCATTCTTTATTGGATTCCTCTTCTTTATCTGCATATTCAAGGATGAGCTCAATGATATCTTTGAGTCCTGTAGACACACTGACACCAGCAGCAACAAAGCCTGCCCAGTAGGTATAATACTGTGGGAGAAAAAATGCTGAGAAGGTTTATTAATTTATAAATGCTTCATTTTTCTGGAACCACTGAGATAGGTGTTCATGCATATGTATGCATATCTGTGCAAATCCGTGTGCATGCAGGTATGGCTACATATGCATCTGTCTGTGAATGGCCATGTGTGTATCCGAAAGCTTAAAAACAAGGGCACTTTGCAGACATTTAGGAGAAGACTGATTTAGGGATGGAAGATTTCACCAAAAACACAGAGCACATTTCCCACCATGTGTTCTGCATTTTGCTTGTCTACATTTCCCATTTAGGATGAATAACTGGAAACACTCTGTCAGTATCCCAGATCACAAGAGGAGCAGCATGCTTCTTGACTGCCACACATTCTGTGAAGGAGAATAGGCTGTTTGCTGTAGTGTAAGTCAGATTAAGCTGAAGAGAAGCAATCCTATCACTTTCTCCCGCACGCAGACAATTTACACCTGCACTATTCAGCTATGCTGAAGCATTTTAATCAGTCTCAGAAAATCAAGAATATAATTTTAAACCCCCTTGTTCTCTTATACAAATCAGAGATCCAGAAATTTCATAAGTAGATGTCACAGCTTGTGTGTACAATGGAAAGAATTAAAAATAGCTTCTAAAACCCGATTAAATTTTTGTATATTTGTGAACTAGATTTGGTCATTATATTAACCGTACAGTGGTATTTGTACAGCAAATACATGTACTTTGTTATTTGCAGTGTAAGATTAATATATATATATATTTACACATGGATGATAAGAGGAAATATGTAAAACATTGATATTATCCATGATTCATTGACAACAGGGCAGTTTTTGTCCTTACTTCTTTAGAAATGGTGTTTCCCACGATAGTGCCAACTAAGAATAAGACCCTATTTTGCTAAGCACTATGGAAACAGAATAATCTCAAAACTAGCCCTACCTCAAACAGTTTACAATCTAAGAAATGAGAGAAAGCAGATAGTAGGTGTTCGTTTAGTCTTTATGTCTTGCCTTGTATACTGGAACTGTAAAGAATGATATAAATTGTTGCTAGTTCTGATGCAGCTTTGTGATTTGCAGATTAAACTGAAACAGCAAGTATGGTTTCTGCCCTACTGTTCCAAGACGTGTTTGAATCTCTGGATCTGAATGAACCTGACAACCTTTCTCCTCACAAAGGCTTTATTTTGACTTGCAGAGTTTTGATTCAAACTTGGACAGAAGGGGAGAGAAGCTGTAGATTTTCTCATGCCTTCCAAACTGAATTCTAGATCAGATCAAGCCTCAAAATTATATTCTACTTTATATTTATTCCAAATATTATTTATTTGTCTTTAAATGTCCTGAAATCATTAAACCACTCTGATACAAACAGGTCAACAGCAAATGTTAGCAAGCTGTGGCAGTGGGGGGAACATCGAAGGGCTGAAGTGGCATTAAGGCCTTCAGATGAAAGAATCTAGCCTCTGACCCTAACAAAATGTTTTTTAAAATCTCATTAAAAAAAAGATAAAATACGTGCAGGAGCATTGTTCTCCATGTCAGCTTACAAAGTGCACTTGTTTCTCATCAAATGCTGAAAGCAAAGCATAAAGCTGGAGGGAGGGAACCAGCAGAGTTCCTCCAGTACTGTTCTCGGGATGGGTCTCATTTGCACCTACATGAGCGTAGGGGGTCACAGAACATGTCTGTTGTAACTGCTGTAACTGAAGAAAAAGAGAAATGCATTCATAGGCTGTATTGGAAGGACTAATACCTTTAGTGCAGATCTCTGGCAATATTTAATATAAAATATTCTGTAAAGTTTCTGTGTTTCATGTTCAAGAAGTGTGAATTCAAGCTCCAGGAAGGTGCTGAGATGGGCTGTTCAACCAGTCCTGGAAATGGAGAGCCTGTCATGAGAAGAGACTGGAAGATCGTGGTCTGGTTTATCCAGAAGTATGGTGACTGATATTATGATGGTCTAGAAATGCCTCAAGGGGGAAAATAACTGTTTAAGCTAGCCAGCAATGTTGTCATGAGAATACATGAGTATAATCTGATCGTGAATAACTTTATGCTGGAAATTCAGATGTTTCCTCCTAATTAGGGAATGAAGATAGAGATCAGCTTCCCACTGTGAGTATGGAGGGGAAACATGCTAGGGAGTTGTAACATGAAGTTTGGTTAATATAGAAGAAAAATTATATAATGTGGTTGCTCATGTCAGCACGGCACAGCTACATAAGTCAAATTAATATCTTGCTCCTCAATGCTCTATAGAATATTTTTTGCTTATCTAATGCAACACTGAATTTTTAAATTAGTGTTTCACAGACTGGACTGAAACATTTTAAGGTCATCTATATATCCAACTCCCTTTTAATTCATATAATTAAGATATATGGATTAAAACGTTGGGAACTCAAGCATTTTTCCCCAAATTATTGATGGGAGCCACACTGTGATGTGGAAGCTGAGGGAAAAACTTTTTAGTCGGTCATCTGAAAAAGCTGTGATATTATTTCTAATAATATTGCTTTCCAGGGCCCCCCAATGGACAATAGCTTAGTTCTTTCCTACTTGGTATGTTTATCAACCAGTGTACAAAGATCATCTGTGCAACTGTCAGCATATAAAAATTTTTTATAAGTTTTATTGTTTACACTCTGAAGATGTTAAATATTCCTAGACAGCTGGCGAGCACTCATTTTACTTTCATATTCCTGAAATACAGTGAAAGTAACTAAGATTATTTTGTGGCATTTCCCACTAAACCTGTATGCCTGCAATCATTGTACTATCAGGCACTGCCTCAGCAGCCTGATGAACTACAGACAGCTTCAAAATCTTTTTCATTTGTAGCTGTCTGTGATGTCTCAAAAGAATTAACATGACCATTACTGATTAATTTCTTTTTTGATACAGGAGAGAGAATGATGCAAAAATACTTTTGAGCCCACCCTTTTTTTCAAACAGATTTAGCGTGTCCTTTTTCTTTAGCATTCAGTGCTCCTTGAGATCCAAGAGTACCTTTTTATGGTTCACAAGTTGCTGTTGTAATCAAGTTGGCTGCAGGCCCAAAGCAAGCCGTGTGACTCAGTGACAGTTGCAATCAGTGCACCAGGAAAAAGACAAAGAACCGATACATTGGGAAGCCACAGCTACGGATGAAAATGTTTGGAGAGCTTTTCACAAAGTCTATTGGTTGGAGAGCTTCAGATTTAATCTGAGGTTTAAAAAATTCAGTACCACTAACAATGAACATATGCAGCATCTAATGCTGTCAATTTTTATACTTAAAAAGTATTGTTTGATTAGATATAATATTGTTAATGTCTCATTGTAAAAAAAAAAAAAATATATATATATATATATATATATATAAAAAGCCATCAAGGATGTGCTTAACTTGATGGATTTGCTTAATTCTCAGAAATACCACTGAGATTTAGATGTGAACTAGATAGGAAATAATTTGATTTATACATTGCCATTTACTGTCCCAGAGCCTGATAGATTCTCATGAAAATGTGAATTTTCATTTCACAAGTTTCCTGCCTAGGATTTGACGAATGTTTTGAAATCAATGATATTGTTTCAGTAATAAAGGTATCCATCATTTTTCTGCCCATAAAAATTCCCTGATAGAGATCTCTTTTGTAAATTCTTTCAAATGACTAACAAGCATTTTGGTAGTACTTCTGTGATCTACTTCTGAGAGCCCTCAGGAATCTATGCTAGCTCAACTCTGTAGGGAGGAGCTCAATCAAGGGTAAGATATGGCCAATGTTCAATAGTTACACCTGCTCTGCCCTTTCTTTGAAGAAAGGAAAAATGCACAAAGCATATGAGAACAAGTCAAATATATCCAGGATAGCTCCAGCTTATGTAATAGTACTCCCACCTTCTCTGCCAGCGATTCATTGCTTCTTCATGAACAGCAATGTACTCAGAAGTCACCCACAATCACACATATGAATATAGGCCCACTCGTTTGCACATTTGTACAGCAATTCCTCGAATATTACCTTGTATCAAGCAGCTTAAAAATGAACTTTTAAGGCAGAGTATACAATATACATTTTAAATAGCCTTAGGAACTCAGCGGATACATCAGTGAGAACAACGACATGTACTCATGTCACCAAGAGGCTTCATAAAAATTACATTAAAATTGCCACATTGCCTCACATTCGTTGTCCATCGAGTCTAGAATCCTGTTGGTGAAGGTGACAAGTACCAGATGCTTCAGAGGCAGGTGCAAGAAACCCCCATATCAAACACTTATGTAATAGAGAGGGTTCTTCCTAAAATCAGGCAGTTAGTGGGTGGCTTATGCTTCACAGCAGGAGAGTTTATAATGCCGTGAAATGTTTATCTTCATTATGTAACTGTGGATGTGATTACCCATCTATAGTCAGCTTGGGTAAAAAGTGCCACAGGGCTTTTAATAAACACTACTAATCAAGACCTGGTGTCATTTCTAAGCTCAGAGACATCAGAGCAATTGTGGCTCTGAGATACCCTGAAGTATTACACCGATTGCTAGACTGTTCATTTTTTAAATTATAGGAAGCGCTTGCAAGTAGGGTTCATTCAGCCATCTCAAAGTTGGATGTCTGGTCTAAGCTAGCCACTAAACCAGAGATTCACCCTAGTCCCAGCGCTACTAACTCACAGTGGTGAGATTCAAGGGTTACATGTGCTGAGCTTGAATTGGGGAAGTAAGCAAGAGGACTTTTTCCTTCAAAACCTTCTAATTCAAAAGAAAAATCTCTTAGGCAATTGACATTAAAAATAGCCCAGGTCTGAAGTACATTACAGTTATAAGATAACATTCATAATCTCTATTATTCAAGAAGAGTGAGAGTGCTATTTTAAATAAAATGATTGATTTGCTTCATAGTAAAGGAAATTCACTCCTTTCCTTTGTAAGGCAGGAATTTAAACATCCAATATAAATACCGAAAGCCTTCTATACTGCGTGCTTAATTTTAAAATTATATTGTTGTTTTAAATTGCAAGTCTCCTCCCCAAGTTAAAGCTTTTCTACAAGAGGCAGCACACATGCATAACAATTTAATTGAATTTGTTTGATGTTATAATCATGCCATTAGTTAATTTAGCACAACTCTGTGTGGGTCCTAGGAATAATGGTACACACAGCTTAGTTGTCACACTGTTCTGCAGCACAAGCAAGAAGGAAGGAAAAGAAACAAACCCCACATGGGAAGACTCAGGCTTTAACATTAATTTAAATTAAACCATTTCATTAAAATGAGAGTAGCAGACATGGTGGGAGAAGGTAGCTAGGTGGTGGCAGTGGTACAAGGCAAGTTCTCTGCATTGCCAGTGCTGGGCAGAATATTTCCTGAAGTGCAGGATACCTGCAACATCTGTGTGCACGTGAGCTACCATTCCTTTCAGATCCTGTGTATCCATTTCTGATTTCTTTTTGATAGTACTGGAAAGGAGGAGCTTGGGAGAAAGGGCTCCTTCACAGTTATGTATCTGTTTGAATCTCTGAAGCACCTTTAAAAACAGAGCGGGCACGTCCTGTCTCATGTTTTGAAGTGAGAGAAATTAGGGTGGAGTAAGTATTGTCCTCCCATGGTGGTTACAGCTGCGTAAATGCTCCCTGGCCATTTCAGCACGAAAGAAACAGGTTTGCTGTAACTCCCTTCAATGGCAGGTTTAAGCTAATTTCCAGCTGTGCACTGAAAAGTGTGCATACAATTGACCACAACATCTCAGCTGCAATCTCTTCAACCACATCATACAGCACGGATTTCTACGTGAATTGACAATGATCGCCCAGCCCAGGGGTGGCCAGGCTGGGAAAAGACCCAGAGCTGCTGACAGGGTATACATTGTTCAGTGTATCAGACCACAGTTTCCCCTAGATAACACGTTTCTGCGTATGAGACAGAAATCTGCCCTTGGCTCCTATTTTATATAGACTGAAAGTACTACAGTGAATCTGTCCTCTGCTGCTGGCCAACAGACCTTCCATTAATATCTGAGTATCTTTGGGACTTTCCCTTTTGAGGATCCTGAGGAGTGTTTTTTTCTGAGTGAGCATTGATAATATGGCCCCAAAAGGCCAGAAGATAAATATGTGAAATATTATATTAAATTTAGAACGAGATTCTAAATAAGATTTGTGTGTGTTCTTCACAGAATATTTACTTCTTAATACAACCATTAGCAAAGGGGAAAAAAAAAAAAACTTTAGTAATTTTCCATGTACTTAGATTGTCTGGTTTTTTTTCCTTCTATTTACCCACATTTTGCAGTATTTTGCCCAGTCTCAAAGCAAAGGGCTGGAACTACAGACCACTGGGTTTTCCCACTTGGCATTTTTTGTGTATGTGTGCATCCCATGAATCTGGACAGTGTGGCTTAGTCTAATTAAAGTGACAAAATGCATCCACTATTGAGAAACAATAAAATAGTGTCCTGCTCTGTAAATGCACCACTCTGGGCTTGTAATCACCCATCATGACTAGAAATAACTAGGGGAAGAAAAGGGGAAGGTAGGGGAAAGGTTAGAAGATGAGAGGATATTCTTCCATCTGTGCTGTTCTTTAGCATAATCAACCTTAGCAAAGATTTGGAGTATACTATGAGAGGCATAAATTATTCTGGCTTGTGCTGTCCTCTTTCTAACTTTAAGCTTCCAAATAATCTAAATTAGAAGTATGCTTGCCTTAGGCTTTCTATGGAGTCAATGAAGAGAGCAAAGCATCTCCAGAAGATGACTCAGATATTTCACTGCTTTTGTGCTTGGCAGGGATGGATGCACCTCCTCCAGCCGGACGGCAGCAGGGAGCCAGGGAAACCCAGGGAGCCCCAGTTGCAAGCAGCAGCCACTCTGTCTGTTCCCAAACACATTCAAGGAGTGCTCCTGCACATATTGCAATTACAGTCACAGTATTCACAAAGAAATAGATGGAAGGAGAAGTATCTCTAGCTGAAGGAAGACTGGTGTACAAAGGAGACATTTTTGTTTCCGGCTCTACCTTTGCCTTGAAGAACTACTTAGAATTAAGTACTACTGCTGGCATGTAAACACAGACAGAAACAGGAAACATACATCCTGAATTAAAAGCAAAACATTTTCCTCATCGTATTTTCTGATTGCTTCCCCCGAGCAAGAAAACATCTCTTATTTTTATCCCACCTGATCCTGAATACAGCATTCAGCTGCAGCGCTTGAAACAGCAGCCCAATTCTAAGGCCCCAGTTTGCCTTGTTTGACACACACAAGTGCTGCACTTCAGGGCAGCACAAATTGGCACGGCCTTCATGAAAAGCAGTTTTGCACTACCATCGTTTTCTTGTTCACCCCTCTGTGTTATCCCTTATCTCGGGCAAGCATGGGTGTTTACCCTGTTGCATATTTAACTGGACCTATTGAAAGACTAATCAGGTTTTATTTCCTACACTGGTGTTAGCCTGGGTGCATTTACTAGTGCAGTTCATTGCTCAGCACACAACTATTTGGGCCCCTAGGTAAGATGCAAGGTAGGGAAGGGAGCAGAGTAGGAGGAAGGTGAGGCTGCGTCTTCCAGAAGCAATGCTGACCCACACCTTAGGGCCAGCAGGGCTTCAGCAGCAAGGAGGAGCCAGGGTAACCTTCAGTCTCCCCTTTCCTGCCATTGGCCTTATCTGAACGTCGACAAAAGAAGAAAGAGGTCAAGTCTGACCTCCATACCTAAGCACTCACAAATACCACACGTTTATCCCCAAACACCCAGCAAGAAAAGATGGAATAAAGTTCCTGAACAAGAGCTATCACAGATCACCACTGTGATTGTTGTGCACCACCAAGATTGTTGTGCATCAGAGGCAGACCAGCTGATACATCTGAAAATTCACAAGATGTCCCCCACCTCCCTAGCTGAGCCTCCGTTCTTCCAACACAAAGCACCAATTGCTAGCATTTTTCTCTGTACTGTAAATACTTCTAAGCTATTCCAAATACATAACTGGTATAATTTATGAAATTCAGATATTCTGTTGGGTAACAGCCATCTAAAATACACTAAAATGTACACAAATTATGTATACAAATTGGATTCTAATGTGTTGTGGGTGTTGTTTTTTTTTGTTTGTTTGTTTGTTTGTTTGTTTTTCTTTTTTAAATCTTGCTAGAGAACATCTTGGAGACAGTCGGATCAAACAGAGCATGTTTTTATCCTGTATGCAGTAGCAGGATTCCTGGTTAGAACTTAACAAAATCTGACTTTGCTGAAATACTAATACAGATTTAATCAGCTCACTTTGGCTAAATCCTTACTGGGATGTGTGCAATGACCACCCAGCATTTAACTCACACTAGGACTCTGGATGAAAGCTATTACAAAAGAAATTCCCTAATGACCACTAGTAATTTTACCCCAAGGTGGTGGGGCACCCATACTATTTCCAATTTTTGTAAACTTATCATTAGGATCTGGATATATGTAAATAGATTGCTGTTTTGTGGAGGCAGATTTTGCAACTTTTATTCTTAGGAGTTAAAACCTCAAGCAAGAATTGGTCACTTAAGTTCTGCAATGACTAACTAATCTGGACAGCATTACTTCCACTGATCCTATTATGGATTTTAAGATGTGAATGCCACGCTGATCAGAATTATGCAACCTAACCCCTGTAATACATCTTCTATATATAATTCTTCTGCCACAGATTTGTGGCCTGCTACATGACATGGCCACTCCTGACCATCTGTTTCATTAGAAATATTCACAAACACAGGTGTAGTCATTTTAAGGAATTGTATATAAGCATGTTGGGCCAGATGCATGCTGGCTCTACGTTGTTAATATAGGATAAATACCTTAGTCTTGCTTAGTCAAACAAATGTATTTTCCAATGTTGAATGGATTGACTAAGTCAAGCACTCCTGGTTACCTGACCATTTTGAAGACTAAGGAAGGCAAAAGCAGATGAGTTTTGCATGCTAACATATGTGAAAATTACAACAAATAAATAAATAAATAAATCAGAATTCTGGTTATTATTTCATTTCTACATATGAAAAGGCAGCCTCGCACATTACATGACTTCCTAATTAAATACATTGACTTCATTTTCCCTCAGTGGTAGCTAATGCCCCTCTGTTTCCCATTTAGAAAGGTCTCTAGAACCAGAAACAGAATATTTACACCTCAGAGGTCCACAGCTATTAAAATGTTCCAGCAGAGCAATGGCTTTGAGGTATAAACTAGTTTTTGTAAGGTGGAGCTAAAGATCTTTTTCAAATCTGAGAAGGCCAGACTGCAACTCAGGATGTTTTAACTGCAAAGTCTGTGACAACCAACAGCACAAAGGCACAGACTGGTCCTGGATCTGTTTGAGTTTGTGTGATTACAAAGGAAGACAAGCCCCTGAAACGTGTGACACTTGTGACATGAAGCGGTCATTTGTCTGATGTTTCTGAATGGTGTCACCTGTGCTTAGGGCACTTCTGCCTTGTTTGCATGGGCAGGGCTCACGCATACTTTTCACATAAGCCATGTACACTGAAAATGCCCGATCACGATCACTTACTTCTGCTCAAAAAAAAAGTCCCCAAACCTGGAAGGCCCTGAAACCAACTGCTTCTCAGCAAAAGAACACTAATACTCCAGGACTGTGTTCTCTGATCTTTCCAACCTGGGCCAAGACAAAGAGGATTTTGAAACCAAGACACAGACCAAAACAGATTTTCTGTCTTCTTTGTGACGTTCAGATAAAGGGACGGAAACTGCTCGTAAGGCCTTTGTGGCAAGAGATTGCCTTCAGAAGCTGAAGAGCTTCCCCAGGTGAAGAAGCAGTGGGCCTCTCTCCTCTTACCCTCTCCATGTAGACCACTACAAGCTGTGGGATGAATACCACATTTTCATAACTGAATACACACTTTATTCTTAATGTGCACATTCCTGAAACCTTAAGGAGACTGACATCATTTGAGGTATGTTAGAAAACAGTTAATTTTATTGAATTGTTATGGTGAAAAGCATTATTACAACAAATATATTTAAGGAATTAAAAAACAGCAACAGGTTAATGTTTATTGTCATCATCATGTCTCTTCTCCTGAGCTGGCTCTGCATAGAGCTATATCACCGTCTTACAAACTGAGCTGATTCCTGAACATTCTTGTACAGGATAATGTTAATCAAATTATCTTAATAAACTTAGCTTACAGAATGGTAAATATAATGACTTTGAAGTCAGTAGAAAGTCAGAAAGTAACAGGAAGTCACAGTATCTGCCAGTCACGAGACAGAATACGCTAAAGGAATTCTCATTGTTAAGTAGAATAATATCAAGTCCCCACAGCTGAGCTTCAAAACACTTTTTTTCAAAGGAGGGAGTGAGGTTCCTAGAATCAAATTGTGTATTTGAATCAATGAGAACCATCAAATTGTACAAAACTGGGTTTCTAATGTATTTTTAGTATTTAGCTGAGATTGTGCCATGAATAACTGATCCATTTCAGTGTACCATTTTAGGAAAAAAAAAAGTTTTTATAAAACAATTAGAAATTTTCCTCCAAAAGTGGCCCAGATAAGGAAGCAAGCGTTATTACTGTGGGTTTGAAATGTGTGCTGCTTGAAACACGTGCTACGGGCCATTTATCAGGGCAGGCATGATAGCAGTTTACTATAATTGTTCCATTATGCTCATGGTAGGACTCTTCTACAGACACATGGAATTTTGATCCGCGGGAATATTACCAAGAACAGAAACCACCGAAAAATGCCGTGTGCCTTTTCTTGCAATGTATGATAAAAATAGGTTTTCTGATTAAAATGTTTCAATGCTTTACATACCCCTCCCAGAAAAAAAAAAAAAAAAAAAAAAAAAAAAAAAAAAAAGAAGCTGTATATGTTTTTTTTTTTTTTTTTTTTTTTTCTTACTTTAATATTTTCTTGTAGTTTCAATTACAAAGAAAAAGTCCTCAGGAAAAATCTCGGGACACCACTGAGCCAAATTTTACTTTCATCCTGAAGCAGAAACGAAGTTTTTCCTTAACCCCTGGTAAAGGCGGTGCTGCCCGGAGCCGGGCAGCCAGATGCTGCCAGTTTGCAGCGTGGCCTGCGATGCTGTGAGCCACCCGGGTGCCCTGGAAGCAGCGACACCTCCTTCCTCTGCCTCCTTACGGAAAGCAGCCGAGGCGACCCCCCGGGGAGCTCGCCCCGTCGTTTCCAAGCAGGAAGGCAGAGCTGGGAAGAAAGCTGGCATTTCCAGGGGAAACTGGCACGGGCCGAGAGCTGACGGGGCAGGCTCCAGAGCAGAGCCGGGCGGACGCTCCTGGGAGACGATCGATGCCTTAAACTCCAGAGCCCCGCGGCGACCCCTGCCCGCACCCCGCCGCTACCGCGCCCCACTCCGCTCGCCTCGTTCCTATGGCCCGCGGCGCCTCCGGCTTCACCCTGTTCTGTGGTTTTCACCCCAAAACTGGAAGCTCGAGACGGAGCCGCGCCAGGCTCCCCACGCACCCCACCGGGACCCCCCAGCACGGGGTTCTCCCACCCGGGGGTGCTGCCACCACTGGGTGCTGCCACCACGGCGTGCGCCCACCCCGACCCGGGTTCCCCCCGGACCCCCGCAGCAGGGGGGAGGCGGCGGCTGCGCAGGGCGCGGATCCCTCCGCGGCGGCGGAGGCCCAGGAACGGCGTGAAGAAGCCGCCCCGGGGGGGCCGGGGGGCACGGGGACTACTTTCGGGAAACTCCGGCGCTGGGCAGCCGCCGGGAGGGAGAGCGGGCGAGGGGGCTGCTTTCTTCCCCTCGCTCGTCCCTCCTCCCCTCTTTTTCCTTTCCTTTGCCTTCCCTCCCCCCTCCCTCCCCTCCCCGCGGTTATTTTGGATCAAGCTGTGGCGGCGGAAGGAGCTTGAAGCCAACGCTTCCGCCCAGTTTTCCTGCGAGGAGGAGGAGGAGGCCGCTAATGGAGTTGAGGCCGGGGAGGGAGCGGCGCTGCTGAACTCGCCGCAGGCCGCCCGCAGCCCCGTCCGGCGGCCGGGGGCTTCCCGTGCCCCGCAGCCCCGGCTCCCCTCGGCCAGGGGCCGTGACGCAGCCCCTCTCCCCCCGGCCCCCCCCGCCGGGCTGCCTTAAATCGCCTCCCTCCCCCCGCCGCCAGCCTTCTCCGCGGGGCCGGCTCCGCTCCCTCCCTCCGCAGCTCCCGGCCTCGCTTCCGAGGGGGCGGCAGCGCCGGGCCCCGCCGCTCGGCCCCTTCTCTTCCCTTCCTTCCTTCCCCTCCCTCCTCTCCCCTTCCCCTCCCTTCCCCCGGCCCGTGGCGGCGCCGGCGTCCGGAGGAATTTGTGCCCCGGCGGGGCGCGGGAGGCGGCACTGCCGCCGGGAGGAGGAGGAGGAGGAGGAGGAGGAGGAAGAGGGGGGGCAGCGAAGGCGGCTGCAGCGGGAGATGAGCCGCAGCGGGAGGACGGCGCGGTGCAGCCTTTGGCGGCGGGCAGCCCTGCCTCGGCGCCGCCGCTCCGCGCCCCTCTAGCCGGGGTGGGCTCTACCCAGCGCCGTCTGCACCGGCCCCGGCCCCGGCGAGCAGGAGGGGATCCGCTCCGGCGCCCGACAGCGGGATCTGGGGCTTTTCCCGGATCGAGGTCGCCGTCCCCCGCCTCGGGCCGCGGCTCTGGCCCTCGCCGGGGAGGGCGGACCGGGGGGGTAACAATGGTGAAGTTTCTGGTGAGTTCTTGCTGCGCCCTGGCCGCCTCGGTGCTGCTCCGGCTCCGCCTCGGATCACGGTGAGGAGAAAATGAGCGAAGAGACGGCGGCTTCTAACAACGAGTAAGCTCCGCGCCGCGCGTGTCCGGGTGGCCGTGGGTCTGTGTGTCTGTCTGTGTCTGGCCGTGCGCGTTCACGCGTGGCCGTGTCCACACTGCGCATTTCGCTGGCGGAGGTGGAAGCCCCGAGGCTGCCCTTTGTGAGGGAGCCTGGTGCGCGGGGAGTGCCCAAAAAGCGGGCTTCGGTGAAGGGGGAGAGGCCGGCGCAGGTAAGGAGGCTGCGGGCGGGGGGCTCGCAGCGCCCGGGGAGGTGCGGGCACGGCCCGGCCCCGCTAGCAGCCCACTGCTCGTAGACGTTTCGCATGGAAACTAGTGTGTGGGAGCTTCATCCTGCAGGAAACTGCTCCTGAATTTTAATTGGATGAGTCAGGCAGTGTAAATACAGCTTAAACCTACCCTAAAGCCCTGCTTTTTTCTTTTTTCTTTTTTTTTTTTTTTTTTTTTTTTTAAATGGGCACTTGGGACTTCTTTTTTTAAAAGAGGAAGGGGACAGTTCAAGGATCTCTTAATATTTTTAACGTGACTGGTCTGGAGGAAATCCAGAGAATGTGTATGCGTGCGGCCGTAGCCCAGTGCATGTAATGGCTTTAAAAAAAAAAATAAATACGGGGATAGGAGGGGGAAAATACTTGTCAGAAAATACGGGAGTTGTTTGTGGCCGTGAAAAACAAGCAGAAGATATTTTGAAACTTTTGTTTTATGATTATTAGAAGAAAGTTGAGGTGCGTGGCTGCTCGCTGCCCGGCGGAGCTGCGCGGGGCGGCCCTCTCGTTATGAATGGTGCGGGGCAGCGCCCGACCACGGCCCGGGGGGAGCCGCTCCCTGCCGCGGGGGTCGGGCCCGAGGGGCGCCCCCCTCCCGCACCCCCTCCCGCACCCCCTCCTCCCGTTTCCCCCCTCCCACTCGGCGCGGGGGCGACGATGCCCGCGGGCGCGCCCCGGGTCCCGGTAGGGCCGGGGTTGGGGTTGCTTTTGGGGTTGCTTTTGGGGTCGGGGCCGGGTTGGCGATGCGATGCGATGCGATGCGGGCCGCGCCGCTGCGGTGTCAGCGGGGCCGGCGCTGGAGCCGCCGCCGCCGCCATGTTTTCTTTTTTGTGAATCGCTCTCATTTGCATACCACAATCTCCATTCATAAAAAAAAAAAATAATAATAATGGGATAAAAAAAAAAAAAGCGGCGGCACCGCCGACCTGCAGCCAAGGGCTCCCCGCGAGGCGTGCGGGGCCAGGCCCGCCTTGCCGAGGAGCAGCGGGCGGCCGGGCAAGCGGGCGGCGGGGGCCGGGGGCTCGCCGGGCCCCGCGGCGCTGCCGCTCGGCGCCCGTTGACGCGGTGCTGTGGGAAAGCGCAGCTCGGGGAGGTGCCGCGAGCACGTGACCCGCTCCATTCATAAAATACCTGGCTGCCCATTCACAGCGCGCCGCAGTGCCGGCGCCCAGCGGGCTCCCGGCCCGGACGGACGGACAGACAGACAGACAGACAGCTCGCAGCCGTGAGGGGCTGGGGTGGGGCCGCAAAGGGCTGCCCCCTGCCCCTCTTGTCCGAGGGAGGGCTGCTTCGGTAAATGTCCCCGCGGCGCATTTACCTCCCCGGACCGCCCGGCCCCGAGGTGCTCTGCTCGGAAACCCCCGGGCCTCCCCCTCCGGCAGCGCCACCCAAACGTGGAACAGTGAAAACCGACCTCGGTGTAGGGACGTGCTTCCGAGCCGATTTTTGAACCGGTTTTTGGTCGTTTGTTCCTGACTGAGCTCTGCTAACTCGTGTCTGCATGGGAGCAGCGCAGTGTGGAAGGCAGGCGGGCACACCTAACGAGGCGGCTGCAAACGTTGCCTGGAAGAAATGCAGGCGACGCTGGAGGCTGCTACGTTGGTAGAGATCGGCAATGCAGCCTGTCGTGGGCTGTTTACTTTGAGAATTTGATTGCAGATCAGGTGTCAGCGCTTCTCCTTAACCTATACCTTCACAGAAAGCACCTCTAAAATATCAGAATTACAGAGAGATGTTTTTAACGTGATGTAAGCTATCCGGAGGTCAAAATACTAACTTTGGCTTTAAATATTCTGAAATGTGCCTTTAAAAATAGTTGACTGTAATTCAGCGATGAAGGATCACTACGGCAGGCAGTGCAGTGGTTTGATGCAACTGTTCTATGGTTGCCAGTGTTAAAATGGTGATGTTCATCGCTCGTGAACACACTGTTTCATTATCTTAACAAATTATACTGAAGTGATCCTTAATTATACGTTTGTGGAGTGGAGGAGGCTTTGTCATTATTGAGGGCTAAGACAATACCTGAAAGGTTACTGATCTTTACTTAAAATGAGAAAAGAAAGCTCACATGCAGCATTTAGTTTGAGTTAATCCGGTGTTGCTAAATGTATATAACCTAACAATGCATTATCAACAGCAGGGCTTTTTCTCACAGAACAGATATTTTTACTTCAGTTCTTAGAATATCAAAAGCAGCTCTAACTGGAGAGGAAAAAAAAATATTTCTCAGTTTCCTTTACTGTTTTGACAGCATTTCTGGCAAGGCCAGAGTCGTCATTCCTCTTTGGTTGATTTTGCACGTAGCACAGACTGCCACTGTAAATGGAGGAGAAACATGACTGAAGCTCTAAATAAATCCTTTGTGGAAATAGGGCAGGTCTACAAATTGAAATACATCGTATACTAAAAGTTCACTGTGTTTAATTGTATTGGTATAATTGATATCATCAATGGCCTTGATTTCATTAACAAATCTCTCAACATGCAACGGTGAATACGGGTACTTTGCAACACACTCGTGTCATTGTGGCTACCAGGAATATTCTGGTAATTGAGCATTATTCTTTGTTTATAAAACTTAGTTTCATGGAGTGAGACACAAAGATTTGTGGTGTCTAGAAATTGACCTCAGTTAATAATATTAAATTCTCAATGTCTTTTAAGCTGTAATGTGTGGTGGGAAAGATTAATTAAAAAGCTGCAGTAAGGACTGTTTGGTTTCTTGTCGGCTGTGAGCATGTGGAAGGCAGTTGTATAAAATTCTGATTGCTGTGGCTGAATCTTCTTCAATGTGATTTTTTGATTGTTCTTTTGATTGTGTTTGTCAGTTATGTGTTAGTTAACTGAGAGTACTGCTATACTTTTCCGGATGCGTATCTGTATTTATTTCTTCGGTGATGTTCTGTGACCAGTGTGGTCAGTGTGAACAGAATGTGGTGCTCACAGATGCCATTAGTTTTTAAATGAAGGAATTAGTAGGATGCGTGGCCTTGTGGGTCAATCTAATGTTCATGCAACTTAACATAATAATGTCAAAGTAAGCAGATCAGCAGGCACTGTACACGATTCCTAATTTGATGGCAGATTTTATTGGTGTCTGGAAACGCTGCTGGGCTTCAGTGTTGGGTAATACAGAAGAAATGTTACGTTATGTAGTGCATATTCAGTAGGGATGAAGGATGATAGGATTAAGATGGAGTCCAAGTTGGTCCATTAAAAAGTAGGAGCACTGCTTGTTGACTTTCCTCTGGGGTGCAGGTCACTCCTTCTCTTTCTGAGGGAATGTCTGTGCTCTTGAATTGGATCTTGAAGGGTTTTTATGTACTGCGTTTGTATAGATTCAGGCTGTCGTACATGAATCGTTCTGCTCCTCTGGTATAGGTAACCTCATGCTCATTTTCCTAGATAATTTGATTCTAATGCTGAGTATACACTAATGCTGTGTGCTTAACAATATCTAGATTATGATGGTCTAAACAGCCTCACGTGTTGATTTGAAATAAAATTCTTGCCATATTCATATATCTTTCTTGAATATTAATGAAGATACTTTTATGCTTCATATGGGCTTCAGAATTCCTTGTAGCACAAGCCCAAATGCTGAAAGATGAGCATGAGATCATATCCGAGACAGAGAAGCCATCTAGCTTGTTTTTATTAGTTCTGAAAGGATTTTAACATGTTTCAGCAGGCTAATTTTATTTCTGCTGCTGAGGGCATATACAGGCTTCAGAATTCTTCATCCCTTAATATAAGGAATTTGTGTTTAAAAAAAAAATGTTTGTTTTGGGGGAAATGTCTTCTAAACCACTCAGTTACATGATGAAATCATTGAAATTCAGATATATTTTCTTTTGTGGGGATGGCTCTTTATTTAGAGTCCCTGGGAGGCTTTTCCAGTTTTGTGAATGGCTTCTTGCTGTCTCTTTGGCTTTATGCTACGCAGTGTTGTTCTGAAGGTGAAACTGAATTTACATATTACATAATCTGGAAGCCAAGACTTTTTTTATTTATTTTTTTAAAAGGTTCAACTTAGCAACATTACTTGGTTATTGTGGTACTGCATAAAATACGTTTTCCATCTGTTTCAGTGTAACTGGATCCTGTGATAATATTTGAATTTTGAAATGACAATTTTTTCCTTGTTTGTTTGTTTAAAATCTAATGTGCCTGAGCTGTTAAAATGGCAGTGACGGCATCAGTGTATGCTTCAAAAGTAAAGATGTTTCTTGAAAGGAATATATCTTGACGGGATCAGAAGTCACAGGATTAAAGCCGAGGGCATTCATGGTGTTTTTAGGCTAAACACTGGCATTTTTCTTTTTTTTGTTTGTTTAGCCATTCTTGTGAACATTTGAGAAAATCATATGCATTGGTGATGACTTGATGGGATATGACAAACATCAGAAACAAAAAATACTATTCAGAATACTGATGCAAGTTGAAAAAGGAGACAACAGGAATACTTTTGTCAGTTTGGGTTTTTACGTCTGATTTTGATATAAAAAATAAACAAAACAAAAAACCTATGATGTGGTTTACAACATACATTGTCTTAAATTGAATTTTCTGATGCTTAAATGTTTGCTTTCTCCTTCTTACTGTTCTCTCCTGATTGAATGGGTTGCAGTTTCCTTAAAGGACCCAGAGAGCTTGCTGGGGGTTGCCATGTTGTTGAGGTTTGCTGTTTCTTTATCGGTGTTTTAAAAATGGCCCATATTTGTCTTTTTCCTCTCTGTTCACATGTTCAGTATTTAAGCAAACAGATTTTAACTAGCATAGCTTGCACAGCTACTGAACTGCTGGAATTGGTTGCAAACAAAAATTGAATGGATCTATCGTGGTTCCTCAAAATCTACTCCTCCTTTCCCTTGAAAATACTTGTTACTCAATCTGAAAGCTCTTCTAGTTGCAAAATACTTATTTAATGATTGGTGGCAATGTTTATGTCTTTATTAAAGTATTGTATTTTATTTTTCAATATTTGTACCATGTATTTGCAACATTTTTCTGTGCTTTGATACCTTGTTAAGGGTATTCTCCACCCAGCCTTAGTATTCAGCAGAAATAATCTTCAGCAATACTTCTCATTTAAAGGAAGGAAGAGAACTGGGTGCTCTTTCGGTATGTTGTATTAACCAATATTTCTAGACTTAAGGCAATCCATGCTTTTTTTTTTTTTTTTTTTAATTTACTTTTCCTATTCCTGGTAAGAGACTAAGTCTTCTGCTGATGATTAAAATATGATTTCATGAAATCTGTTGGCTGGCACTACTCCATGTGTATTTTTCATAAATGATGCAGTATCATGTCCTATATGGTAACATTTTATGGTATACAGTACCATGGTAAACATGGTATATCTCTCCTCCTCTTTGAATGGTATCTGTTACAGAACTCGGTCTCTAAGACTATGGTGGTTTTGAACAGCACCTACTTACTGAGCAGACATTTTATGTGCATGTTTGCACATCTTTTCCAGCTTATCTTATTCATTATGCTCATTCTGATGTTTCTTGTATGAATTTGTGGAGAAAATACTTATTATTTTTATATTCTCTGTGTTATATTCACTGTTCTTCTATTTGTGACAAGAAAATATTTTTTAAAAAAAGCAAACAACAAAATTTTAGATATGCTGAGGGACAGATAATATGCATTTGAGCGTTTTGAGTACTGAAATTGATTATAAATGTTCCTCTAATTAAATAATATCAGACTTGTTGCACACTGTTGCAATCCATAATTCCCACTGCTCCAACTTAAAGCAGGCAAAGAATAAAATCCCAGTGCAGTCATGGTATCGATGTAAGGAGCTCATGCATATTTGTCTTCAAGAATTCACTGTCATGTGATAGTAAGTACTTCAAACAAGGAAAATACACCATGGATATGAATATAAGTTTGGTAACAGCAATGCAGAACAGAGCATAAGAAAATACTTTTCTAATATGTGCTGCATGAGAATTGCCCAAATGTATGCCACCAAAACATCTAAACCACATTAAAAACGAGGTGGTAAGTTATTCCCCCCAGATTCTTGTGGTTGAAAAATATGACCACTGTTCCGTGGGATACTTTTGTTGGGTGAGGAAGTCCTATAATCCATGCTTCTACTACAAGTCAAACACTTCAGCTCCTCTGCCTTACAGACATGATGTGAGCCATTTTGCTTGAATGGTTTGTGAGAGCAGGCTTCCTTAAAGTCTATGGAAAGTCTTTTATCTTAAAAATAATTAACAACAAAAAAAAAAAACAACAACAACAAAAAAAAACCTAGATCTTCCCCAAGAAGGTCTAATCACTGTTGCCACGTGCTCTTTTTCTTTGACTTGCACTGACAGGTTGCGACACTGACAGAAGTTTGCCAAAGCAAAAATGAAAGTGAGTTATTTCAGTTTTAGTGAAGTCAAACACTGTCAATAAACGAATGTAATGACAAGAAGTATCAGGAATTTCATTAATAAAACAAATACTGAAAACTAAGGTGCAGTTTATTAAAAATTGCCACTGAAACTGATTGTCTAACCTAATTAAAGGCAGAATTGGCAAGAGAGAGTTCTTGGTGAAGGCTCCTGTCTGCAATTTATTTTTTTTTTCAGAAACTGCAGAATTGTTTTGGTGAAGTGGTATAAACCTTGAGGGCACAAGTGACTTTTCTCTTTAACCTTTTGAAAAGATTAAATAAGGGTAGTGAAAGGTGGGAGTACAGAGACAGCTCTGATGTAGGAATTTTTATGTAGCTTCCTCGAAACTTGTCAGCCTCTCAGACGTGACGAAGTGCTCAGTGCCCTCAGGTATTTCTCTTCCTGAGCATGGCATGCTTGCTCTGGCTCCCAGTACAGCATGCCATAACGTGAAGCCTGCGATTGAGGCCAGTATCTGCTGAGCTTGGAGAGGAATGTGGTTTTAAAAGGTGTAGAGACTAATTCAGGAGTGGGAGTTGGGTCCCATGCCTCTAAAATAGGAAAATCTGTTTGTTTGCTTGTTTGTTTTCTAGGTGAGTGGCTGACCTTATGTATGAAATTTCTGTGTTTTTTAGCTCTAGTTCCTGGTCTGTACTCCCTTTAAGAACAAGAAAAATTGGAACTTTCTTTGTAGGGTAAGCTTTACAATAGCAAGTTTTGTCCCTCTTCAGGGGCAATTATCTATCTCATTACAAATATCGTTTGTAGTTTGAGTGCTGCTGATCTGTGCTGTGGATGTCATAGAAAAAAAAATCTGTCTTCAGTCTTGCAAAATTAAAAAAAAAAAGTAGAAGTTTTTCGATTACTGGTTCCAGTATTATATAATGGGTGTGCTAAGAGAATGCAAAGTTGTAAAATGAAATGCTTGAGAATTTCCAAGCTTCCAAAGAGAAATTGTGAAATTATAATCCATGTGGCCAAGGGGTATGAATTTTGATGATTTTGGTAATGAGACAGAGATAGCACTGTAATCACACAGCCTGGGTTCTGCTCTCAAACCTTCACACTAGGAAACACCCATTTTCCCTTTTTTCAGCCCCTTGCCTCACTTGTTGTTCATCCTGTGCCAGGAATGAGGGCAGCACCTTCTGATCAAGCACAGGTGGTTCTTTCTCATTGAAGACT
This sequence comes from Anas acuta, assembly GCF_963932015.1. Taxonomy (NCBI): domain Eukaryota; kingdom Metazoa; phylum Chordata; class Aves; order Anseriformes; family Anatidae; genus Anas; species Anas acuta. The sequence goes on along the minus strand of NC_088983.1, from coordinate 39,931,277 downwards.
GCATCTTAATAAGGGTGCAAATTCCGTAACTATTAATAATTAGTAATTAGAAGTAAAGCAATGTTCCTCTAACAGGCTTGTTAGTTTGTTTTTGTTTTTGTTTTTTGGCTTGGTTGTTTCTCCAGTTTCATCTGGTTTTAGTCTTTAATCTTCACATTTCAGCAATGGGAGTATTTCAGATGCTGGTAATATTACTGTAATTCTATCCAGACTTGTTGCCTGTTTCTTATACCCCTTCTGCTAGTGTGATTTTCTTAATCCTTATCTGAAAGATGGGTTTCTCTTGGTTTTGTTGGTTTGGCTTGTTTTTTCCCCTCAGTTTGGAGGCTCTCTCTGTGAGAAGTTATTTGAGGGAGTAATATATTATGTTGAACTTTCCTTCTGCTTTACTTCTTCCAAGGCAGTAACATCTGTTAGCAGAAGTCATGACACTAGCAGCTATGTACACCTTGCGTGTTAGCCATGGTGCCAGTTAGGCTGCTGACATGGGCACATGTGCTGTGGGGGCACCCACAGCCACTACCCCATTGGTGTTGGGCTGTTCCCTAGCACACTACCTGTGTGCTCTCTGTATCCGTGCAAGCGAGCGGTTCCAGCTCAAAATATCTCCCATTGTCGTAGCTGAATGCAGCTTGAAGCATCCTTTCCCAGAGCCCCCGTAGCACCTTAAAATGTACGCACTTTGTTTCCATGGCAATGGGGAAGTATCATGCACGTCGGCAGCCCCGCGTCAGGTAATGGAGGGTCTGCAGAAGGCAGCCCAGCATCTCCGTGGGGCATGCTACAGGAGCCACCTGGGTCTCACAGGGAGAGCAGGTGCTGCTCAACCTACGGGGCCTCTGTCGGGCCGAGGGGACCTCTTCAAATTGAGGTCAGAAGCTCAAGCAGTGTTGCCTTACTGCATGCTTTTAAGCACCTTGTGTCATGGTCCTAGGGTGCTCTGCAGGGGTTGAAGCGCCAACAGGCTTGTGCACAAGTGTTGCCAGTATGTTTGTCACCAGTGCATTAGCAGGTTTGGTTTTTGGTGAGCTCCATTGGCTTCTGGAGCAGGAGTTTGCCACCTTGATTTCTCTCTTGCCTAGTCCTGCAAAGGGAAAATGCGTCCGCATTTATCACCGTGAAGCAAGGCAGAAAACGTGAGCTCTTCATATTACTCCAAATCTGGATGAAGAGCAGGTCTAGTAGAAGAAGTTATTCCAGAATAAGACATGAATTCCAAGTACTGTAGTTTAGTACAGTGTTATTTCCTGTTGAGTGTCTTTATTCTCCTTCTGAAGTAAGTTGTGGTTAACTAGGGGAAAGCTGATATGCTCGGTTACCTGAGGAGATGAGCTTTTCAGGTTCTTTTCTTCAAGCCTTTCCTTCTATGCTACACCTATTCAAACTCTAGTTCCGGTGGTTTTCTTATTTTGTTTTTTGTTTTGCCTTAGACATTTATTATTTGTGGGTGTGGGGTGGTTGTTGTTGTTCCTTGGGTTTTGTTTTCATTTCCTCCTAAAAGTGGCATATCTTTCTGGGTTTTGAAGTGGTGAGGCCGTTTCGGTTTTTGTTTTTTCTTGGACGCTCTGGGACAGTACAAACAGAACCCAAATAAAAGTATGTGTTTCCTTTGTTGTAGAAAGACAAAATGCTTCCCACAGACTATGAGTTATGTGTATAGAATTGTGTGTAACCTCACTTCTGAACAAAATCTATAGATTAAACTCCTGGAATAACCAGAAAGAAGCTTACTGAATCTGTTACTGTTTCAGCTGGTTTTTAGGTGTGAGCAATTTCTGGGAGGTACAGGTTTGGCTTTTTTGTCTTTTGGCTTATCTGTGCTGCATGAGCTTGATCCTTACCACTGAAGATAAAAGTGGAAGTAAAAGCTTTAATGTTTGGTCTTCGTGCTCCTTCCAACTTGTGGGTGCGAACAATGAGCTTTGATCGACATACCATCCCACATAAGGCATGATGATCCAAATCTCTGCCATGTGCTTCAGGAAGAGATTATTTCAGTAGAGAAGTTACAAGAGAGATCCTGTGTAACTTTTACATGTCGAAGGAAGGAAGGAGTATCATTTCTGAAGGGCCAGAGTGATTTTGACCAACTGTTTTCTAAGGTTGCTTCCCTGTTTGTTTCTCAGGCAGTGACAGCAATATTTGGGGCTGGGAGCTGAGTACTCTTAAAATATTCTGAAGAAATATTTAATTGTTTATAAAAATGAAAGATTGCTCTAAATCATTATGCTCTTTATCTTGCATTTGCTGAAGTGTAGAAATTGCCAGATGAGATGCACAAAACCACAGTCTGAGTGTTAAACCAAGTTTTCTTAGTGGTTGTCTCCTTAGGAAGTGTTGGTTTTGTTTTAGATAATTCAAAGTTGAGAAACGCTGCTGGTCTGGGACAAGAAGAACATAATCCTAATAATAACAACACACGTCTGTGATTCAAGTCAGTTTAACTTAATTCTCAAGCTTCAGTGTCCAGGATACAAAACAATAATTCACCGTTTTCCACCCTAAAGTAAAAAATCAAGAATATAAATATACCGTACAATAGTACAAAAACACAAGGAGGCAATATGCCTTCTGTAGTAAACATTACTAAAAAAAAAAAAAAAATGTATTGCAAGGTTACATTCTGGGGTAGATCAGTAGTATATTTAGGTTACCAATCTTGCTACCAAATGGTTACCAAACAGTGCTAGTAAGCCTTTCCTCAAAGGAGGAATGAAATAGTAGTGAAAGTCACTACAGCTTAAATCAGTCACGTTTTTCAGCTTCTGGTAACTTGAAGAGTTAGTTATCTTCACCTTGTGAAGCCCATATGTTATCTTGGACACCAAAGCCAGAAAAGAAACCAGCAAGCAGCTGAGATGTCAGTCAGTGCCTCCAGTGGTATCTGAGCATTTTAGGGGAGGGTTGTTTATACATGGCTTTACTTCTTGTGAAGTTAAAGGTTTACTTTTTGGCAGTGTACAAAATATTTGAAGTTTATCAGCAGTAAGTGTAGCATCTTTGGCAGAGCGCAGATTTCACAGTATCTGCACTGAGTGTAACCCTATAGTAACATGACCTGTTTTCTACTTTTTTTCTTTGACTCAATTATAGTTAGGCATATTTACAGTGGAGAAAACGTAACTGTCATTTCCCAGTTTTAGCATGAACATCTATGATCTAGGGTATGTTTGAGAGGACTTCTTTTTGTATGCTCCCTTATTTTCCTGTGTTGTCAAAAAGGTATATTTTATTCTAAAGAAATGTAATCTTAGCAGTTAAATTGAAAGGTGCCATTCAAGCTTTTATCATTGACTAGGAAAATCAGTTTGTTGTATCATTTTCAGTTAGGATGCAAATTTTGTTGTCTTTATTTAAATGGGAAAATTATGTTCTTCAAAAGACTTTCTGCTTTCCTCTGCCATGAGTTTTGTCAGGGAATGCTTCTTTGGAATATATCCTTTGGCAATAACAGTGCTGGTCTAAAAGTAGCAAGTTCTCTTAGTCTAACCTTTTCTTGGTGCATTACTTCAGTACATCTCAGGAAGTTCAGATTGATACTTCTCAGGGTTAAAATTGGCAGATAGTATTTGTATGCCTTCAACCTCCACAGACAGCATGATCAGAAATTGTTCTAACACGTCAGTGGAAGTAGGCAGGATTACATATTACCTCTGTATCTTTTTTCATTTTTTTTCCTAATGACAAAACTTCTGTTTATTAATCTCCTGTCTTGCGAACTCCATTACATACCATGTTCTTCACCAATTAAAATGTTTTGTGTGTGGATTATTAATTGCAATCTGTAGCCTTGCAATGGCACTTCACAAATCTAGTTGTTGAGGCTGCTACCAAGTGAGGTTCCAAGATCCACAGGAGATGAGATGAATTCAGTATTACTGGTAGCATTTGAGAGTGCATGAAGTTATCTGTCTGTAGTTCTGAAGGTCTGGAAGTTGATATTCCTCTGTAAAGCTATGCAGGACAGGGGTATTCACAAGCAAATCTGCATAATTATGATGTGTAGTTTTTTGTTTTTGTTTTAAGAGGTGTTAATCTGAACTTCTTTTTAAAAGCCTTTCCCAAATAGTATGAAGTTTTTTAGTTGTATGACTGATAGGTGCTAGAGGTGAGTTTGTTTTATTGGGTTTTGATAGACTATTTACATAAGTTGAAATACTTAACTCTTCAGAATATTTTTTTTTTTTTTTTAAATCCTTTCTGTCAAACTGTGAAGTGTTTCAGTATAAGGTAAAGTTACATAAGTACACAAGCCCTTTAAAATAGAAATAAAAAGAATTCCATTAATACCCAGCGTTTCACCAACACTGACAAATCCAGTTTTCACTGAATAAACAGCACTGGTACTGTCATTTTGACACACAAAATAACTTTGCCTCTATGTAGTTAATAGCCACCTCTTAAAGCATCTAAAGCAAATTTACAGTTGAGATTAGTTAATGAGGGAGAGTGGGAGTAGATTTATTTGAAATCCACTGAACTTAACTGCTCACTTGTTTGCTTTTTAATGGTAAAGCAGATTTGTGGTTTGAAACAGTTTGGGGAAGTTTTTGTGACAAAGAAGATGATGGTCAGAACTACCTTAAAGCTGCAAAAGGGTCAACTAAAATTTTTCCTCTCTGAGTTTGACATTGCTTAGAAATGACATTGGAAATCTCCCTTTGAAAATCTTCGAGAAACCCAAGATATTGAAGCTCTTCAGAGATGGTCTATTTGCCCGAAGCATTTAGAGGACATTATAAAACAGTAAAATACAGCACTAAATCATTGCTATTTTAAGATGTTAATGCTTTACATAAAAATGTAAGAATTGCTGTAAAGGATCTGACAAAAATTCTTGTTGACATCCTTTCTCTGACTTTTCCCACTTGCTATACGTGGTTAAATTCCACGCATATCTGTTTCCTCATCAGGATGGATTATATTATTTGTTCCTTGATCCCTTGTTGGAAAATTTTACCTTGTGGTTGTCTGGTAGTACTTCATTTTTGCTTTAGTAGCAGTCTAGCTTTAGATGGTTTATCTGTTCTCAGAGTAAATGTTGTGTTCTCAGGCATTTGGAAGTTGAAGTAAGCTGAAACTGCTATGCCAGATCATTCAGTTTCAGTCTCTTGGTACGCTTAGTTTGCTGTTCATGTTTGTGTATTAGAACTTGAAATTAGTTTTAGTATCTAAATGGATTGTTTCAGAGCATTGTGTACTGCATGGATATTTCTTTTCTCGAAACAGTTCGTTTCACAAGAACCACGTGAATAAGGTGATGAGATGAAAAAGCAGTGTTTCCAGTAGCTACACAAGGTTCAAGGGGAAAACATATCAATTCAGGTTTTGTTAGGAAATGCATTGCATTTATGTTCATGTCAGTGTCAACAGCTTGCTTTCTGATGTAAAGTAATATCCTACTAGGAGGAGAAAGGAAATTGGCAGTACTGGCACTCTTGGGCTTTGGCCTTGAACGAGCACCTCCTGAAGTGGGAAGGGGACTTCTGTGCCCTCTCCTTCAGTTTCCAGGGCAGGCAGGGCTGGCTCATGAGTGCTTCCAAGCTGCTTTGTTTCTACCTCAGCTATCAGAAGGGCAGTTTCATTATGCTTCCAAGACTGTACGTGCTTATCGTCAGATCTAACCTACTTTGTGAGATGCAGCTTCACACTAGATACGTAGTCTGAGGTGCAACGAGAAGGCTTCTAGATTTTAGAAGTTAAATATATCCATATTTATCTCTGTGTTCCATAGGTCGGTCTGTCATTTTTATACCTGAAACAAAATGTATTTAATAGAAATTGATTGAATGAAAGGAATTTCTCTTTGTTTGGGCCAAAGCAATACAAACTGTAAATGTGAAATTGTATTCAATTATGATAGCTGCCAAGTATTTTAAATTACTTTTCCCCCTTGTTGCTATTAATATTGTTGAATTTCTTATACGCAGTTTCTCAGAAGTAAATTGTACCTTAAATCTTGCTGCACACAATGCTTTCTCAACTGTAAAATCTCAAAGATGTATCATCAGCAAATCCGTCTCATTTTTATCAAGGTGGGATTAAAGAAAGGAAGGTATCTCATGGAAAAAAATTGAGTGAAGCAGGGGGAAAAATGGCAGGGTGAGTAAATGTGCTGTGAGAGCTACCTGTGTCTACAAAGTATATTAATTCTTCTCCCCTTCTTAGAGCTGGGCCCCCTGCCATAGAGGTCTCAGCCCCAACCGGGGCTGGCAGGAGTGGTGCTGCCTGCGGGAGGTTATGGATGCCCTGCGTACAACTCTCAGTGGCATTGGCACTCACCAAAGCTCCCTTTTTTTGCTCGAGTTTATCCCTACTGGAAGTTAAAATGAAAGGCAAAAGAGACAGGAAGACAATGCTGAAAAGATGAAGAAGACTGACAAGTAAGGAGAGAAATCTAAGGCCTAGCTTTAGGTATGCATTTAAAAGTCAATTAGGCAAACTACCAGCATTAGGTTTCTAAAATTATTTCAGATGCCTGTCTTGTTATTTGATAGCTCTTCTTGTAGCAGATTTTTAATTTTTTTTTTTCATTGAAGTATAGTACAGTGAACATTAGAGTCCTTTATTAAGACTGTTTCTCGTATTGAGTTATTGCCCTGTCACCCAGTGCATTAGGTTCTAGAAAAATACCTAGTAAACCCCACTGCCTAATTGATGTGCTGTTTGGAAGCTATAGATAGTTTGTCTAAGAACTGCTTCCAGTCCTACCAGTGGTATCCATGGCACTAGTAAGAAGGCATTTCTAGGCAATTTTTGTAGGCTTTATTCATTAGCTTTCTTGCTACTTTAAAAGAATGCCCATACGCTATTCTGAGATTTTAAAGAAAATGCAAAGAGAAGTTTAAATGTCTCTGTGGGCTCTGCAGCTGCCATTCTGTATATGACGAGTGACAGGCTTCACCAGAGCTCCTGCTTCTGAAGGCAGGAGACCACGATTCTGAAACACGTTATAGCGGTGTTATTTATATCCTGCCAAAAGCAATTATCCTGCAAGGCTTATAAATATGTGTTAGCATTTGTGTGTGTGATAAACTCTGTAGACTTCCACAGAGATCTGTAGGTCTACTCAGACTGATATATTTAAATTTTTGCAGGACTGAAGCCCAAATACTTGCATAAAAAGATGTTTCTAGTGCAGGCATATGCTGATTATTCAGTAGTGCGTGGCAGAAGTCTTTCTTTGGGACGGGTCTTTCATGATTAGGCTTATTATTGTAACAAGGTAAATAGTTTTTACATTCAGTAGCATTTGATAAAAGTTGTTTTTAAGAAATATGTTTTGATCCACGAGGATATTTCCAACAACTTCTAAGCTTTAAGAGCCCTTATCTGTCTAAGAACCCCATTTTTAATTCCTGTGAATCCTGTATTTCCTGATGAAGATTTTTTTTATTTTTTTATTTTATTTTTTTTACTCCTTAAAAGTGCCTTCAGTTAGCTACTTTAAGCCCTAAAAGTGGTCTTGTTCTGCACAGTGTCTTTTCGTCACCCTGTGACTGAAAATGAGCTCCACTGTTGGAGGAAAAGGCCTGTGCTTTGGATCTCGGCTACCAAATAGAGCAGCTTTTCTGTTCACCCCGCAGCTGCTGTTACTGTTTCATTCTGCAACTGCTAGAGGATGGGCAAGTAACCATCCTCATACGAGACAAAAATATAACTCCATTAGTCAGCTGGCGTGGGTTGTTGAAGCAGAAATGCAGGCAGTATTTTCTCCTGGTGGAGAAAAATCCATCACATCCTATTAAAGTTGCCATTAGCTGACTATGGGGGAATGTACATTTCCTGAATCCGTGATTGCCTGTTCTCCTTACTTTGATGGCTGTCTACTTTAAAACTTGTAATTTAGTCATAACTATTATAAGATCATGTTACATCTCTGGGGTTAAATCTATTTGACATATAATCTGTCTGAGAAAAGCCCTTAAGAAATAATGGTGCTTGACACTAACTGAACCTTAAATTATTGCGGCGTGAATTAGAGAAACTTGTTTCTAAAGAGCTTTGGTGAGCTTTCTGAAATCTTTATCACCCCGTTGGACTTCTGCATTTTTAATATTTTAATTTTAACTTTTAGACTACTTAATATTTTAACTTGTTGCTGTTAAACATCAATTTCAAGATTTCTTTTGGAGTTTTTTTTAACAGTTGTCTTCTGAACGTTGGAAACTTAACAGGCTAGCGACATCTTCTACTTGCCAGTGTTAAATGTAAGGCTTAAGTGAGGGAGAGTTAACACCCTTAAGCTTTTTCACAGTAGCATTTGAACACTTTTTAAGTTTTTGGATCTTAATCGTTGTAATTCACAACTATAACAAAAAGCAGAACCAAGAAAATAAAAAGGTTCCTTCTTGTAATTGCTGCTTATCAGGTACAAGAAAATTATTTTTCTTTGTTATTCTGGAAGTAGCAATCTTTAGTCATGGCTACAGGAGTGTTACAGTAAATCATTTGCATCTTTAGGGCAAGTACAGCTGTGGTTAGGTTTCCTCTTAGTTTAGGGCTCAATTTTGTTAAAATCTTAGCCACCCGATTCCTTATCTCTGTCCTTTTTTCTTTTTTTTTTTTTTTATGAACTGTGCACAGATAGAAATGTTTGAATTTCTTAATTTCCAGAGGGATAAATATTTGACCTTAATGTAGAGTGGATGGTATTAATATAACAGGTGTCACGATCTGTGATTGCACTTTGCAGATGTACTAGCACTTGTAAATTAAAGGCAGAACAATGTCAGTCATACCGTGTAAGGCCCGTGTCTGTCTCTATATTATGTACAACATTAAATCTGAAGAAGAAATGAAGCAATGGCAAGCTATAGTCAAGCTTCAATTCTTATTGTAGTTATATTTTATTTTAGACAGGCCCCAGGTGTATGTCCAGTTAGTTGGCAGTCACCTGTCTCAGTGTGGGTTTTTTGCCCATTACCCTTAAGCTGCTTTTGGTTTGCTCATCTCTCCCCATGATAAATTTGCTTCTTGGTCTCAATAAGCTATCTATATGATATTAAAGAAGTTCAAAACGTGATACTGAACAGTAAAGTCAAAGTAAGAAAATTAGATTATTGTGTTAGGCAAATATAATTTAATTACTTAATGACTCTACAAGTTTAATTCAACTCTTTATTAAAAAGTAAAAATTGTGCAGTTCTAGCTGAGGGAGCTATTTTCTGGCAAGTCAGCTTCCTGTATGTTCATTTAAGTAATGTTTGCTGAACTTTGGTATGGCAAGGTAGACAAAGTTTTGTACCATTTTACACGAAATAGTTGGTTGCCATGCTAAAAAATGTTGTAAAATTTAATTATTACTTTGTAAGATTGAAAATCAAGTCTCTATAACAACCTGTTTTTAACTTTAAAGAAAAGGAAATGAGCAAGATCCTATTCCATTGTATTTGATCGCATTACCCCTTTTTACCAAAGAGCTAAATACAACTTTATATATGCAAAGGTTGTGCCCCTTTGAGATGCCTACACGTTCTTGTTGAGCCTGGGTAATGGGATTTCTCGTGAGGTCCTGTGACTGAGTGTTGGGTTTTATTGGATTTTTGCACTTTGGTGTTCAATAAAATGTTTAAAATCCATCCTGATGTGATTCTGGTTGGCCTGCCCCAGTCTATCAGGTTCCAGGCAGCAACAGAGGACTCTTTTCAGCTTTCAACCTTTCCCTTCAGCTCTGCTTTCTTGTGAGCAGGATTGTCCTCTGCATGTGTTGTTCATTAAACAGGTACTGGTTTTCATTTAATACGTAATTTTCCTCAAGTCAGAGCCTTCCTGTGTGCTGAATTATAAATCCTAGTCTTCAGTTTTTCTCCAGCTACTCCAAGTTGCATGTAGGCAGCCGGCTAGTTTTGTGTACAAGGGAGAGAAAACCTGGAGCGTGCTGTAAATGTCAGTAATGTCAGCTGCAAATGTAAAAGTGTGAATGTGTGTGTGAATATGGCAAGTGTCTTGCTGTCCTGAAGAATTCTGGAAGCAAAACGTTACCTCAATGGGCAGAATTTAGGAACTGGTCTGTGTGGATGCAGAAACATGAGCGCTCTGTATCTGTAGCTCTCTCTTATCTTGATCTCTTTGGATTGGGCTGTTAGGGAGCTTGTTTTGCCTCGTACAAATTGTAAGAGATTGCCATATGGTCTGGTATAGTTCATGTACACAACTGTGATCCAGTAGAGGAAAGGCAAACTCCCTACCCCCCTACTGCTGTTTCAGAGAGGAACAGACAGGAGGAAGTAGGAGTGAGAACAGATTTCTGGATAGATTGGTAGGCAGCGGGGTGAATTCTTAGCACTTCCCACCAGAAGTTTATTCTAATAGCATCAGTTCTTAACTGTGTAGCTGCTGCTCGGGAAGCTGGAACGTAAGGATCAAGAGCAAATGAATAAACACACTTATAGGGCTTGTTTCAAGTCAGAATGGTAAATAATTTACTTATTATTCTGAAGCAAGGCTGCAGTGTTTTCAGCCTCTAGCTTGATTTTTTTTTTTTGTAAGTGCAACTGAATGTTAGCACTAATAGATATATCTGGAAAACAGTTGTAGCAGTGTACTGGCTGAATGAGATTTGGCTAAGATGCACACCTGGTGGTGGAAGTGTGTGCTTAGTATATCCACATTGATTGAAATAGGTCACATGCAAGAGGAAATTTTTCTTGTTTTCTGGGCCTTTTAAAGGAAAGCGGTAATTTTGAGTAGATTTCCAATACTACATAGAAGGAACAGATGGATTTTTATGTTAGACACTCTGCTACTCCATTGGTCATCAGCTTCAGATTGATTTAAACCAGAGTTAAAGCAGTTTAAAGGAAAGGGGGCTGGGGGAGAACCATTTAGAATTAAAATTTATATATGGAATAGAGAACAACTTTTATGTCTTTCCTCTGGATTAAAGGTGAATTTATATAAATGCAAAAATAATAACAATAACATAAGCTTTTAAATCTGTAAATCTGCATTTCTCGTGATGAAACTTTCAGAGGCAGCCCAAAATGAAGCCCAAAGGGGGAGTTACCTTTGTTTGCATTCACCAACAATGCCTTTGCCTTAGATCTGAGGAGAATGACTGCAGGTGATTGGGGCACTGATCTGTCAAAGCAATGTTTTTGGGTTGTTGGATTTTCTGCTAAGGTTGCGCAACCAGCTCTCTTCACCGTTGCATAATAGTTTGAGCTAACACAAAGGAAGTAGCAGAATTGTGCCCCGAGACTGAGGGAGGAGAAAGGGGTAGGGATTCATTCACGCTGGATTTAGGTGAGCAGGTTTAGTTGCCTTCCTATTATCCCACAAGGTCAAATAATTTTTGCTGCAAACCTACAAATGCTGAATCACTGGTAGAACTCTGTGTATATGACTGTTTAGACAACTCCTTTGAATAAAATCTTACAATTAATCAGGAGGTCTGAAAATGAGAGTTGTATATATCATTTATGTGTTCTGCATGGTATACTGTACTCCTACCATATGACTATTCAATGGAGCATCGCCCTTTAATTTGTCTCATGGCGATGCATAGTCTGTCTGTGTCAAAATGCTTGCATGAGTATAATCTGGAAGCTGCTTTTCTTCTGAGTGCCAATGTACTGGAACTCAGTGTTGAAAGCTTGAAATTCATGAGGTTTGTATTTCCTTGCATTCTCAACAAATACTGAATAACCTTCTGTAAATAATGATCCTTATTAAAGGATGAATACATGAAAACCCTTCAAGTTTTGCAGCTACTTTTTTCTTCTTTTGAGGAGAGGAGATTTGTATTTCCTCTCCCTTATGTGCCTGGCATAATAATGCAGGAACACAAACTAAAGAAGTGGTAACAAGCAGCACTGGTTCATGATGCCAATAGCACTGCAGTTTGGAAAATATGTTGTACCACTAAATTAACCAGTCTCAATTAAAATGTAAAGAATCTACACTACAAATTGTTCACTACTAGTATAGTCATCTTTATCTTTTTTTATCCCTTAAAATGAATAAATGTTTTCTAACAAAAAGGTCAGCTGTCAAATTTTCTAGGTTGTTCTTAAAAGCTACTTTTCTATTTTAAAACTTTTTTTTTATTATTATTTTAAAGGGAATATCCTTTAATGATCGTGATTGTAAAATATATCAGCGAAGATGAGCTGGTGAATCACTTCAAACAAATCATATTTGTATGTTAAACTTTATTCAAAATGCTGGTTGCCATAATTCCTTTCCATTATAAAGGTCCAGAATTGGTATTCTTAAGCTTTGCTAAGCCATTAGAGTTTGGATCCAGACTTCCTAATTTGTACAGTAAGGCTACGAACTTTAGTATTAATTTACTGTAATATTATTAAGAGTAAAATTTTGGTTTTAATCTGCAGCAAGATAGTACTTATTATACTGTTTTAGGTGGATCAGTTATATCAAAATCTAAAGTTACAAGCATGTGCTTGTAATTGATTCTCATATTGTGATGTATTTTCAGTTGTATTTCACTAAAATTGTGGTTTCTTTGCCTCTCAGTTTTCACCACATTGTGGGATAAACTTTTTGCAGTGTTCAGAAGATCCATTTTCTGTGCTACCAGAGCTAATCCCCTTGCATCATCTGGAATCAAGAGGGCTTTCCCTTTGTGTATTCAGTCCTTACATAAAGGAAACTCAGTCTATTTTGTTAGCATGTAAACTAGGATTTACTAAATACAATGAGGGCCAAAACTTCTAGCAGTAAGAATTTATAGAAAGAAAATGTATGTTTCTTGGGAGGAAGAAAACTATTCATAACTGCTTTACACGTTTGGTGCTCATCATTCCACATGTATGAAGCCAGAAAAGGGGGACATTTAAGATTTAAGTTACGTTGATACTGCAGAAAGAATGTGCCAAAATTTATGACTTAAATCTTAAATATCCATATTGGTAGTTGTGGATTAATCTCAAAATCCATACATAATGCAGAGAAACAGCCAAGCTCTGACTGGGCTTTAATGTGACTGCCCCATCCTTTCCTGATCTAAACAGGTTTATGTGAATGAGCTTGGCAGCAGTTGCTGAATGTGAAGCAAGCTCTCATACATGTGTTCAGGCTCTGCCATAGAACTTGTGTGAAATATATAATCTGTTTCCAGAACCATTTTGAGCAGTTACAAGAGAGCTTTGATACCAAAAATCAGTCGTTTACTGATTAAGATTGGATAATTGTTCTGGACTGAAGTTATCCTTTTGATTCACATCAGCATGCTGGTGTTGATTGCTGCCTGCTTGCAGAAGCAGTGGAGAAAGTGCATGGCAAGAATAAACTATTAGGACAGGAGAAGAGTAGAGAGAGGCTGGTACTTCTGGCAACAGTACTAAGTCATTTTACTTTAAGTGCTTGAGATAACAGCAGTATTAGTGCAGGTATGAAGGGGGCCCTGGACCTGTTGGTAGAAGATAGTGGAGAACTATCAGCAGTATTGAAAGACTTTCTGAAATCAGGCTGCAGAAAGTGGTTACAAGAGATAATTCTGACTGCTGTCATTTTCATAATCATGCTTACTTGCTGTATAAATGCATCTTAACCTTTCTTTCCATTCAGTCATTATCCCTAGCAGTTTTCCACCTATGTTATTTAAAAAGATTAACATGATACAGCTCTACATTGTAATAGGACAGCTTGTATTTGTTGGAAAGGATTTAATCCATATGCACTTACAAATTTAAATTTCAGTGTTTCACTTTTTCCCCTATTTTCTGGAACCAATTTAAAACAATTTTTACTGGTTCAGATTTAGCTACAAATTTTATACTTCCCTTTTAATGCAGAAGATATCAGTATATTATAGAAAGTCACTGCACACAAATTGCATGCTGAACAAGGATATGGTTTGTGATTATGTTTCTCCCACACATGGGAGGGATATAGGTACCTATATCATATATACATACATACACACATACATATATACACAGATGCACAAGTAGTGTTTGTGCTGCATACATTGAAGAAGGGCATCCAGTTTTTCCTCATTTCTCTGCTTATTTTTTGGGAAAAAGGGATGTTGTTTGTGTTTGTTTTTTAATTTACGTGGTAGGGAGGAATTTATGCAAGCAGTATTCCCTACCACCACCCCCAACCCTGATCTGTTCATGTAACTGACTTTTGAAACATCTATTACTTCATTTTTGTTACTTGAGTTCTGGCATTTTTAGCTCCCCTTTCTTCCCCTTAAATAACTCTTGGGCAATCTTTTCTTTTTTGCGCTTCCTAAAGAAACAACTGTGTCAGCTGTTTTTCTTTAAACATCAGCTTTTCATGTGGAATAGTCAATACTGGTTTTTACTAAGTCTTCTGTGAAAATGCCTCAAATAAATGGTTGCATTGAGTACCAGTCGCACAACGCTTCCCAGTCAACATACAGACAAAGAAAGTAAGTAGGAGCCACGTTAGTCATAGGTAGTTACAATGCGGAGTAGTGGTTCTGGAACCCGTAAACACAAACCAGCATTTCTCTCTTGATTTTTCTTGCAGTCAATAAGCTTAAAAATAATAACAATAAAAAAAAAAAAAAAAAAAAAAAAAAAAAACAAGTCTTAACCTCTCCTGCAAGTGTTATTTAAAAAACTACAGCCAAATGAATTCTGTCTAGGAATTACTGTATGACTAGGGAGTATTCTTTCATCCATTCAAACACAGTAATTTTTTGTCACTTGTGCAACCAAATTCAAGAAGCAGACTCCTCAAAAACCCCCATCCACCATGACAAACTCAGATGTGACGAGTGCATTCTTAATTTTGGGTTGTAAACAAAGTCTAGAGAGTTCTCAGATGAACTTTTATAATACAGTCGGTCATTTAAGCTCAAATTCCTAAATAGGGAATTCTATATAGTTTTTAAAAATATATATTTATTAGCATCATGGAAAAAACTACTTGTAATGTGTTATTGGTCGTTTGACCTCATTTTTTCAGGATGCTTAATAAAATGCTGATTACTTTTCTTTAGCTAGTAAAGCAGTTAATGACTTTTCCTGGCTTATTGGGATTATTCAGACAGTCTCATTGCAGATAAAAGTACTCAGTCTAATTTTTTAATAAGATAAAATTATTTGTAATTCATACTACTTTTCCTATTAGATCTTGTGCTTGGGGCATAAGTAGAGAAGGCCCTTCTCTTGCTAGAAGAGCAGAAGTCTGTAGCAAAAAATAAAGATGAAATTAGTAGTTTACCAAATTCAGATTTCTGTTCCTTGTATTTGAGCTTCACCATCCATTTTTGTCCATTCTGCCAGTCTGTTTTCTCCTTATATTTATCAAATATATAACCTTTTCTTCTGTCTCTCTAAGCAGGAGTCTTTAATTCTCTGTTTGTATTTCTTCAAATATGCAGTCAGGATTCACTGTTAGCAGTTCTGTTAAATACAAGCCCACAAATATTTGTGGAATGGCTCAGTATATATCTCACTACATTGACCTAGTAATTTTTTTCAGATTTATACTTTATACTACTTTGCTATTTAATCATGCTGTATTTTATGTAACAGAAATGGCAGATAGTTGTACTTAAAACGTTTTTAGGGTGGATTGCCATATGTATTGTCCAGTAAAACTATGCAACACAGATGTCAGCTGCACAAAAATCTGCCTAATTGTTCTGATGTGCCATTTCTGTCTCTTAGATCGACTGAAGCGGGAGGACTTCTTCTTTATTCCTTGTCTGGATTCTGCTGTCTAACAATTGCTTTGAGCTTTCATTATGGCCTGCTGTACTCCAATCATAGGTTTTGTGCAGCTTCCCTTAACTATCTCCAGCACCCTTTTCACCACTTCCCCCTTATGGTGAAGTTCTACCCCAGGCCCATAACTTCTAATGGCATTAATGGTTGTGAAAAGTTCAAAGAGGAAGCAACAAGATGTTATCACTACACTAAATCATCTCATGATCTCAGTGTTGTAACTTTTTGTTTAGAACTTTGTTGTTGCCAAAACAAGGAAAAACTAGCTTAGGGACCCATTTTCAGTTGCTGAGTAGACTTTGAGAGATTCAGTGATTATTATAGGAGTTCTCATGACTAGATATTAGTTATGAAGTGTGAACGTATTCTTATTTCGATGTTATATATTTTCAGGGGAAAACACATGCGTGACTTGTATTCTTTTTCTCAGTAATTGGTTATAAGCTTTTAAACCTCTGGAATAGCAGCAAATAACACAATTTAAGTAGTCTTCCTTTTGTACTGAGAGGCCTTTTAGTTATTTTGCTGCTTGTTGTGTTCATGCATGAACTATGTATTCATTAAGTATTGCTTTTTGTAGAAACTCATGAACACTGTAGTTGGAGTAGGGAATGCAGTTACAACAGGATTTGATTTTTTTTTTTTTTTCTGATGCTCTGTTAACATTCTGATGTTCTCTGACCTTAGGACTTGTGAATCACTTCTATGCTTGAGACTACTGGCTAAGGATACTAATTATTACTGAGATTATCAAACATAGATCATACAGTTACATATTGGCTAAGTAAATCGTAGTGTTCATTCTGAAGTGTTGCAAACGTGAAGGGCACATTGTTAAAACATTTTGTATAATCTTGTTAAACTTGTTTCCTCTCCTTTGATGGATTATTGTAACAAAAGTCTTCCCGTTTGTCTTTCACTTATCTGTCTCAGTTCTTCGTCTCTCCCTCTTGTGTGTCTTTTGAGGGGGGGAAAATACAAAAAAAAAAAAAGACTGATTCAGACTGCAACATGTGGTGCTGCATAACAGGGGAGTGGTAACTTCCTTTCAATGGCTGAACAGAAACTCTTAAAATAGAGCTGGAAGTTGACAAGTTATCGTCCTTTAAACTGGGTTCAGATTTTCTTATTTACTCTGGCTATGGTGCTAGAGTAAATAAATTCTGTTAAGCATTTTGCAGGTTGGCTTCTTTTCTTTCTGATTTGTTAATGTGGATATTTATGATTTGTCCACTTTGTTTCTGTTTGAAACATAATTTTGGAAGCCTGTTTTTTTGTCATCTTACATTTAAAAAAAAAAAAAAAGTAGCATTAGTGATTGTTTTGCAAAGTAAATTGTGTTCCATGATCACTTTCCTATGGACAAGTTAAGGTCCCTGAAAAGTCATTTCAATGTAAATGTTGAGACAAGCTTTAGATTTAACAATATTAACTACAGTTTTAATGCATATAGTTTTAAAACTTTTTTTTCCATATTCATTAGTAACATCAAAGCTCAGCAAGACACGTAAAGGAAAATTATTTTTTTATAAGCTGATGTGCTTTATTTGATTTTTGATTCTGAACGTTTTTAGTGCAGGGAAATGAATGTCAGGAATGATCTAGGTAGGTCTTTTACACATTTGTTCTAACACTGCAAGGTTTAAATTTAAATTTGTGGTTGCCCTCCCTATGAAGTGTTGCTTGAGGAGAATAAACTGAGTGGGGCGTGTATTTTTTTTTCCTTCGCTAAATATCTTGGCAAAAGATGTATGTAGCAGTTCAGAAGCTAAACTATATACTGAATATCATCATGCATTCAGGGCTTTATTGAATTAAATTTATTACAGGCGGTTGCTGTCCCATACTCCAGGATAAGCTGAAATAAATTCAGATATAGTGAACGTAAAATAGGAAACTGTTTTCCAGTGTGTTAGAGAAAGTATAGCAGTTTATAGTTTGTATCTTTTGTACTTATTTTTGCAGAATAATTTCTTAGATGTGCTAGGTGGCAAGTAATAGTTTTTTGGACGTTTGTGGAGTACTATTTTTAACTGCAAGAAGCATAGAAATTACATAGATGCTTGTTTGAAAATAACATATATGCAGTACAGGCAGTCACACCTTCTTAGGGTAGCTAAAACTGCTCATAAAAAAATTCCATAGTTTTATTTCAGTGTATTAGTTACCTTCATCTTATTTTACTGGTCAAGAACATTATTACAAAGTGACTTGTTGATTAATGCATTCATATTTCCTGTTAACAGGGATTCCGGAGTCCTGTCATCCTTAATCTTGATGGCTAGATGACTAATAGCTTTGACTACAAGCATAATCTAATTGTACTCGCATATTTGAGTGAAGCTCAGGGGCTTTGTATGTAAGAGTGGAGGAAAATGGTCCCGAGAAGAGAGAATTCTGACTTGTTTTTCAGATACTCTTTGTGTCTGAACTTTATTTTTTATTGACTGTAGTAAGCATTGCTATTCCAAGGAAAATAAGTCACAACTGAATATGTAAGCTTTATTTAAAAAAAATAATAATAAAAAAATTTGACTGGATGGATGTTGTCTGAGTATATTTACTAAAAGTGTCAAGCTGTGTTAGTTTTGGTGGAATCTGCCTCAGGCTACAACCTTGTCCTTGTCTTAAGTTTACTGAAGTGCCAGAGCTCATCTTCCATCTTTTCTTTAGACATTCCTCTGCTTCTGCAAGGATTAGAAGAGACAAACTTTTCTTAAATTACTCTTGTTTTGTGTTGTTTGTTTTTTTTTAATGGATTTTTTTTCTCTACGTATCAATAGTAAGCAAGTTGCAATTAATGCATGGCCTTAGTACCCAATACCTCAACTGCTATGTGGTAAGAAACAAGTAGTGATTCCGTGAATTTTGAAGAGTCATTGGCAGTTCTGTGCTATAAATGCAGTGAAGATATTTCTCTGGATCTTTAGAAATTCCAGGATAAGGTGGAAGAAGAAACTAATGAGAATATGTATATATATATATATTTAGAGAGAGAGAGAGTAGAAGCAGGACTGGGATGAAGAGACTGGGTATTTCTGGAGTTCATGGCTGTCAGTGTGTAAAGAGAAGGAGAAATAACGGTTTTCTGCAGGAAGTCTGTTAGGCCTGGGGAAGCATATGATTAGCAGGATCTAACCACTTATATTGTTGTCCCACCTGCCTAAAATTGGAAGGAATTTAGTCCAGGAGCACCTAGTACCAACACTCCTCTGTTAAACAGGTAGCTGTGGAAGTCCCACTCATTTCACTCACTTCTCCAAGGGAGGAGTACTCCTTACTGTTTCTGCTGCTTCTCTTAGTTCTGCTCTTTATCTAAAACATGTTAACCCATGTTTGAATGTTACTTCGGTTCTTTTTAACTTATTTGGGAAAGTTTTTATTTGCTTGTGTATTTGATATCAGATACAATTTTCCAAATAATATGCTATTATCATACTGTGTTACGAAAGCCATACCATTACAAAAACTTCAGCCTACAGAAGGCAGTTTCTTTGAAAGAGGTGCAACCCGGGTTTGTGATGTGACCTCCTTCAATCTACTTAAAGGTTATTTCATGTAACCTATGATCATGGATGACATACAGTTATATATAGTCATAGAGACTATCTACTATTATTAAACAAGAAGAGCTGAGAAGCAGGGTTAAATATTATTCACACAAATGTCAAATTTCTACTTGGTAATTTTCATGGTTTTCAAAATTTTTCGCAGCTTCTCAGTTTGTCATGCATTCTTGCTTTTTGTAAAAACTCTTGCAACAATAGCCATTCTTCCTTGCATCCTCAGTTATTTCGCACTGTCACAAATCTTGAGTTTTCTGTATTCAAATAGGAATGTGATTCTAGTGCTACCGTTTTTTAGTTTTTTTCCTTGTGTTATGTCCAAGACAACACTTAACATCAATATACTGTTTAGACAATTTCCCATTTTGGACACTCTTTCATCTGTCTCATTTTTCCCTTTTGACTGTCAAACACATTGTTTTACAAGTTATATTGCCTCTCCTACTAAATAAGCACTGTATGTATTTTTTTTTTTTTTTGTCTCTTCTGGGATACCAATTATTACCTCCTTAGGTGATATTGTTTCCCATGTAGCCTTTTCTATCTGCCATATTGGGTTCAGGCTAGGTTGCTTGGTAGCTCAGGCTTCTGTAGGTATCTTTTTGCTCAAGCAGGAATGTCCAATTCATTTTTTTTTGCAGAGTCCAAAGTGTGATGGGAACCAAACTATTCATTTGTAAGTTAGTGTGAGTACCAACATCCTAAATATACCAACATTTGTCTATGGTTCCTCCTGAAACTCCATGTCTTTTCTTCCTAAGATTCTCAAAAATAAAAAGAAATAAAAAATAAAAAAAAATTCCTAAGCATGGCAACCAGGCATGGTTGCTGTACCTTCTGTCCTTATAGCATACATTTTACCTCTCATTTCTTAAAAGAGAAAAGGAGATTTTTCTTAGAGGAGATTTTTCTTAACAGTGAAAATCAACAGAAATACTAGAGAAAGAGAAATACTACAAAATCTAGTTTTGCCTTTTAAGAGTATGACAGCTTGGTATGTGTTCTGATAGAATGTTGAGAATGGTAACAGACATGTCAGGCAAAGCCTGGTGTATAGTTATTATTATGGCAAAAAAATACATAGTTTCTTTTACACACAAAATAATAGGATATGCTGTCATTTATTTTCTTGTTGTAAATTATGTTTTGCTCAGCATTCTACTAGTGCTATATTTGCATCTCCTGTTGCAGATAATTCATTAATGTTTCATGCTGGTGGTAGTCATTCTCTAAACCTTTTGTAACAACAGGCTTTTCATCATCAGTAGGTTACCAATATGGTCAAGTGATACTGATGAAATTACTTACTTTCTTCTAAATTGAATTGATACTCAACAAACGTTATCTGCAAGTCAAATAGACTTTAGTATGGTGGTTTGGTATTACCTTTTGGTATTCCTGGCATGCACTTACTCATTGAACACTTCTCTAGTTGGGAATAGTAAAATCATCTGCAAAGCTGCTTGGATAATAAGAACCATAAAAAGCCAAGCTCTTTGGGTGAGGCTAAAAACATACAAGCACCAGAAGCTGGAGGGGTTAAAGTACGTGTGTAAAGTGCCAACCAAAGGTAAGGAGCCTTGATCCATGACAAGTTCACACAGAGATTAGCCTGGAGCTGTTCTTTGTATGCCAGCAAATATAGTGTATTTTCATAGCGAAGTGTGTCAAGATTTTTCAGAATTCAAAATCACTTTTTTTTCCTTAGCCTTGTCACAAGTGTTTATCTAGTAGTTCTGTGCAATAACAACCCATACTTCAAAATATGTGAATTTATGATAAATTAACCTATAATAGCTATTTTTTTTAAGATGTTTTATTGAAGTTGTTGTACTTTGAAATATTATAGTAAACGAGCAAACGAATTGCAGAGTGGTTGAGGTTAGAAGAGACCTCTGGAGGTCACCTGGTCCGACACCCTGCTCAGGCAAGGCCACCCAGAGCGGGGTGCCCAGGACCATGTCCAGGTGGCTTTTGAAGATCTCTGAGGAGGAGAGTCCACACCTCTCTGGGCAACCTATGCCAGTGCTCAGCAGAGTTTTTGTTGTTTTTTTACTGAAAGTGTTTCCTGATGTTCAGTTAGACCCTTTCTGTGTTTCAGTTTGTGTCCACAGCCTCTTGCGTTGCACGAGGGTGCTCCAGGCCCTGAATTACCTTAGTAACTCATTGTAGGCCAGTAGCTCCATGTCTCTTGAACTGGGAAGCCCAGCACTCCAAGTGCAGCCTCACCAGTGCTGAGCAGAGGAGAGCACCTCCCTCCACCTGCCGGCAGGTCTCCTCCAGGATACTGCTTGCCTTCTTTGCAACAAGGTCACGTTCACGGTTCGTGTTCAACTTTGGTGTCTACTAGGACTCTGAAGTCCTTTTCTGCAAAGCTGCTTTCCAGATTGGAAAGAAACCATAACACTAAATATTTTTCCTTAAGCTAGGAGGGTCAGTTTCTTGTACGGTTCAGTTTTTAAGTTGCAGAACCATTTTTTGATGGTGACTTGTAGTAGTTTCATAGCACTGAAAAAAAAATTAAATACAGTTGCAGTTCGGTTGCCTTTACAAACGTTTTTGGGACCACTTATTAATTTTCAGTCCTACCTTAAAATAGAACTGTGCAAGATGCAATATAAAAGATATGTAATGCGTAATATAAATCAGCATGGAAGCCTTCCCTTTCCTAGAAAGTGGGTTAAAATAAATGGAATGCAACAAGATAGCTGCCTTTTTGGTTTTGTTCCTCCCCTTCAACATCTCTTCATCTTTTTCTCTGGGAAAAATATTTTGGCAGAAAATTCTTAACCTTCATTCTCTTTTGGATCGCTAATGGAAGAAAGGACAAATGTTGTAATAATGCTTTGGTGTCTTTAATTGGCTTGATATTACAAGTAAGAAATACCCTGAACTAACAAAGTAACTTTATTATAAAAAAAAAAAAAAAGGGGGGGGGGGGGGAGGGTGTGTCTTTTCCCCTGACATCACCCGATCCCCTGCCAAAGGGGTTATTCATGAGTTGCTAGGCTGAAGATCTCTGCTGGTCAGGGTCAGTGGAGTGCTTCCCAGTATGGAGCAGCAGTTTGTTCATTCAGGTCATAAGTCACTTTGGGCCCAGGAGCATTACAA